>NC_138161.1:31307874-31797874 GCF_964165515.1 Mesoplodon bidens
AAGGGAGCATGCCCACAGTGCATAGGGCTGGGAAACACAGTTAAACCCAGAAAGGTGGTTGAGACAATCAAGAGATTGGGCACAGTGCTGGTGTGTTACCTATGCAGAAAGCACTGCAGTATTTGTGGTTCTGAGTAATCGGTAGAGAAGGGGCTTCAAGTATGGAGGAGTTACCTGGGCAGACCTGAGGGGGCCACATCACTTAATTTTCCTGAGTAAAGCTTAAGCAAGCAGTATGTTTTATACCATGACAAATTATCAAATGAGAGAAGATTAAGTTTTGATCCCTAGGTCATACACATAAATATTACAAGTTAATCTTACAAAAATTATAGATAGATTCAAATAACACCAGGTAGTCCAGAAACTTGTGATAAAACAATGTTTTCATGTTTCAGTTTGATTTCTTAACATAGTGTTTCTTGAAAGGAATTAGTTTGTCACTCTGCTGTATGATTTGAAGGAGACATAGAATGAGGAGGTGCTCAACTTTGAAAGTATTACTGAGAAAATTGCCTCAATAGACATCATGGTGATTGGAGAGTTAAACATGCTCAAAAGTTTTGCTTTCCTTCTAAAGTAAATTGGAAGTTACCAGTTCTAATTGTAAGTGTTTTTTTGCCTAACGTAATGCTTAAGACAGTTTTTGGTGGCAAAGTTTCACAATGATTTGAAGGAACATGAAACTCTGAAGATGAGATTGCAGCAAATTTAGCAGATTGATGACCAAGAGTGAGGCAACCATAAGTAAGGAAATGGGGAAGTCATGAGACAGGTAAACACTTATTTAGATAATATCCTTAACTGGTTAGGTTGGCTATATTTTATGCATTTTCTATGGCTATTTTCAAGCTTGAGTATTATAGAGTCTCTGAGTTATTTAAGATACTGGTATTATTGCAGGTATAAAGGTATAAGGTGTATGTTATATATAATGTGTATATATACTCATATAATGTATATAAGATATATGACGCATATATCTTATATATAAATATTATATATATAATTATAGGTATAAAGACAGGTATAATTCGATGCATCAAATAAAGTGTCACCCCCATGTCCATAAACACATTCTCTATGCTGGAAGTCACCCATGCTACCCCACCTTCACATACTGAAGGATCTCCAACTGCTCAGGACTATGGCCTTCACACCCCCAAGCAGTCAACCCTTCCTTGGCAGTGCCCTCATGCTCTTGACTTTTCTTATCTGCTCTCCTGAGTTGAGACTTCATTGTTTCTTACAACTATTATCTCAAGCCCCAGACATCAAGTATGTGAGGAGATCAAGTGTGTGATGTGTGTGCTACTCCATGCTAATAGAGTAACACATTTGCATTTTAACCTGTGTTTCTCCCCAAATTAAATGAAACAAATAGCTTTTCTGCAGAAAACATACCATTTGATTGAGAAAATAAGTGTCAAGTACATTTGACATCAGCAAGTACATACCTTAGGACTCTACTTGTGTGTAGAGCTGAACCTGTACCTGATAGGTATTTGAAATATTGATAACAAATTTCCTAAGCAGTTGTGCAATGTTATTCATTAGTCTGTTTTTACAGGATGAAACTCCTGAAGATGGTTACAAAGCTCATTGTTTCATCTCTCTCCCTCTCTCTCTCTCTCTCTCTCTCTCTCTCTCTCTCTCTCACTCTCACACACATACACACACACACACACACACATACACTTTCATGCTTTGAAAGGCTGATGTATTAGACAAAGGATGCTCTGAGTAGGCTTGGAAATCACTTGGCATTTCTGAGATTTGCCAAACAGCTTGAGATATTTTAAAATACTTTTGTTCGATCAAATCCCAAACATGTTTTTCCAAGTACTTTTTTTTAGGTCAATTTTTATAACCATGTGTAATTTCATGGAAATTTAACCCATATGTTTGTTTCTGTTACCATATATTCAAATTGATTTATAGCACAGATGTAAGTATTTCCTTTGACACTGGTGTATGAAGAGGGTGAGAGAGACTTGCAATTTGAGGCACAGGAAAGTCCACAGTGAGACTTTAGATTAATGACCACAGCCTATAACCCAGTTCTAACCCCAACACACTCTTCATGATAAAAGTCACAGGGGACTGTCTGTAAGTGTCAGCAAAGGATGAGATCCAGGTCCTGCAGTATGTTGATGAATGTATATTTCTAGCGTCGACTCAAAAGATGGAACTCTGATTGGTGCTTGTATAGCACTCTGGGATTGAAGCCCTTAAATGTTACTAAAGGTCTTTGCCAACTGTAATGAAAAACTGGATCAATGAGCACTGATATTTATTGGCAAAATAGGACTGAGAATAGCCAGCACATTCCATTATTTTTTGTGGCATAGAGACTAGAAATGGGCTTGTTGATGGGAAAGTTGTAACACAAACAAAATGCCACCATACTTTACAGGAACAGCAAGAAAGTGAATCTTTTAAACCAGCATATGTATTACCTAGAAGCTATTCTTTGTTGTTTTTTTTAACATCTTTATTGGAGTATAATTGCTTTACAATGGTGGGTTAGTTTCTGCTTTATAACAAAGTGAATCAGCTATACATATACATACATCCCCATATCTCCTCCCTCTTGTGTCTCCCTCCCACCCTTCCTATCCCACCCCTCTAGGTGGACACAAAGCACTGAGCTGATCTCCTTGTGCTATGCGGCTGCTTCTCCCTAGCTATCTATTTTACATTTGGTAGTGTATATATGTCCATGCCACTCTCTCGCTTCATCCCAGCTTACCCTTCCCCCTCCCCATGCTGGAAGCTATTCTTAAAATTAAATGGAAATAGAAAATCTCTAGTAAGACCCTTGGATTCAACCCACGTGCTACCTTAGAAGTAAGTGATACCTGCCAAGGCAAAGATGCTGTGGGTGAGAATGGATAATAGCAGGGTATCAGAATCAGTGCCAGTCAAAGGAAATTAAAATCCAGTTATGATATAAGGGGGCAGACATAAGTAATTTTAAAAAGCAGTGCATTTAAGAAGTTAATAAGAAATGGTTCATAAGCATTGCTTGTGAATGCAAGCTGAAAGTCAGTCATCACATGTATACTGATGTCTGGCTGTATACAAATCTTATAACATTCACAGGGAGAAAATAAGATCTCTGATCCTAAATGCTGGACCTACAAACAGAGAGAAAATAAACCTGTCTCCTGGAGGGAGGAATTCCTGTGATTGAAGAAGTCAAACAACTTCTTGAACTCTGAGAGCCACCTTGGCTGTTCTGCTTCAGGGTTTTTGGCAACATAACAGCATCTTTATGAATGTTACCTTACAGAATGTTAGTTATACCGGGGCAGACACAACCAGGGATTTGACAACTCCCCCATGCTTTGACTGGACTGACATTTCCTTAGCAGTAACAAGCTGCCACTGTCTGGTGCCATGGAAGCCCTTGGGCTTGATTTAGGAGTGTGACATTGACTGCTTGTTATTTCTTATCTTAGAGCTGTCAGGGCCAACTGATGTCAGCATAAAATTATTTGATAGCTCTACATCTTGTGCAAAATGTGAACCTATTGATGTCTGTAAAATAGCCATCAAAGTCTTGGAATTGGGGGTATGTGTGGAAAATTGAGAATTAAGACTCATCTGGCTTATTGTTATGTAATACTTTGTTTCAAATTTGGTCCACAAAAATATGAAGTGTAACTATCTATTAGGCACGTAGTGGTCGCACACATTAAGCAACCTGCTCATGTAATCTTCACAACAATCTTACAAGACAAATAGTATCATTTTGACCTCATGTGACAGGACAGATTATACTCCTAGAAAGTGGTAGAATGGGGATTCAAATACAGACAAACTAGTTCCAGGGTCCATGCTTTCACCTTAAATTATACTGCTTCTACCATGGAATTGAATATTCTGGATTGCTGAAATTCTTTCATTGGGCCACAGTTGTTGTTTTTTCTTTAGTTTTAATGCAAGAAAATAATTGTTCCTTTCATCTAAGAAAATATCAATTAACAACTTGTATTGTGAGAGAAATACTGAAAGAAAGCATTTTTTATCATCCTTGTAGTTTTTCCGGAGTAAGCATGTGTCTAATGGGATGATTCTAGTCATAAATGGAGTTAGTCAATGACCAGTTTTCTCCTCATACTATGTAGACTAATGTGCTTTTTGAGAACACTCAAAATTTGTAGTGTAGTAAATAAATGTGTGGGAATGTTTTGGTTGATATCAAATCTCAGCAATGAGCAAAATAAGCAATTAATAATTACCTAACTTGCAAATTGTAGCTCAGTTTGTCATTCTGTTTTTCATTTCACTTATTTCTAACCATGGTAATCTTCTTCAAATGTAGCCATTTTCTAAAGAATGTATTTTCCTGCTTCTGAAAAATCACCTCTAATCTCCAAAGCATTTTCACGTATAATATTTTCTGTATGCATTGATCTGGTTTTCTGCCGTTTAAAAATATAACCCTTTCATTTTTCATAATTAACCTGAACAATGGCAGATGACAATTTAATTTCTAGAATGTGTGTGTATGTGTGTGAGTGTGTGTATTTCTTTCTTTCAACCAAATGACAGAGATGTAGGGGAATTCTGATTCTCTAATTCTAGCTCAGTATCTAACAATTGAAAGCATTTAGCTGTGATTAAAACAGATTGAAGGAGATAATCCCTTTGAGAAAGCAGCTTCAGATGGTTTAGCAGTGATTCTTCAGGGATAAGAACTAACACAACACCAGCTAATTCCTGCAAAGTCGCCCTGGTGGTGCTGGAGATGTATCCGGCATTTGTTGTTTTCCTCCTTACTGGGTTCTATTCAAATTCTTCCTCAACATGAATTCTGCTTTGAAGACAGTTTTATTCATTCTGTTTTCCAAGAACCAAGAATTAGCCAGTTTTGCTTCAACTCAAACAGTGAAATACACTGTGTCATAAAGGAACAGAGTGCAGACAGTTCTCAGTTCACGATTGAATCATATTCTAAAAGACCATGGGTAAGTCAGACAATTTGGAAGTTGGGATGCCATTTACCATAGAAACATTGTTCCATAAGATTAAGTTTCTTGGTCAGCCCTCCAAAGCCTATTTAACCCATAATGTAGCTTAATATACTTAAAACTAGCACTATAAACATCTAGCCTCTATGTATAACAACAGTTCTATGAGAATAGTTCTAAGCCATGTTGTAGATTCAGTAGTGGCGGGGAAAACACCTTCTTTGTTTGGGAATGCCTTCAGATTAATTTTATTCACAGTGTGCCATTCCTAGGATCTGAGAGACAGGCAGGTTTGTACCTTCTGAGATAGGAGAAAGAGAGAGAACTAGGTTGGGGATAATTTATGGGTTAAGGGTTTCTTTATTTCCTTACCCCTTCCATCACTGTATCTCCATTTTTCAGTTTAAGCCTGTACCCTTGAGACCAGGAACCATGCCTAGGGAAGGGAATAATAAGGTCATGAGGGGATTCCAAGTGTCAAAGGCTAGGAATATGCTCCTGGGTCTTGGCTGCACATGGAGCAATATTTCTGAAACTATGCTGAGTGGCTACCCTTATATGTTGCATTACAAAGTAAAACACTGGAAATGTTCCTGTTGTACCCACCTTCTGCTCCTTCCTCCCTCCCTCCCTACGCAGCTACCACTCCCATACCTCCCCTCCCGGCCAAAATTGCTAGGAGCCTTTTCGTCTCTGGTGCATCCATAATGCCTTGTGGATGAGACACACAGCAAGCTAATATAAGGGCTCCTTGAATTGAGCAATTAACCACATGCCACCGTTGAGTTTAATAGTAAAGTTTTGGCCACATTTTGAAAGGCATTATTGTTTTAAGACATGGAATACAGTTGACTGTGTAAATGTTTACAAGCTGCAACAACCGTGTACCAATTCATATTCTATAGGGCCATGCTGTTAAGCCAGAATTCATTGATTGACAGTATCTAACCAAATCTCAAGTTGTAAACTAGCTATGCTTATATGAATCACCTGCCAGCATTTCATCATTTTTCTATATACCCTTTGCTATGCTGTGATGTGACAATTGATCTGCTGTTTAATGTACAGTAAAGATGATGAGCTGGCATTAATAATAATGGCATATATTAAAAATGTAACTGGGCACCATAATGCAATAAGAGATAGATGTATAGTTGAAAACCTTTTGACATTGCATTGCCCCTGCTAATGTTTTACAACACTTTACACTTTGAAAAAAAAGTGGCATTAAAATAGCAAGTAAAGTGTTATTCCCACATGCTGTTCTTGGTCTTTGGCATGCCTGTTTTCTCCGCATTCTCCAAAAATGACAAGAATGTATCCCATCTGATACATCCTGTGAAAATTTTAAGAGCATATTTGAAAACACAAAATATTGTTTTCATAAACTGCTGAAATCTGTGATATTTTGGCAATAATTGCGGGAACAGTGCTGGAACTCAGCTCTTTACTTTTTCTTTCCCTTGCATTCTTTTGTCAAACCCACTGAATTTCTTTGTCCTGCATTGCTTTCTGATGTGTTGATCTGAGTCTCCCTAAAACACAAGTTAGTGCCTAAACAGAGTCTGACAGTTGGGTTTTCTCCATTAATCAATGATCTAATGTTGATATTGATGTAGTCTTTCAAGGACAAAAATAAATAATCTGAAGCTAATTTAGCACTGGGTAAATTAGAAAGAAAGCTTTTAAGAAAAGGAGGAATGATGAAATAGGCAATACTAGATGTAAGAATTTCTAGAAGGATACATGTGAGTAAAATTCTATTGGGTCTTAAACAGTTAGAACTCTGGGAACTTCTGTTTCTATTTTGATTCTCCTTCTAGTACTTGAGGTTTTAAGATTCACTCCTTACTGCATGGCAAATCATAACAAATGCCACTCTGGTTCTCGTGTTTAGACTACTGGAATACCACTGTAACTCTTGTTTATATAGGATCCCTTTATATTAAGAGGATCCCATATCATTTATGAAACATGAATATCCTACCTGGCTGCTTTTTTGACAATAAGTAGAGTAAAAACAATTTCAAAAGAAAGAGTTCTCTATGGTGATAGTGATATTATAGTGAGTTCTTTAACCATTTTATTCAGGGTATTTAACCTTAATTCTCATTCCCTACTTCTGTATGCCTTTCACTGGGTCTACTCTTGTGCAGTGCTTAAGAGATGTGCATTCATCTATTTTTTTGTAGCCAAGCTAAGGAGTCAAACCGTTGATATATACCGATTATGTTAACCAGATTGTAACCTATCTCTACTTTTAGTGTCATGGGAGGGGAAGCACAATGACATAAGCAATGGTAACTAATACTTATGTAATGTTTACTGCACTTGACATATATTAATGCTCACGACTCTGAAGTTTAGGGTTATGAAGGAAGAATTCATAGACATGATGGATGTTCAGTTAGGCTAAAGTGCATGAACTTTAGCATTAGACAAATTCAAACTGAATCCCTTCTCCACCACTTCTTTTGATTATTTTCTTTACCTCTCAGTATAATTTAAACCATTGGTCCCTCTACTTCACCCCAAATTCCAAGCATAAGGCATATTACTAGGTACCACTCACTTTTTGGTGATTTGGTGTCTATACTGTGTCAGAGAATGACCTCGAACTGGGCATGATTTATGTCTAATAATTACTCACTATGTTTTTAAGGATCATATTTAGATTTGAATGGAAGTCAGTTAGGACTGAGCTCAGGGTCTGTGGTAAGGAAACCCATCTAGATAAATGAATAGACGATGAATAGAGGTGGGCATTTATGGAGTGTGTTTAGGGGGTTATTAGAAGATCAGTTGGAAGTGTGGGGCTAGGCATGAAAGTAAAGAATGAACAATTTGGTGGGAGCTCATACAAAGCTTTGAAAGGCAGCCAAAGAATTTTGGGTCTTGGTCTGATGACATGTTGTAAACTTTGCTTGCTTTCTATTGAGGTATACTTACTGAATACCATCTTGGCCCTCTTGTTTTCTGGTTTTTTTTTTTTTTGTCTTTTTTTATAAATTTATTTATTTTATTTATTCAATTTTGGCTGCATTGGATCTTTGTTGCTGCACCTGGGCTTTCTCTAGTTGCAGCGAGCAGGGGCTACTCTTCCTTGTGGTGCACATGCTTCTCATTGTGGTGGCTTCAGAACAAGGGCTCTAGGCATGTGGGCTGCAGTAGTTGTGGCACGTGGGCTCAGTAGTTGTGGCTCGCAGGCTCTAGAGCGCAGGCTCAGTAGTCATGGCACACGGGCTTAGTTGCTCCGCGGCATGTGGGATCTTCCCAGACCAGGGATCGAGCCCGTGTCCCTTGCTTTGGTGGATTCTTAACCACTGTGCCACCAGGGAAGTCCCAGATACTAGTCTTTTATTTTTTACTATCATAAAATACACACAAATCTATTATGAAAAGTTAAAATTTATCAAAACTTACATACACACAGATCATACATGGTGCCATTCTCATTGAGTGAAGTGTAAATGTAAGCAAAGATGCAGTAATCTCACAAAATTAACTGTAGTGCACACTGTACTACTGTATTAATTTTGTAGCCACCTACCATTGCTATGGTAGTGAGTGCAAGCATTTTGAGTATCTGCTTAAGATGCCATGTGAGCAGTTCATCTCTCCTCCAGTAAATTTCATGGAGCAGTAAAAAGTGATCTCTTGTGGTTCTCACAAATTTTTCATCATGTTTGGTGCAATACTGTAAACCTTAAATAACACTATGGGACATATATGAAGTGCCACTAGTGATGCTGGAAGTCCTCCCAAGAAGCAGAGAAAAGTCATGACATTACAAGAAAAAGTTGAGTTGCTTGGTATGTACCATTGACCATAGATTGAGGTCTGCAGCCGCAGACAGTTGAAATGGCAGTTGACTGCCATTTCAAGATAAATGAATCCAGCTTAAGGACCCTTGTAAAAGCAGGAAAGGAAATTAGTGAAACATGCTGCTGCTACACCAGCAGGCGTGAAAACCTCCCACGTTTTGCAAAATACCTTTTTATCTCATTTTGAAATATGCAGCTTTTATGTGGATGCAAGATTATTATAAGAAAGGCATACCTATAGACTGTAATATGATTTGAGGAAAAAGTAAAGTTATTATATGACAACTCAAAGCAAAAGGAAAATGAAGAATCTAAAGTTGGAGAATTTAATGCCAGCAAAGGATAGTTTGATATTTTTTTTTTTTTTTTTTTTTTTTTTTTTTTGCGGTACGTGGGCCTCTCACTGTTGTGGCCTCTCCCTTTGCAGAGCACAGGCTCCGGACACGCAGGCTCAGCGGCCATGGCTCACGGGCCCAGCCGCTCCGTGGCATGTGGGATCTTCCCGGACCGGGGCACAAACCTGTGTCCCCTGCATCGGCAGGCGGACTCTCAACCACTGCGCCACCAGGGAAGTGCTAGTCTGATAATTTTTAGAAAGAAGTTTGGCTTTAAAAATGTCAAGATAACAGGAGAAGCAGCTCCTCCCAACCAAGAGGTAGCAGACAAGTTCCCAGATGCCATTAAGAAAATCATTGAGGAGAAAGAATATCTGCGTGAACAGGTCATTAATGCAGACAAAAGCTCCCTATTCTAGAAAAAAAAAATTGCCACAAAGGACATTTATTAGTAAGGAGGAAAAAGGAGCACCAGGATTTAAGACAAGAAGGAATAGGTTACTGTTTTGTGCAAATGCAGTTGGGTTTATGTTCCAGACTGCCCTTGTCTATAAAGCTGCTAACCTGCAAGGCTTGAAGGGAAAATGTAGATACCAGCTTTGGCCCTCTTTGGTGATATTCTTTATTTGGTAAAGAAAAGGTGTGTGTGTGTGTGTGTGTGTGTTTAAAACAAAGTGTTAGAAATTCTAAATTCCAACATGAAATAAGTTACCAGTTGAAATTTTTTCTCAATATTCAGCTGACTTGATTCATCCATTTTTTAAAGAAAAGGTAAATCATATAGTATTTATTCTATATGAAATAGACTTTGTCATTTTAGTGTGGAAAAAGTTAACTGTGTCTTCTGTCACTTGAGGGTGTGCTGTGGAATCCGACAAGAAAAAAACACCAGGGCATTAGGAATACATTTCTCCAATCTAGATTTCAAATTGTGCAGTAGATGTTTGGGGTATGCCAGAAAAATATTAAGCCCATTCATATGGTAATTATGTAGAGTGTTTCTTTGCTTCTATGTACCTTGCACTGATTGCTACATAAACAGCATTCAGTATATAAATTTTTGTGTTTAGTGAAAGTGCCAGTGTCTGTGTCTGAATTCATAAATGCTGTCTTAGGAACCAGGCAATTTCTGTTTACAGCCCAGGGCTTTAGGGAGACTGTTTAATGAGGAGATGTGAAGCCTTTTGCAGTTTATTGCTGATGACATTTTGAGGACACTTGCAGTTGCAGTTGGGTAGACTGGAAAACAGTAGAGCTGGGTATTTTCTTGGATGTGGTTTATGTGCCCCAGAGTGTTGTATCAAATTTTATCCGTAATCAAATTTCTATTAGTAAAACAAAACAAAACAAAGAAACAAAAACCTTTCAGCAACTAAATTTTGAATATTTAAGGCAAAGGAAAAAACAACACTATTGCAAATCTGATACCTAGATTTTCTGAGGTTCAAAGAATCCCAATTTTACTACTTATACAGTTGAACTAAAGGTTATTCTCACTGTTTTTACAAGCTTGAAATGGCTGCTTTTGTGGTTAGATATGGTATTTGTACACTGGTTGATATTCTTTGTTCCCTGCATTTAAAAACTCTGAAATTGCTTGAAACATTCCCACAATAGAAATTAAATTGGCACTGCTCTTCAGATATCTACTCTGGTGTTTAATGTCTCATTTTTGTATTCATAGACATAAAGTATATTCACATCTATCACCTGAAACTTTTAAAACGAAAAAGAAGTCAGATGATATATTTGTTCTTGCCTTTGCTTCTATTTGAAATGTTTGTGACCAACTTGAATTGGTTAAAATTATAGGACTATGACACAGAGATATGGTAGCAGATGAGCCAGTGAATCTGTCCAGGTGGGAGTGTGGTGTTGCGGCTTCTTCATCTAGTCTGGTCCTCAGCTTTGTGGGTTGCTTTTCCAGAGACTGTGTTCTAGAGTGAGTAGTTAAAAGTTCTGGAACTGAACTTTGTGGCCTTGATTATTGATTCTATCAATTTCTTACTGTGTATCCTTGACCTAGTTATGTATTTCATTAGGCCTAACTCCAAAATAAGCAGTACCTATTTGTACTTCTTGGATTATTATAATGATAAGAAAAAAAACACATGGTCGAGTCAAACAAATCTATGTATGGCACAAAATGAAGAATCAGTATTAGGCATTATTAATATTAGTGTTAGTACCGTTTCATATCAGAAAGGCGCTTGTTGAATACTAGGTCAAAGTAGGCAAAAAAGAGGGAGAGAGTCTTAATGCAGATTTCACACAGGCTGTGGAAAACTTCCTTGCTTTAATCAGAAAATGTGTCTGATGATTTCTAGTTGGTGTTGACTGAAGTCTACTGAATTCTTCCTCTGGACTCCTCTTTTCTGTACTCTGTACAGACTCCTCTCCTTACCACCCCCCCCCAAAAAAAAAAGAATTATTTAACAGGATACAATACATGTGACTACAGTTCTGCTAGCTTAAGGCAGTTTATTATAATGGACTCAGTTGAGGCTTGGTTATATTCCAGCCTCAGCCATTTTATTAACTGTGAAGAGGCTATAGCTTTAGATTTGTTGATTCAACCATGCATTCTTAAGATGGTGTCCCAGACACCTTAATTAAACCTGGTTGTTCCTAAATTTCACCAGCTACTTCTTGCACTGTATTTCTCATTTTACTGTTAGAAGGGAAGCTTTCTGCTTCTTTGCAATTGACAAGGTAAAGAATCCTAGATTTTAGTTTTATTAGATTGATTATTATGAACAGAATTCAAATACGGAAGCTTATAAGTGAAAAAATCTACGTGAACAAAAATCTATACTTAACATTTTTGTTATAAACTGGTGATTTGAATTTTAGTGCATCTGTTGATAAAGAGAAGTATATTTGTTACTATGATAAACAAACAGTGACAAACCATTGCCCACATGACTCTTGATAAGAAACCTGGCAGTGAGTTTTATCTCATGTGTTCAGGATCCACCATCACATATGCCTAAATTTTTATAAGTGTGTGTCCTCTAGGTTGTTATAACCATCTGTAATCAAATATGTTATGCAAAGCAAAGACCAGTTTGTCTATTTCCTTGCTTCAATAATGAAAATCATCACACTGTGGTTTTTAGAGTAATTACCCATAGTTTGGGATGAGGTAGATACTTTTTAGAATCATGTACTTTGGAGCCAACTTTAAAATATATACATACAGAAAGGGTATTAATCCAGCTTAGGCAAGAGGAACCAGCAAGCCTCTGGAATGTCTGTCCCAAACTCTCTACAGAAAAATTCATTCAGATTTAGTAAGCTTTTTTTTTCCATTTTTTTAAAAGACAGAATCTAACATCCGCTGTCCTGTCCACACCTATAATTTAGGGTGAAGGATCTTGATAAAGATTATAGGTACTTTTCTTCTAATGCCTTGATGAACTCAGCTACCCCAGAGGCATGGAAATTTTGACTGGTAGATAGGAAGTGATAATTTCAGAACGTTCAAATTGTGCTCAGTTTCTACAGACAGCCAAGGAGGAAAATAACGTTGGGAGTAAGGAGTGAAAGAAGTATGATTAAAAATCTTGAGAGGACAGAGGTAGAGCAGAAAGTGAGAGGAGGCCAAAGGAACACTTTGTTGTGTAATTCTCTGTTGACCCATATGAAGCCAAACATCATCTCCAGTGAAATCTTTGGTGGACCTGTCCCCCATTGCCTGTGCTTAGCTTCGAGCACTAATTTTCTTGACTCATACAATCCAATCCATTAGATGTCTACTATAGGTTTTCAGACCTGAAGAGGGATTTTTTTTTTTCTTTTTTGACCCAGGCTCAGGATAAGATGAAGCATTCACTGCTTCATTCATTCATCCATCACAAATTTGCTTCTCTAACACCTTCCCTTCCTCATTCCCTTACATACATAGGCACGTCTACAGTTCTGGGATATTCCTTATGATATAATGGACTTTGTGGCAGAAGAAGAGGCAATAGCTCTTTGGTAGTGCTCAGAGGAGTGACAGATACTTTTAAGCCTGGTGGGAAAAAAATTGACAGAAGTTACTTTTCAGGAATTTTTTTTGATGGTGTATGCCTTACTGAGACACAAACCAGCAGCAAAGGTGGCAGTTATAAAGCCCTGTAACTCAAGTTTACTTGTCGTCCTGAAAAGTCTTCACAGCCCGTAGGAGAATTCCTTGTAAGATCAAGACACATATCTATTTTGTAAGGTTATTTCTTTCATTGCGTTTGACATTTTCAAGTCTATGGCAGTAGGTGAGAAAGATGGACCTTCTCAAAGATACTGTCACACAAACAAAAAGGAGTTAAAAGTTGAAGAAACAATGCAGTCTTTTCTTCAGATTTGTTTCAGTACACATATGATTAATATTAACTTACTTTATCTTTTGAATGTAGCAGATAGCTGATCATACTTTAAACCTGGAAAAATCCTAAATATTGAGGGCAAAAAATTCTATCCTTCCATTTATATCTCTGTCTCTGTCATCTCTAACTATGTCTATATCTGTGCTCTTTAACCTAATTACAGAACAAAAATGATGCTCTTTAGTATTGTGCTGGGTTATAAATATTTTTCTACCTCTATTTATTCACCTACATTACCTTCTTTGCTACACACCCCAAGCCCACTTAGAACTCATCTGCCTCTAATTGGGTCTACATATGAACATTAGTGATCATACTTGAAGGAAGAAGCAAAGAAAATAATTCACAGTCATTTCTTTAATGATAAGGCAACCTTGGCTTCAAGGTGTTGATATTACAATGGGTGAGAGACACATACACTAAAGATATGCAGTGCACCATTCTAAGTGCTGACTAAGATGCAGTTAATGAGCCCTCATGCTTTGATAGGAAAAACAACATCATAAACTAAAAATGCGGAACTTGTGATAACTGAGCTCTGCGCAAGGAACTGTGGAATCACAAAATTGAAGCTCCATTAATAGCCCATTACGATTAGTATGGAGAATAAAGTACGGAGATTCCAGTGAGTGCTTGGGAAAGACAGGAATGGCCTCATAGTAATGACATTTGAGATGGATTAATGAATGAACAGGAATATGCCTGATGAAGAAAAAGAAAAGGGAAGACAGAGGATCCTACTTGCACACATGGAGAGTTTTTTGAAGCGTTCCAGTAGGCTCTGTAGGTGAACAGAGAGCCTGTCTGTCAGGACCATAGTGTGCAAGTGGCATTATGGGAAGTGAGATTGAATGGTTAGACAGAGAACAGAGGGCAAAGGATAACTTATTTGATTAAGGGAAAAAAAGGTTTGATTTTGTGAGCAACAGGAAATCAGAGGAATTTTCTTCTCTGTCTCCCTCTTTCATCTTCTCTTCTAACCTTCCTTATGTCCCTCCTTCTTTCTTTCTTCCTTTTCTTCCCCTTCTCCTCCTCTTCCTTTTCCTCCTTTTCTCCCCCCTTTTGCTCTTAATTTAAGGATAATCCTTCTTACTAGAAGTATGACAGATGGACTAGGGCTGGGGGAGACTGTTGGTATGTGAAACAATGAGAAAATTTAGCAACTAGCAACTAGGAAATGAGCGTCTTCCATATGAAAGTAGCTGGTATAAAAAGTGGGGCATTTTCTATACAAACTTGGAGAGCAAAGACAGGGAAAGGTCTCGTTTTCCCTCCCTAAGCCTAGTGTATCACACCATTGCCTGACACCATATAGGCAGTCTGCAAAGGTTTATTGCTGGCAAAAAGTAATAGTGAATAAAAGGATACTTTCTATTTTGTGTTACTGAATGAGTTGGTGATGCCTTTTTACCGAGGTCAGAAACGAAGGGTGTGGAAAATATTTGTGAAGTGAAAACAGAGAAACAAGTTCCATTTTTGTTTTGCTAAGTTTAGCATGTCTCCAGGATGAGGTGATATCTTTGTCTAACAAATACTTGGAAATACAAGTTCTATAAAAAGAGAAAGGAGGAGAGATGGTCTCCAAGAGATGAAGTTTCATCTTAAGTTTGTATGGGACAAATAATTTAAAGGGTTGATTTTTATGTCTGGAAGAAATTGTTTACTTTCTAAATGAATATCAGCAATTTCTAGCCATTAGAACATCAGCTACTGTTTCTTAAGAGGCGCTAGCACAAAGACAAATTGGGGAGGCATAAAATGTCTTTTTTTTTTTCTTTCAAAGGTGAACAGTTTACCTTTTCCATCCATAGGGCAGGCACAATTATCAGAAGATACATTGCTTTTTTCTTAGAAGGAAAAACTTTGCTCTAAGAATAAGGACATTTCTTCTCCAAGATTAGTCTCCTAAAATATTAAGCTGGGAATGAGACAGCCAATTCTGTTCATCCTTATGACCAAAAAGAAAATTAGGGAGTTTTTATTACAAAGGCTATTCATGTTCAAAAGTTAGTGAGTTTGTACCACAAATTATGTTCATGTTGAAGTATATTATATTAACTGAACTTGAGTTGTGTTCACTGTACTTTTAAAAAGTACTTAAAATGTAATAACAACAAAATACCTTATTTGAGATGAATTATGTTAATTATGTTTCCTGTATTTGTTACTTTATTTTATTTGAACCTAGCAATTAACTTGCAAGATGCATAGCCTGTCCAAAATAGCTATTCCTTACGTCCACACAAAACATTAAATAAGAACATCACAAAGCAAATTGATTCTGGGATCACATAAGCATTTACTAATCTTGGTGCTGAATTCATTTCTTTTAAGAACATGTTGCAAAAATTAGGGGAAAAAAATCTTTGAATTACTTTCCAGTATGAAATGGTAGAGTCTTTTAAATGTATGCATAATCAGTAAAACGTGTTTATCCGAAATGACTTTATTAGTCAATTTCTGGTTTTTTTTGCCAGAAAACCCTCAAACTTGACTCCACAAACCAATGTAATCAAAATTGTTTTACTAAATAATAAATCATTAAGTATTGGTTGAAGTTTAATCCCAGTATCCTTGAAACATTCCACTGAACATTTAGATTTCCAATAAACAACTATGGTCAGTAATAATATACTTGGGTAAAACAAAGAAAATGTGGTTATTTCCAATTCTAAAGCTAAGTTTTAGAAAACAGGCATCAAGAAGGGAGACCACAGACCTATTTTTAATGTTCAAAGAAGCTAGAGCTCATAGCTTATTTTGATCTGGGGGATTAGGAAAAATCTTTGTTTGGAGGAAGTATTTAACTTCAGAGTTTCCACATTGGGTTTCTTCCAGTTCTCATTATTTGGGATATTTTTTATGGAAATTCACTTTGTTTTTAGATGCCATCTGCTCCTCCCTTGCTTTGGTCAGGCCCCACATCTTCTTGTTCTGGACTTGTTCATGAGATCTGAGACAGTGATCATCATGACCTCACTAGAGAGGGGTTGAAAAAGGAGCGATGAACATCAAGAAGACTAAAGCTCATGCATTTCAGATAAATGACTCCAAAGATAAAATGCAGAAAGCAAAACACATAAACATCGTTGATACAGAGCAATGAGGCAATGTTGTGGTGATTATTTTTAAAAAAATTTATTTTACTTTGTAAAAGGAAAAGAGGAAAAAAAAAACAGGCAAAGATCTTTAAGGAACCACAGAACACAACTGCTGAATGAAGATATCATTTTTAATATGCTTAGTTATTAAGTATCTGCAGTGACAAGTATTCAGTGTTTTTAAAAATACTAATATATTTAGTCATAGATCAAGAAAATGGATTAGGATTATGTGTTTGATACTAAAAGAGCAATGCCATTTTTTTCTAAACTGTTGCATTTCTCTTGAGTAAATTATTTAAATAATTGTTTGATTCCATATTTCACTGATAAGTGAGGCTAGAATAATAAAGCTAATGTATTGAAAGAATTGATTTGTTTTGGAATTGCATGTCTAATAATAGAAGCAGTGCTAGAGGTGAGTCACTAGTACCATCCCAAAATGCTCATTTAATTTTCCATATTAGAGGAATATCCTAGTAGAACAAATACCAGGTTACTTAATCATTTATAATGTATTTACTTAATCCTTTGTGAGATACTTAATCATTTATAATGTATCTACTTTTTCCTGGTGGGAAGATAGGGACATAGAGACAGCTTTTCTTTCCTTTATTATTTTGGCAAATAATAAAAAAATAATACCTTTTTATTTTTTTTTTTTTTTTTTTTTTTTTTTTTTTTTTTTTTGCTGTACGCGGGCCTCTCACTGTTGTGGCCTCTCCCGTTGCGGAGCACAGGCTCCGGACACACAGGCTCCGCGGCCATGGCTCGCGGGCCCAGCCGCTGCGCGGCATGTGGGATCTTCCGGGATAGGGGCACGAACCCGTGTCCCCTGCATCGGCAGGCGGACTCTCAACCACTGCGCCACCAGGGAAGCCCAATAATACCTTTTTAAAATCATACTTTTTTAAAACATGGGTGTGGCCCATATTGTTAAAGTAGGTGCATCCAGGATTAGGTCAGGGTTAGAAGATAATCTGCAGTTAACCTACTAAATGTTGACTGTGATTAAATGAGCAAAGAGAATTTGAGCACGAGTTTATGATTGAGATAATTTGGCTATACAGCTAATTTTAACCAAGAAGATGTTGAAATGTTCAGATAATGAAGAAAAGTGTGGTGAGCTTGAAAGTTTCAGATGTGTTTCACTGTCTTCTTCATGTGGAAATAAAGTTCTGAGTACCTGAATCTCAGCCTTTACCAAGAAATCTTTGGAGCAGTGTTGATGCTCTGAATGGGAAATCTTAGTGAAACCTACATGTATGGACAACATCTGATCACCTCTAAATGCAAGAGATGATCCTGGTCAGTATAGCATTAAAGTAATCCATTGAATGAAAGAAAAGACACTTTTCAGTTTTTTGATATCTTTAGGTAGTCTTTTAAAATGTATGTCATTTTTTTTTTTTTCTTTTTCTTTTTGCGGTATGCGGGCCCCTCACTGTTGTGGCCTCTCCCGTTGCGGAGCACAGGCTCCGGACGCGCAGGCCCAGCGGCCATGGCCCACGGGCCCAGCCGCTCCGCGGCATATGGGATCCTCCCAGACCGGGGCACGAACCCGCATCCCCTGCATTGGCAGGCGGACTCTCAACCACTGCGCCACCAGGGAGGCCCTAAAATGTATGTCATTTTTTAGGTCTGCAAGAAGAAACCATTTTTATCATGGCCTTTACATAGAACGAAAATATATGTTTTAGGGAATAATGACCTACTCATGAATTGCTGGCTTTAGGCATCATCATGTATATTAAAGACAGAGTTGGAGAGGCAGACATACATACAAACATTCTATAGGCTTATTTTTTTTCTTTCCTCTTCAGTGCATTTGTTTGAAAACTGCTTATTTGCCTGAATTTGCTCTGCTGGCAAAATTTTTATACCAGACAGCTACTTTTTATTGTTGCTGCACATCATGAATAACAGCTTTATTTGATGGCAAATGAGATGCCCCAAGTTGCAAGCTTTCCATAAACGTATCTGAATTGTTCAATTTCCTTCTCATTGTATAATTTCCACCCTGGCCCTTTCCCTGCTGATATTCAGATAAAGATGTCATTCAAGTGATTTTCAAAACTGTCCTATGTTACTTGCTATCATAAGTGGTAAGACTGCTCAGTTCATATTAGCTATACAAGTGCTGTACGGGTTTTTATCAGATATTTCTAAAATCATTTCTTTGTAATGAGTGGTAAAGAGAACAATAAAAGAATGCTTCCAGTTGGTTTTCCAAACAGTGGTGGTTTATTAGCAATAGAATTAGGAATATGACTGTGTAGAAGTCACTTTCTGAAGAAAATATCTTAATGAAATATTCTCTTTCCTTTTCTTTCATGTCTTCTAACATGGATTTGGAAACAATGATTGCTGATTGATTTCAAATGACTTTGCTCTTTGTTTTCCAATTAGGTAAGTGATTTTGATTCTTTGATACTTGTAGGAGTCCATGGTTGTATTTTTAAATCATTGTTCATTGCCGGTTTGCACTGTTGAGTTCTCTGGTAGAATGAGGTAAAAATTGGACATAAAAAGACAAATCACCTTTTTCAGAAATGTATTTAAGGTCTATTTCATTAGCTAGCATAGGACGCAAACTATTAAGAAGACGCAGTTCAGGTCGTTCCTTTTCACAGGCACCATATGTTTAAATTCATTTAAGTCCTTTTTGTTGGCTAGCTTTTGTTTATAAACGAGCGGTCAGATCTTGCCTAGGAAGTTCCAGGTCATAGCAGACAGGTTACTAAATGTAATACTAGTGACCTAACTGTAAGAATGCATTCCATATGGTAGCTAGTGACAGTTTGACAATCAGTAGCTCACCCTTTTGATGATCCCAAAGATAGCTAGGCTAAAATAAATACATAAATAAAAAATAAAAATTCAGCTTTAGATTCTGAGGTGTTGTCACTTATTCAGTGCTAAAGCTGGGATTAGTAAACTACAGTCTGTGGACCAAACCTGGCCAACCATGAGTTAGATATGCTCTTTATATTTTTAAATGGTGGACAAAAAATCAAAAGGATAATACTATGTAACATAGGAAAATTACATGAAATTTAAATTTTGGTACCCCAAAATAAATATACTTTGCATATTGTTTATGGCTGCTTTGTGCTACAACTGTATGGCCCCCAAATCCTAAAATATTAATATTTACTGATTCTTAACAAAGTTTGATGACCCTATTGCTTGAGCATCAGAATACAAGGGGTTAACTCTCAAAGCCTCCCACTTTGGGGATACTGATAAGAACAAAAAGTCAGTATGTATCTGGCCTTTTCTTCAATCACAGGGGAATTTACCATACCTAGAATGACCAGTTCAGACCAAATGGAAGAGGAGATCTTGATTGTAGATTTAAATTTTCCTGAATCAGCTTTTTACATAGTTATAGTTCTTGTAATTTTAAGCCCTAATACATTCAACACATTAAGTCTAATTTATTTTTACTGCCATTGGGTCTTTGGGCTTGCCCACAGACATTCAAAGCCCAGTGGCCGATGGGACTGGGGAAGTGGTATTTTGTGTCTGGTGAAGCAGCATCACATCATATAATGAAAACTAATTTTCTCAAACTTTTAAATATTTCTCAAGGATTTGTTTTACCTAAGAGGATACTAACATTCTATAGATACTGAATTACATATAATAGTGTTGCGAAAGTGTAATATTGATCACTGCAGTCTAGCATCACGCCTAAAACAATACTGGTAAGCGTGGTTGTGCTTTGTGAAATAGACTTTGCAGAATTTTTCAGAGTCAACGTGGAAAATGAGTGGTTATATTCTTATTCTGATTAAGGCAATCTTAAAATAATTATAAACATATTTCTAGTTATTTTCATCTCTGCATTTATCAGAAACAGATGCATTTGTAGTTTAAGACAGAAGAAATAAAACAAAGAAAGCATATTCTTGGAATATTGCAAGAGAGAGCAATGTAGAAAGAGGTGGATATTAAGAATATGCATTATCTTGTAGGTTTAAGCCACTGGGAAATAAAGCTTCTGTGCATGTATTTGATATATAAAGACAGGCACAAAGAAAATGGCAAATGTACTATGGATATTCCAGCATGGTACAATTATACAGTATGTTTTCTAACCCTTTTCATGAAAATTTGACATTACTATACCTCAGCTAGAAGCAGCAGAAATCACCAGGGAAAGAACAGCTGGATACTTTATTAGGTTTTATGTTGTACATAAGGAGACCATGTTTTCCATTGTCAGTGTGTAAAAGAAAATGAAAGCTCTGGGCATCATTAAAGTCTAGGAAGCATAGGATGTATCAGTTCTGTTCTCTCAACACCTGGATTGAAAGCACTGTGTGAGGTTACTATAAAACAAAAACAGACCTTCTACTCTAGTTGAAATTTCCAGAGTTGATTTAAAAAGATAAAATAGTCCATAATTGTCATAGAGAGAAGTATTCCTTTGTAACTAGACAGTTACATACATGTATGAGTATAAACTTAAGTATCTGAACATGTTTTCTATATTATTGCACCTGAATATCTCTTTGCTGTACCCTGAGGGACACCAGGAGGCTCCTTGGAGTCCAAGAAGTCCACTCCCCATTTACTGGTCCATATGGTGTCACACCCTTGTTGAACCTTTCTCCCTGACTCTCCATTTGGCCCCTTTTGTTAAATCATTTTGGGGGAACACATCCCCCCACCCCCTGACCCAATACACACGTGATTCTTATTGGTGTAGTCACTGTGCCCCTCCTTGTAAATGCCTTTATGTTGGAGACCATATATCTGTTCCACAAAGCCCATCACTGTGTTCCTCATACAGTGTTTGCCTTTAAAGTACTGTATTAGTCAGCTCCAGCTGCCATGGCAAAATATCATAGATTGGGTGGCTTAAACAACAGAAATTTATTTTTCTCACAATTTTGGACACTGAAAGTCCTTGATCAGTTTGCCAATGTGGTCAGATTCTGATGAGAGATCTCTTCCTAGCTTATAGATGGGGCCTTCTCGCTGTGTCCTCACACAGTTCTGTTGGAAGAGTATCTTGCCCATATGACCTTATTTAACTGTAATTACTGCCTAAAAACCAAATCTTCAGATCCAGTCACATTTGCGGTTAGGGTTTCAACATATGAATTATGTGGGAGTGGATGTAGTTCAGTCCTTAACAAGACCTTTGACACAATTTGAGTTGTGTAAGCAAGAGAGAGCATTTTTTTCTCTTCACATGAAGCTATAAGAGATATTTGTAGAGTTAGACTACCTGTATCTTCAACCATGAGTTGAAGTTGAAGTATTCTCTTAATCTTCATCATATGCTCATATTAGTTCTAGCAAACTACAAAATGCATTTTAAGTATTAAAGGATGTTATATGTTCTAGTTGTGATCTCCTCTTTTATTATCTTAAAAGAGTACAATAGCTTGAACACTGATTTCATTCATCATTCATGAATCCATATATTTGTATATTTCCCATTGATGAAGTGCCCAACTACATGCATAAGGAGTACAGACCAAGAAGTATAGGATGTAAGGAATAACCTGACAACATTCTGCCCTTTAGCATCTGAGTGGGCAAGAAAGAGAGTTTCAGAGCAATATGTTAAGTGCTTAACATAATTTGCTATTGAAATAAATATCCTTTGTATATTAGTGACTTTTCAATGGTGATAACAACTGATCATGAATGTGAGATTGCAGTTGAAGAAAGAAAGGGAGTAAACAGCAGGCAAAGGGAATGGCAAGTAGAAAGCAAATACATGGATGAAAAAGAGAGTATCACCAGTGTGCTGAATGAGATGAAGACAAAGAAATGTTCTTAAGTTATTTTTTAATTGAGCTTCTCACGTTCCAGGTTACATGGCTTGGTGTGAGTAGTAGACAAGAATAAAATCCTTGTTCTCAAGCTGACTTTTTAGGGGGAGGGTACAATAAATGATTAAGTAAGTGATCAAGAGTTGTAAATGCAAAGAACACAAAAAATAGTTTCATCTAAACTGGCTTGACTGAGTGGAGGATCTGTATCCAACGTGGTTTACTCACATGACTGCTGAGTTGACCATGGTCGTTTACAGGAGACCTCAGTTTCTTCCTCAGAGGCAGCTCCATGGGGCTGCATGTGTGTCCTCACAGCATGGCACCTGGCTTCTCCTGGAGCGATCCAAGATCAGGTAGAAATAGCAATGTCATTTATGACTTATGCTTGGCAGTCACACACCCTCACGTTTACGTTATGGTACCGTTCACACAGGTCAGCCCTATTCAGTGTGGGAGGGGACTATCTAAGGACATAAATACTAGCAGATGAAGATAATTGGTGGCCATCTTGGAAGCTGGCACCACAGGGAGAAACAGTATTTTTAGTATTTAAACAAATAATCTTGATATTGTGCTCATGGATTTGATGCCAAAAAATAAAAAAAATCCCTAGTTAATTTGTAGTTTTCAACCAGTAACTGACATAATTACCTTTGAACCTTATATCCATATCTGGTTTCTAAAGTAAACACTTACAAAATAATATCTTTCTTCTGACCAGGTACTTAAATTAGCTTTACTTAACAGAATAATGATATTAAATAACTTTGTAAATCAACTGGTGAAAATATATGCAGAGAATAAATTAGGAAGACTTTGTCCAGCATAATTGATGGTGATTATTTTCCAGTATTCTCTTCAATTTATTACTGTAATAATCTTGTCAACCAATTAACAGTTAATTTGGGCTATGTTAAAATGTTAGCCACATTATTTGCCAGTTAATGTTGGTTAAATGTTAATTATGCTGTTCTATAGAGGCTAACATGGTCCATCCTGCAACTGCACTTATTATTGGTTGGTCCTTTGGCTGTCCTATATTAAGGTGCCTCATTATTATTGTGCTAATTTTAGTACAAGCACATCATATCCTGCATCATTTAAAACCACATCACCAGTCTTACATTACTTTCAATCAAACATTAGATACTTTTGTGTTTAGGAGTAGTTTACATGATTAAATATGTAATGATCTTTAAGTCTTAGCTTGTATTTGATATATTTAGGCTGCATTGTTCAATATAATTTAAATATTTGTAGGTCAAAGTGTAATCTCCTCTACAACAAATGCAAGTCATAATTTTAAGTTAAATGTACGTTTAAGCTTCATGAGGGCTACAGTTATAAGTACGATTATGATTATTAGTTCAACTGTACTGCTAATGGAATGGAATATCAACTTACTACCTGGGTCTAGTTTTATTACCCCTCATTCCACTCTTACAACATCAGCTATTTTTTTAGCACCAGTAAGCAGCATTTGGAAATAGGGTTTTATTAATGTTCTATTGCTACATAACAATTTACCACAAATTCAGTGGATTAGAACATCTATTTATTATTGCACAGTTCCGTAGGTCAGAAGACCAGGCTCAGCTGGTCCTCTGCTCTGCATTTCACATGACCAAAATCAATGTGCTGGCAAGTGTGCATTTCTTTCTGGAAGCGCTAAGGATGAATCTGTGTTTTAGATCATTCAGTTTCCCGACAGAATTCAATGTCTTGCAGTTGCATGATTGAGTTTCCCATTTCCTTGGTTGCTGTTGACAATGGTAGTGGAGGGGTGTGTGTGTGTGTGTGTGTGTGTGTGTGTGTGTGTTGTGGGGAAGGGGTGCTTCTTACCATCTAGAGGTGTCAGCATTCCTTGTCCTGTGGCCCATCTCCTCCATTTTCAAAGCCAGCAGCAGGGGGTCGGGTTGTTTCAAACTTAGAATCTCTTTGAATCTCCTTCTTCCTAGCCTTCTCTGCCTTAAAGGCCATGGATTATATTGGGCCCAACTGGATAATCCAGGATAATTCCCCTATTTTTTTTTCCACATCTCTACTGGAGTATAAATGCTTTACAATGTGTTAGTTTCTACTGTACAACAAAGTGAATCAGCTATATATATATATGTATATATATATATATATATATATATATATGTGTGTGTCTATATATATATATATATATATATATATATATATATATATATATATATATATATATCCCCATACACCCTCCCTCATGAGCCTGCCTCCCACCATCCCTATCCCATCCCTCTAGGTCATTGCAAAGCATCAAGTTGATCTCCTTGTGCTATGAAGCAGCTTTCCACTAGCCATCCACTTTACATTTGGTAGTGTATATATGTCAATGCTACCCTCACTTCATCCCAGCTTCCCTTCCCCCACTGTGCCCTCAAGTCTGTTCTCTATGTCTGCGTCTTTATTCCTGCCCAGCCACTAGGTTCATCAGTACCGCTTTTTAAAATTCTGTATTATATGCATTAGGATATGGTATTTGTTTTTCTCTTTCTGACTTACTTCACTCTGTATGACAGACTCTAGGTCCCTCCACCTCACTACAAATAACTCAGTTTCATTCCTTTTTATGGCTGAGTAATATTCCATTGTTTATATGTGCCACATCTTCTTTATCCATTCATCGGTTAATGGACATTTAGGTTACGTCCATGTAAATAGTGCTATTGTAAATAGTGCTGCAGTGAATATTGTGGTACATGTGTCTTTTTGAATTACAGTTTTCTCAGGGTGTATGCCCAGGGTATATGTGGGATTGCTGGGTCATATGGTTGTTCTATTTTTAGGTTTTTAAAGAACCTCCATACTGTTCTCCATAGAGGCTGTATCAATTTACATTCACGTCAACAGTGCAAGAAGGTTCCCTTTTCTCCACACCTTCTCCAGCATTTATTGTTTGTAGATATTTTGATGATGGCCATTCTGACTGGTATGAGGTGATACCTCATTGTAGTTTTGATTTGCATTTCTCTAATGATTAGTGATGTTGAACATCCTTTCATGTGTTTGTTGGCAATCTGTATAGCTTCTCTGGAGAAATGTCTATTTAGGTCTTCTGCCCATTTTTGGATTAGGTTGTTTGTTTTTTTGATATGGAGCTGCATGAACTGCTTGTATATTTTGGAGATTAATCGTCTGTAAGTTGCTTCATTTGCAAATATTTTCTCCCATTCTGAGGGTTGTCTTTTCATCTTGTTTATGGTTTCATTTGCTGTGCAAAAGCTTTTAAGTTTCATTAGGTCCCATTTGTTTATTTTTGTTTTTATTTCCATTTCTCTAGGATGTGGGTCAAAAAGGATCTTGCTGTGATTTATGTCATAGAATGTTCTGCCTATGTTTTCCTCTAAGAGTTTGATAGTGTCTGGCTTTACATTTAGGTCTTTAATCCATTTTGAGTTTATTTTTGTGTATGGTCTTAGGGTGTGTTCTAATTTCATTCTTTTAGATGTATCTGTCCAGTATTCCCAGCACCACTTATTGAAGAGGCTATCTTTTCTCCATTGTGTATTCTTGCCTCTTTAGTCAAAGCTAAGGTGACCATATGTGTGTGGGTTTATCTCTGGGCTTTCTATCCTGTTCCATTGATCTATATTTCTGTTTTTGTGCCAGTACCATACTGTCTTGATTACTGTAGCTTTGTGGTATAGTCTGAAGTCAAGGAGACTGATTCCTCCAGCTCCTTTTTTCTTTCTTAAGACTGCTTTGGCTATTCAGGGTCTTTTGTGTTTCCATACAAATTATAAAATTTCTTGTTCTAGTTCTGTGAAAAATGCCATTGGTAATTTGATAGGGATTGCATTGAACTTATAGATTGCTTTGGGTAGTATTGTCATTTTCACAATACTGATTCTTCCAGTCCAAGAGCATGATATATCTCTCCATCTGTTTATGTTATCTTTCATTTCTTTCATCAGTGTTTTATAGTTTTCTGAGTACAGGTCTTTTGTCTCCTTAGGTAGGTTTATTCCTAGGTATTTTATTCTTTTCGTTGTGATGGTAAATGGGATCATTTCATTAAATTCTCGTTCTCATCTTTCGTTGTTAGTGTATAGGAATGCAAGAGATTTCTGTGCATTAATTTTGTATCCTGCAACCTTACTAAACTCATTGATTAGTTCTAGTAGTTTTCTGGTCACATCTTTAGGATTCTCTATGTATAGTATCTATGTATAGTATCATCATCTGCAAACAGTGACAGCTTTACTTCTTCTTTTCCAATTTGGATTCCTTTTATTTCTTTTTCTTCTCTGATTGCTGTGGCTGAAGCTTCCAAAACTATGTTGAAAAATAGTGGTGAGAATGGGCAACCTTGTCTTGTTCCTGATCTTAGTGGAAATGTTTTCAGTTTTTCACCACTGAGGATGATGTTGGCTGTGGGTTTGTCATATATGGCCTTTATAATGTTGAGAAAGTTCCCTCTATGCCTACTTTCTGCAGGGTTTTTATCATAAATGGGTGTTGAATTTAGTTAAAAGCTTTCTCTGCATCTATTGAGATGATCATATGGTTTTTCTCTTTCAATTTGTTAATATGGTGTATCACACTGATTGATTTGCGTATATTGAAGAATCCTTGCGTTCCTGGGATAAACCCCACTTGATCATGGTGAATGATCCTTTTAATGTGCTGTTGGGCTCTGTTTGCTAGTATTTTGTTAAGGATTTTTGCATCTATGTTCATCAGTGATATTGGCCTGTAGTTTTCTTTCTTTGTGACATCTTTCTTTGGTTTTGGTATCAGGGTGATGGTGGCCTGGTAGAATGAGTTTGGGAGTGATCCTCCTCTGCTATATTTTGGAAGAGTTTGAGAAGGATAGGTGTTAGCTCTTCTCTAAATGTTTGATAGAATTCTCCTGTGAAGCCATCCTGTCCTGGACTTTTGTTTGTTGGAATATTTTAAATTACAGCTTCAATTTCATTACCTGTGATTGGTCTGTTTATATTTTCTAATTCTTCCTGGTTCAGTCTTGAAAAGTTGTACCTGTTGAAGAATTTGTCAATTTCTTCCAGGTTGACCATTTTATTGGCATATAGTTGCTTTTAGTAGTCTTTTATGATGTTT
Organism: Mesoplodon bidens; assembly: GCF_964165515.1. Lineage (NCBI taxonomy): Eukaryota > Metazoa > Chordata > Mammalia > Artiodactyla > Ziphiidae > Mesoplodon > Mesoplodon bidens. The sequence goes on from NC_138161.1 coordinate 31,335,364, forward strand.
TGTATTTCTGCAGTGTCAGTTTAATCTCTCCTTTTTCATTTCTAATTTTATTAATTTGAGTCCTCTCCCTTTATTTCTTGATGAGTCTGCCTAAAGGTTTATCAATTTTGTTTATCTTCTCAGAAGAACCATCTTTTAGTTTTATTGATCTTTGTCGTTGTTCCCTTCAATTTCATTTATTTCTGCTCTGATCATTATGATTTCTTTCCTTCTTCTAAATTTGAGTTTTCTTTGTTCTTCTTTTTCTAGTTGCTTTAGGAGTAAGGTTAGATTGTTTTTTGAGATTTTTCTTGTTTCTTGAGGTGAGCTTGAATTGCTATGAACTTCCCTCTTAGAACTGCTTTTGCTGCGTCCGATAGGTTTTGGATCCTCGTATTTTGGTTGTCATTTGTTTCTAGGTATTTTTAAATTTCTTCTTTGATTTCTTCAGTGATCTCTTGGTTATTTAGCAATGCACTGTTTAGCCTCCTTGTGTTTGTGTTTTTTAAAGTTTTTTTTCTGTAATTGATTTCTAATCTCATAGCGTTGTAGTTGGAAAAGATGCTTGATATGATTTCAATTTTCTTAAATTTTCCAAAGCTTGATTTGTGACCAAGAAGTGATCATTCTGGAGAATGTTCCATGTGCACTTGAGAAGAAAGTGTATTCTTCCACTTTCAGGTGGAATGTCCTAAAAATATCAATTAAGTCTACATGGTCTATTGTGTCATTTAAAGCTTGTGTTTCCTTATTTATCTTCTGTCTGTATTATCTATTGGTGTAAGTGGGACGTTAAAGTCTCCCACTGTTATTGTGTTACTGTCAATTTCTCCTTTTATGGCTGTTATCATTTGCCTTATGTATTGAGGTGCACCCATGTTGGGTGAATAAATATTTGTAATTGTTTTGCTTCCTTCTTTGATTGAACCCTTGATCATTATGTAGTGTTCTTCCTTATCTCTTGAAACAGTCTTCATTTTAAAGTCTATTTTATCTGATATGAGTATTGCTACTCCAGGTTTCTTGTGGTTTACATTTGCAATGAATACCTTTTCCATCCCCTCACTTTCAGTCTGTATGTGTCCCTAGGTCTGAAGTGGGTCTCTTGTAGACAGCATATATAAAGGTCTTGTTTTTGTATCCATTCAGCCAGTCTATTTCTTTTGGTTGGAGCATTTAATCCATTTACATTGAAGGTGATTATCAGTATGTCTCTTCCTATTACCATTTTATTAAGTGATTTGGGTTTGTTTTTTGTGGGTCTTTTTCTTCTCTTGTGTTTCACACTTAGGGGAATTCCTTTAGCATTTGTCGTAAAGCTGATTTGGTGGTGCTGAATTCTCATAGCTTTTGCTTGTCTATAAAGCTTTTGATTTCTCCACTGAATCTTAATGAGATCCTTGCTGGGTAGAATAATCTTAGTTGTAGGTTTTTCCCTTTCAGTACTTTAAATATGTCCTGCCATTCCCTTCTGGCTTGCAGAGTTTCTGCTGAAAGATCAGCTGTTAACCTTATGGGGATTCCCTTGTATGTTATTTGTTGCTTTTCCCTTGCTGCTTTTAATATTTTTTCTGTGTAATTAGTTTTTGATAGTTTCATTAATATGTGTCTCGGTGTGTTTCTCTTTGGGTTTATCCCATATGGGACTCTCTGCACTTCCTGGACTTGATTGAGTATTTCCCATATTAAGGAAGTTTTCCACTGTAATCTCTTCAAATATTTTCTCAGACCTTTTCTTTTTCTCTTCTTCTGCTGGGACCCCTATAATTCGAATGTTGGTGCATTTAATGTTGTCCCAGAGGTCTCTGAGACTGTCGTCAGTTCTTTCCATTCCTTTTTCTTATTTTTCTCCCTGGCAGTTATTTCCACCATTTTATCTTCCAGCTCACTTATCCATTCTTCTGCCTCAGTTATTCTGCTCTTGATTCCTTCTAGAGTATTTTTAATTTCAGTTATTGTGTTGTTCATCACTGTTTGTTTTCTCTTTAGTTCTTCTAGATCCTTGTTAAACGTTTCTTGTATTTTCTCCATTCTGTTTCCAAGATTTTGGATCATCTTTACTATCATTACTCTGAATTCTCTTCCATTTCCTCTCATTTATTTAGTCCTGTAGGTTTTTACCTTTCTCCTTTGTCTGTAAAATGTTTTTGTCATTTTTTTTTTTTTGATGGGTGGGGCTGTATTCCTGTCTTACTGGTTGTTTGGCCTGAGGCCTCCAGCACTAGAGTTTACAGGCATTTGGATAGAGCCAGGTCTTGGTGCCAAGATGAGGATCCCTGGGAGGCCTCACTGTGATTAATATTCCCTGGGGTCTGAGGTTCTCTGTTAGTCCATCTGTTTGGGCTCAGAGCTCCCACTACAGGAGCTTGGAGTCAACCTCCAGCCTGGGAACCAAGATCCCAGAAGCCTCATGGCACAGCAAAAAAAAAAAAAAAAAAAAAAAAGAAAAGAAAAGAAGAAAAGGAGCAGTATAATAACAGACAATAAAAAGTAAAATAGGGCTTCCCTGGTGGCGCAGTGGCTGAGAGTCTGCCTGCCAATGCAGTGGACACGGGTTCGAGCCCTGGTCTGGGAAGATCCCACATGCCGCCGAGCAGCTGGGCCCGTGAGCCACAACTACTGAACCTGCGTGTCTGGAGCCTGTGCTCCACGACAAGAGAGGCCACGACAGTGAGAAGCCCGTGCACCACGATGAAGAGTGGCCCCCACTCGCCGCAACTAGAGAAAGCCCTCGCACAGAAACGAAGACCCAACACAGCCAAAAATATAAATAAATTAATTAATTAAAAAAAAAAGAGAGAGACAACTGTCCATCTTTAAAAAAAAAAAGTAAAATAAAATTAGAAAGATAAAAAATATATAAGAAAAATAAGAATATAATTGAAACAACTGCAACAAGGTAAAATAAAACCACAATAGAAAAATGAAAAAAATTTTTTAAAAAAAGTGAACTAGCCAAAAGGAGCAGAACCATAACAAAGTATAAAGAATAAAATAAAATTAGAAAAATAAAAGGTTTATTGGAAAAAATAAAAATATAAATGAATCAACAACAACAAGGTAAAACAGAACTCCAACCTAAAAGAAGAAGAAAAAAAAAAAGCCTTGGCTATGGGGGGCAGAGTTTAGGCAGGGGGTGGAACTTAGGCAGGGTTAGGGTTTAGGGTGGGGCAGGGCCTAGGCAGGGGGGAGACATTTAAGCATGGTGTGGGGACTCTGCTTAGGACCTGTGCAGAAAGGGAGAGGCAGCATGTTCAAAGGGGGACCTCCGGAGTGTGGAGTCCCAGAGTTTGGAGATAAGGCCCTGGTTGAGGTTGCGTCGGTGACGTTTATGCCTAGTGCAGTTGCAGGGGGTTTCGGAGGGGGTCTCCGAGTGGAGAGGTGGGGCCCTGGCTGGGAGTTAGTGGCAGGGCTTGGGCTCTGCAGCAGGAGGGAGGCTCCGAGGACAGAGGATTAGGCCTGGGAGCCAAACAGGCTCCACAGTGCCTAGGTGGACAGGGAAAGCACAGGCCGCATTCCCTTCTGTTCCTCTGCACCCACCCCGCAGGGTCTCCCCCATCACTGCCTGACCCTTAACTGTGGGTGGGTCCTGCTGGGTGTAGGAACTCTTCCTCTCCCCGAGCCACCCCTCAGGGGTGCTGGTCCGTTAGGTCCATCCTTTACTTTTGCTCCTCCTTCCCTCCCTCCCACTCCCTCAGGACCTGCACGGCTGGAGGGGACCTCGGTGGGCACAGGATCAGGCCTGGGACCTCAGCAGCTTCCTGGGGGCCCAAGTGGGCAGGGGGAATGCTGTCCATGCTCCCTTTTGATCCTCTGCCCTCTCAATGGTCCTCTTCTTTCCCCATCTGGGCGTGGGATCCCTTCCCCTCCCCCAGCCACCCCTCAAGGATGCCGGTCCCGTCCCGCCTCCACTTCTCCTCCCCACTCACTCCCCCCATGCCCCATGTCCTACCCGGTTGCTGGGGGTTCTTCCCATCCCCTTAGGTGACTGTGGTCCCCCACCGGTGGCTGGTAGGTGCCCTAGTTGTGTGGAGACATGAATTTCACGTCCTCCTCCCCCTATTTTAAAGTCAGTTCATAACCTTAATTCCACCTGCAATGTCCCTTCATAGCAGTACCTAATTGATTAACCAGTAGAAGGAACTATTTCAGGGATTTCTTTAGAATTCTCCCTACTATAAGATTGTTGGTTGGTCAGAAGCTTAGAGTGATGTAACTTGATTGAGTCCTTTCAGGAAAAGTTACATTTCAGTGGAGTCTAGGTAACTATGGAGAGAAAACTCATGAAAAGGCTGCTTTAATTCCAAGGACACCACACAACCTTAAGTTTCATATTTGACTCATCTTATGGCCTGTCAAGAAAAACAGACGCCATCACAAACGAAAACAACTGTAATATAAATATCTTATATTCCATACCTTAAGTTATTTCTGATTATACATTAATAAACAAACATCATAATTTGCCCTTCTTTGTTCTGAAAACATTGCTGCAGCAATGTTTCTCTCTTTCCCTCTTATCTAGATGGTTGCCATCAATACATGATTATGTTTATTTTTCCCATTAAACACACACACACACACACACACAAAGAACTTTTATTTTATCAATTCTCTCCTTATCTCTCCTTCTTATTTGTATTTTTTTGTCTGAAATTTCGTTCTGATTTTTTTCCTGAGTCTACTCTAAAATCCAGCATTTTTTCCCCCAGCCTTTTTCCCAAACTGCCTTTATCATGAACCATGGTGACCTCCAAGTTACTAAATCTGATGGCCATGTCTGAGTATTCATCTTAATAGACCCATAATCAGCATTTGATCCAGATGATACACTTTGATGCACTTTCTTCCTTGATATGCTTTCTTCCTTGTTGGCTTCCAAGACATTATTCTTGCATTGTTTTTCTCCTGTCTTCCCAGCTACTCCTTCTTTGATATATGTTCTGGTTTCACCTTCTTGCCCAAACCCTATATTTTGAAGTGCCCCTACTCATGGCATTTGAATTTTCTCATTTTCTATGCAAATGTGCTTACCAGGTAATCTCAATGATTCTCATGGCTTTAGCCACCCTCTCTATATGTTGATAGTCACCAAAGTTGTATCTGAAGCCTGGAATTCTTCCTTCAACTTCCAAAACTATTGACTCAATATTTCATTTCCATGTCCAACAGTAATCTCAAAATTAATATGCTCCAACCTGAACCACTAATATTTCTACTTTCCTTCCTGAAACCCTCTCCATCCACAATTTTTTATTTACTTAGGCCCGAAAACTTTGATTGATCTTGTACATCTTTCTTGCTCTAATCTCTTATCCAATTCTTGTTGAAAACATGACTCTTTTATTTTCAGAATATATCCAGATTATATTCATCTTCTTTGCCACTGCCCAAGGTCAAAAGTTCAGGCAATCACTATCTCTCACCTGGATTATGGCAAAATCGGCACGACAGGTCCCTCTAATTCTGTCCTTGCACCCTTCAGTTTATTCTCACATCAGCATCAGTGCCTAACACATCTCTGACTTCTCTCCTAATACACCTGCCAAGTCCTCATTTACTTTCTTGCTTTTTCATGCAAGTGACCCTGGCTTTTACCCCAGAGTCTATGCATTAGCTATTGGTTCTGCCTCATTAAATTTTCCAATGGGTACCCATCTGGCCAATTCTTACTTTCTTCAACTCTTTTCTCAGAAAGCTTCTTCTGAGGGAGATCTTCCCTTGTCACTCCTCTTAAATGGCAGTGCTCTCATTCCCACTTGACATTTCCTATTCCCCCTTCCTGTTTTATTTTCTTCTTATAACTTACCTATCATCCACCTAGACTATAGACTCCATGTGGACTGATACATTTGTCTGCATTTTCCTCACTATCTCAGTGCTTAGAGCAAAACATGGAATATAGTAAGTGGTCAGTAAACATTTCATGGTGGGCGAAAAGGATAAGTAAAGTATATTGACATAGAGTATACTTGGCTACAACCCTATAAGGTAAATAGAGCAGGTATTATTTTATTTTCCAAATGAAGGCAATTATTATGTCTTACCCAAGGTCACAAAACTAGTTAAGTGTGAGAGATTAAACCAAAACTCAACTCTCCTGACGCCTAACCTGGTTTTCTTCCTACTGCAATAGGTGCTAAAAATATAGCATTATCTGTTCTGGGGAGCTATAGTGCAATGTCCCCCAAGAACCTGGAAATAAAGAAATAAGATTGCCTTCTGAGAATTACTCTATGAAATCAACATATAATTAATCAGTTACTTTAAAGAACTAGAATTACTTTTAAACCAAAGGGACCCTTACCTATTAAATGGCTTAACATTTCTAAGGAAAGAATATTTTAATAAGAAAAGGCAGAGTTTCTAGAGGCAATTTAAAAGGATACTCAAAAGCAAAAGTTAGTAAAATGTGTCCAAAGGGAGGGAGCCTCATTCAGCCTGTGAACTATGGGAATTCCAGAGCCTTTGTGTCCATGGGTGAGTCATCTTCTCTTAGTCCATGCCAATGAACGTTTGATTCATCTCCCTAACTCATTTTTTTTGAGTCTATAATCACCAAACAATATTATGATTAATACTTGATTTTCCATGCACCTCTTGTCTCCCTGCAGAAGGAAAATTCCTGGCAAAATGTTCTCCTTGCAATCTTGTCCTGATGTTAAATATTTCTTAGTGAAATTTAATAAATTGACCTTATAATTATGATTTGGCTTCTCTGAAAAGACATGTACTGACACACATATTCTGATTCATTTGACAGTTGTAGTCTAAGGATTTTTAAAACATCAGTTTATGATTTTATACATCAGTTTCCTGAACTTGGTTAACTGCATGTGAGTCTCTTCTGCACCTTCTCCCACTTCTGCTGAATATGAAGATGCTCTTAACCTTTCAGCTGTGGAAGAAAATCAACCACAGCCTGCTTCATGTCAGCTGCTATTTGAAATGCTGGGCAAGAGAAGACTCTGAAGGAGAGTTCTGGCTTAGGGGGGAGGACCTTTCTTTTTTTAATAGAACATTAGCAAGATACATTAGCTGAAGTTCAGCTACTTTAGGGAATAATTAGTTGGTTAAAGACTGCTCTGGTCCTCAAAAGTGGGAGGAATTGTTCTTGTAGACTAGCAGCAATTATTTTGGCAATTTGGATTTTTATCAGGAATGGTAGGGAAGGACAGTTGGGGCTAAGGTCACCTGCGAGAGAGATTGGGGAGAAACAGCTGCAGGGAACAGAGCACAAGTGAGGCGCAGTGGAAAACTCTCAGTCTTTAGGGATGTCTCACACACGAAAACCAGGTTTCTAAGTCTGCCAGGCTTAGAGCTAAACACACACTCACTGACATCCTGATTTACCAAGTACATTTGGTCACAAATAGTTTTTAATTCTTGCATTTCTACATTTATATATGTTTCAATAAGCTGTGTTTTGATGGTTGCTCCATTTTAAAGTGTTGAATAATAGCTAACAAAACATCTAGGGAAACTATTTTATTTCCTGCAAGAAAGCTCCAGTCCTCTTATTTGTTTGTTTTACTCCTTACTTGCCTTTTTAATTTATTTCATCATGGAAGATAAATATTCGGGAGATTTACTGTGACGACTTCAAGTTTCTATTGTACTGTAGTCAGATCTTGAATAAATAATTTGATGGAACAAAGAGCAACATAAACATATCAAAACATACTGGCATTGTGTTTAATAACACCTGAATTTTAGCTGTAGTGCTTAAATTTTCTTTTTAAAATCAAGGTACCATTTAGTTACCGCATAAGTAAAAAATGACTAGTGGAAGGTAAGTTGGAAAAAGGCGTCATGATTTTTACGGGAGGGCATGAAATGACTTATGATGGCAGGTGAAGGGATTAATGAGGAGTAGACAGGTTACCCCCCCCCCCAGCTCAGGAACCAGGACTGGCGGGGATGGGGGTGAAAAGGGATAAAGAGTTCTGTGGTGGAGAATGTTAAGGTACCTCACTAGTCATCATGAGTATTTTCCCTTAATATGGTGGCTAAATCATTGATGCTGAAATACAAGGTGGGATACTTCAGGCATCAGGAAGGCTGCATTTATCTCCAAGCAAAAGGGAGGATAACTCTAATAATTAATCATGTTTTCTCATTAGCCTAAAGTTGTTAAGAGTGAATCAGGAAGGACATGTTATGTCAATAATATAAGTAGAGGGACTTCCCTGGTGGCACAGTGGTTAAGAATCCACCTGCCGATGCAGGGGACACGGGTTCGATCCCTAGTCTGGGAAGATTCCACATGCCATGGAGCAACTAAGCCCATGTGCCACAACTACTGAGCCTGCACTCTAGAGCCTGCATGCCACAACTACTAAGGCCACGTGCCACAACTACTGAAGCCCGCATGCCTAGAGCCTGTGCTCTGCAACAAGAGAAGCCACCACAATGAGAAGCCCATGCACTGCAATGAAGAGTAGCCCCTGCTCACTGCAACTAGAGAAAGCCTGCGCACAGCAACGAAGACCCAAAGCAGCCAAAAATAAATAAATAAATAAATAAATTTATTTAAAAAAAAAAAAACAGTATAAGTAGAAGGAGCACCATATAATCTGGAGTCTCCAATAGCAAGAATTGCAGGTATCAGCATTTCACACTAGCTTTCTAGAAGAGCTTGTTTTAAACTCAGGCCAAAGCAATACAGAGCTGCATAATGAAAAATCTAGACTTTTTAAGGTATCAAAGAAGGCCTAGGATTTGAACACATGGACAGGCATGACTAGAGATGTATTGTCAAACTTCTTGATTCGGGGGTGATGACAAGGGCTTCGTTATAACTTGTGCCTCATTCTATATTATAGAAGATATTCTCAAATGGTCTGCCTGACATTATGTGTCTATGCACAGCATCATCACCAAAAGGAGACACATCAATTACAGGAAGCAGTGCTATGTTTTTCCCCAGTGTTTTGAGTCAATGACATCCTGATGGTAGAAGTTGCAAGGTCATAATGTGCTTTCTTTATTCTTTTGATAACCCATGAAGAAATTAAGACACGGGGTTTTTTAACTGAAGAAAAGTATAATACAGATTGAATAATACAGAAAATTTCAAAACTCTTACTTTTTTTAAAAAAAATGGACAATTCATTGAATTTTACCCTGATCTTACTTTTTGTGGGTTCAACATCAGGAACACTGATGTGGCAACCAAGAGGTTATCAGTGCAAATTTGTCTTTTTGTTGAGTTGATCTTACATTAATTTGCTCTGGACGTTGGATATTGGAAGGTATTTCTGTGACGAGATGGCTAGATTAGGAGGTCAGGAAAATAAGGATGCAGTGTATTTCTGGATTTAAACAGCTCATTTCATATGGTCCATCACGAAATCATTGTAACTAAAACAACTTGCATTTGTCTCAACAGATCTATTAATCTTCTGGGTCATATATTGTCTGTGTTTGATTGAATCTCTTTGTTTACAGGTTATCAACAGAGTTCTTTTCAGAACTGCTTCTTTAAATTCCATGATGAAGGAAGAATTCTTACTGGCTCTGCCTTTTTTAGGCCATTTTTTTTTTAAGATTTATCATTTACTTATTTATTTTTAACTCCATCGGGTTTTAGTTGAGGCACCTGAGATCTTCGTTGAAGCATGCGAGATCTTTCGTTGCAGCATGCGGGCTCTTCGTCGTGGTGCATGGGCTTCTATTTAGTTGTGTCATGCGGGTTTTCTCTCTCTAGTTGTGGCACGCGGGCTCCAGGGAGCGTGGGCTCTGTAGTTTGCGGCACGTGGGCTGTCTAGTTGAGGTGCATGAGCTCAGTAATTGTGTCGCCCAGGCTTAGTTGCATTGTGGCCTGTGGGATCCTAGTTCCCCGAACAGGGATCAAACCCATGCCCCCTGCATTGGAAGGTGGATTCTTTACCACTGGACCACCAGGAAGGTTCCTCAGGCCACTATTAATGTTAATTTTTGTTTTTATTTTATTTATTTATTTATTTATTTTTAATTTTTTAATTAGTTTCTGCTTTATAACAAAGTGAATCAGTCATACATATACATCTGTTCCCACATCCCTTCCCTCATGCATCTCCCTCCCTCCCACCCTCCCCATCCCACCTCTCCAGGCAGTCACAAAGCACCGAGCTGATCTCCCTGTGCTCTGTGGCTGCTTCCCACTATCTATCTACCTTACGTTTGGTAGTGTATATATGTCCATGCCTCTCTTTCGCTTTGTCACAGCTTACCCTTCCCCCTCCCCATATCCTCAAGTCCATTCTCAAGTAGGTCTGTGTCTTTATTCCCGTTTTGCCCCTAGGTCCTTCATGACTTCTTTTTTTTTTTTTAAATTCCGTATATATGTGTTAGCATACGGTATTTGTCTTTCTCTTTCTGACTTACTTCACTCTGTATGACAGACTCTAGGTCTATCCACCTCATTACAAATAGCTCAGTTTCGTCTCTTTTTATGGCTGAGTAATATTCCATTGTATATATGTGCCACATCTTCCTTATCCATTCATCCGATGATGGACACTTAGGTTGTTTCCAGCTCCGGGCTATTGTGAATAGAGCTGCCATGAACATTTTGGTACATGTCTCTTTTGGAATTATGGTTTTCTCAGGGTATATGCCTAGTAGTGGGATTGCTGGGTCATATGGTAGTTCTATTTTTAGTTTTTTAAGGAACCTCCATACTGTTCTCCATAGTGGCTGTACCAATTCACATTCCCACCAGCAGTGCAAGAGTGTTCCCTTTTCTCCACACCCTCTCCAGCATTTATTGTTTCTAGATTTCTTGAAGATGGCCATTCTGACTGGTGTGAGATGATATCTCATTGTAGTTTTGATTTGCATTTCTCTAATGATTAATGATGTTGAGCATTCTTTCATGTGTTTGTTGGCAGTCTGTATATCTTCTTTGGAGAAATGCCTATTTAAGTCTTCTGCCCATTTTTGGATTGGGTTGTTTGTTTTTTTGCTATTGAGCTGCATGAGCTGTTTATAAATTTTGGAGATTAATCCTTTGTCAGTTGCTTCATTTGCAAATATTTTCTCCCATTCTGAGGGTTGTCTTTTGGTCTTGTTTATGGTTTCCTTTGCTGTGCAAAAGCTTTGAAGTTTCATTAGGTCCCATTTGTTTATCTTTGTTTTTATTTCCATTTCTCTAGGAGGTGGGTCCAAAAGGATCTTGCTGTGATTTATGTCATAGAGTGTTCTACCTATGTTTTCCTCTAAGAGTTTGATAGACACACAAATTTAGGGGGCTCTGTTAGTGACAGGAAAGACTGCTGCTTCTGAGAGGGAGGCTTTATTACAAGTCCACATTTTAGGTAAAGCATGCTGGGAGGAGAGCACATTTCTGGACATAGTTAAGAGCCAGGAAGAGTGTGGTACACTTCTGTTTGTGTCTCTTCTTTTTATTTGAATTGAGATTGGCAATGCTGAAACAAAAATGTTCGAAGGAGAATTTTTGGCATCAATCTCTTCAGTATACTTCAAAATAGTTCTTTCATGCATAGGGTAACTTACCATGGAGACTTGTTTTTTAAACTCAATACCTATTAACACTGCTCAGAACATACACTGGAAAATATTGCTCTAGGTAATCTGAAATTTCTTCTTGGATTAAACTATAAGTATAAAAAAAATGTGAAAATGAATTACATCAATCAAGTACCACCACCCGTCTCTCCTGCAGCTCCATGCCTGAATTGTTTTTACAGAATTGTATTTTGGAACTATGCCCTTGGGCCACACTGAGGATCATTAGAAGAAACAGCCCTGAGAAACTCATTACTTTATTTACTGCAAGAATTTTGTTGAGGATGTTGTTCTCTGCATTACCCTGCGGACACCTCGTGAGAACCCCCTGGAGAAATATATCTCCAGAGTCAGTACCAAGAATAGTCTTCTCTTTCCTGAGCAAGTGGTTGTTGGTCTCATAGACACTGAGAGTTACAAAAATGATTGTTTTTCAGTTTATACTAGGGACTAGAAAACACAGAGCAATTTAGGGCACATCTCTATGATTGGTACAGAATATCACAGCTCTTTTGTGATGGTCTCACTGCATATTTTAAAATTTTTTCCTATTTTATTTTCTTCCACCTTGATACATTCACTACTTAGTTTAATTTGCTTTTGTAGTATGTATATTGTAAGCAATCTAAAATCTTTGGTAAAAGCAGAGTATAAATAAGCAAACTAGCTTTATAATATGAGTGAGACCAAGATATCTTTGGAAAGCCAATGGCCTAATCTTAGATGAAGAACTTGATTGTCATTTGAAATAGCCATACCTCCATGAAGTCTCCTAGTGCAGGAGTATGTTGAATGAGGGTGTTGTTTGAATCAGAATTTCTGAGGCCAATGCCTAAGCATAGGTATTTTTTAGAAGCTAGTAATTCTAACATGTATAATCACAAAGAAAGGCATTTCTGGCCTAGAAAAGAGCAAGTGCAGTGCCTTGAGAAGGGAAAAAGCTTGGCATTGCTCCAAGAGAATAAAAAGCCCTGCCTTCTTGGGTCAGAAGATGTTGAAAGGAAAGGTGTGAGAGATAAAGTTGAGAAGTAGACAGGCTTGATTTCAAGCAGAGCCTTATAAACTATGATAAGAAGTTACATTGCATTTCAAAAACAATAGAGGGCCAAAGAGGGTTATTTGTTAAGTCAAGTTTATTAAGGTATAATTGACATATGGCAAAATTCACTCTTTTTAGTATATAGTTCTATGAATTTCGATAAACACAGAGAGTCAGGTAAACATATTTGACCATCAAAACAAAGAAAAATTTTTATCACTCCAAAAAGTTCCATAATGTCTCTTTGGAAGTCAGGCCCTCCTCCCACCCCAAATTCCTGGCAACCATGGCTCTGCTCTCTGTTGCTATAGTTTTGCTTCTTAAAGAGTATCTTATAAATTAGATCATAGCATGTGTAGCCTTTTGAGTCTGGCTTCTTTCACTTAGCAAAATGCACTTGCCATTCATTCTTACTGTTGCTTGTATACAGAGGGCTTTGAGAAGGGAAATAATACAAACTGCTTTATATTGTGTGAAAATAGCTCAGTTACTATGATGAGAATCATGGCATCATGGTTGTTAAGAGGTGATTATAGCAGCTTAGGCAAAGGGAGATGGTGATGGTTTCCACAGTGGCAGCAGTGGAGGTTCTGAGAAATGGTTGATGTGGGAAATATTTTGAAGTTTGAACTGACAGGCATTCTAGTGATTTAGGTATGAATGAGAATTGTCCACTTGGGAAAAAATAATATTAAATTAATAATTTAAATATAAAACAATGAAAGTATTAAGAATTCTTAGGAGACTTATTTAGTATAATCTTAGAATGAAAAATAGTTTCTCAAGTGAGACAAAAAAATAATAGAACTTAGGAAAAATTTTCAATATAAAAAATTAAAATTTGTATAAGGTGAAAGACACCACAATTTAAGTTGTAAAACAAGTGTCAGCCAGGGAGAAACTTTTATAGCGTATATAACCAAGTATTGATATGCACACTATATAATGAGTAAAGAAACAACCCAAAAGAAAAATGGGCAAAGCAGAAAAAACAATTTACTGAAAAAACAGTGTCCAATATACATATAAAAAGATGTTTATTCTCATTACTGTATGATTCAGCAATTTCACATCTGGAACTACATTCTATAGTAATACTTATATATGTGGGCATAGATTGTTTTGCATCAATAGGGAAATAAATATGTAAATTTTGGTTCATGGGCACAATAAAATATTATGCAGCCATTAAAAAGAGTGAACTAGATCTGTATGGTGTTGTGGAAAGTTCTATGTTAAATGAAAAAGTTGCAAAGCAGTTTATTCATCATGATTCCTTTGATAGCTAATTAAAAGAAACTTTTGTGATTTTGTGTATGAAAAAGAGAGAGAGAGTAAATACAAAGAAAAACAACTGGATTCACACCAGATGGTTAAAAGAGTAACAGCAGCATTTCTGCACAGGGTGTGGGATTGGATATGATTATAAAGAAAATATTTCACATTTTTCTTCATTTTTTGTAAGGCTTGACTATTTTTTAAGATTTAAAATTATGCTCTTGCAAACATTGTTGCAATTATTATTCTTATTCATTTACTCTTGCAAATATGCATCAATAATTTCTCTCAGATATTTACCTAAAAGTGAAACATTTGCATTATAGATATATGTTTTTTTTCATTTATTGGTTAGTGACAGTGAAGAAATATATAGACAGTAGGAATTATCATACAATGGGCTGCTTTACAGCATTAACATAAATAATCTAGAGACACCTGTATCAATGTATCAATGTAGAAAAAATTATTTGAATGAATTGAAGTCTCATAGTATACCTTTTATGAACATTTTTAAGAAAACTGATTTTATATATTATTCTGGGGAAATACATATTAGTAAATGGTTGAAATGTGCAAGGAACAATACCACACTACCACAAGAGAGTGGTTAATTTTGGAGGAGATGGTATGAGTTGGGGCTTTGTCTTTATATTTGACTCCTTAAAACGTCTAAAGCATATATGACATGTAAACTTGTTTGCTAATAAACATGTTTGCTAAATCTGGCTGAATTAAATATGGGGACCTGTTACATTATTTTCTATTATTTTTCATTACTAGAAACAAAGTGAGTATTTTGCTTAGATGAAGACTAAAGAAAAAACAGAACTACTTTGAGGAAACATGATAAATATTGCTTAAAATTGGGGAAGGGGAGAGAAGTGTTTAGTCTGGAATGAGATGATACTATTGAGATTTCTCTTGAATTATCATAATACAAATAATCAGTCATATTTATTAAAACATTAATGTATGCTAAGCACTTTGCATATGCCTTTTGGTATTTTATCATTGAATTCTTAGAACAGTTTTATGAATCACACATATGGAAAATGACCTTAGATGGGTTTAGAACCTTATCCATGGTCACTCAGTAATCAAGGGATAGAACCAAGTTGAACCTAAGCTTTCTGATCCCTTTCAAAGACCCAACTCTTAACCTACATGTTCTGTCACCAAATACTATTTTTCTATTGTGAGAAGAAACATAGAGGGGCCTGGTGCTAGTCCTAAATCAGATGAGTTATTAGGAGCTGTGGCAAGGAAATGAAAGCAAGATTTGAGGAAAAGTAGAAAAGTAGTACAGACTAAAATTTACCTTTACCTCTGAAAAGAAAATCACCAGCTTATTAAATCTTTAAAAGATTTAATTGGAATGGGTGTGAAGTACTTGTATTTTCAATTTTTTTCCAGTTGCTCAAGCACATGCAAGATTTTTTAAATTAATTTTTATTGAAATATACTCACTGAACAATATTGTGTTAGTTTCAGGTATATAAAAGTGATTGGACATTTAAATAGATTAGTAAATAATCACCATGTTAGGTCTTGTAACCATCTGTCCCCATACAAAGTTTTTACAGTTCTATTGACTATATTTCTTATGCTGTATGAATATGTCCCTGTGACTTATTTATTTTATAACTGAAAATTTGTACCTCTTAATTTCCTTCACCTATTTCACCCATTCCCCCCACCCACTTCCCCTCTGGCAACCACCCTTTTGTTCTCTTTATGTGTGAGTCTGTTTCCCTTTTGTGTTGTTTTGTCTCTTTTGTTTTATAGATTCCACATATACATGAGATCATATGGTATTTGTCTTTCTCTGTCTGACTTATTTCACTTAGCATAATACCCTCTAGAGCCATCAAGGTTATTTCTAATGGCAAGATTTTATTCTTTTTTATGTCTGAGTAATATGCCACAGTGTGTGTGTGTATACATACATATATATATGTATACACACACACACACACACACATATATATATACACATATATATATCTCAACTTCTTTATCCATTCATCCATCTCTGCACACTTAGATGGCTTCCATATCTTGGCTATTGTAAATAATCCTGCAATGAACATAGGGATATATATATATATCCTTTTGAATTAGTGTTCTTTTCTTTAGGTAATACCCAGAAGTGAACTTGCTTGATCATATGTTACTTCTTTTTTTAATTATTGGAGGAACCTCCATACTGTTTTCCATAGTGGCTGCACCAATTTACAATCCCACCAAGAATGTATAAGTATTCCCTTTTCCACACATCCTTACTAACACCTGTCATTTATTGTCTTTTTATGATAGCCATTCTGACAAGTGTGAGGTGATATCTCATTGCAGTTTTGATTTGCATTTCCCTGGAGATTAGTGATGTTGAGCATCTTTTCATGTGCCTGTTAGCCATGTGTATGTCTTCCTTGGAAAAATGTCTACTCAAGTCCTCTGCCTATTTATTAAATTTTTCTTTTTAATTATATGAGTTCTCTCTATATTTTGAATATTAACTCCTTATCAGATATGTTGTTTGCAATTATCTTCTCTTATTCAGTAGGCTGCCTTTTCATTTTGTTGATGGTTTCCTTCATTGTGCAAAAGGTTTTTAGTTTGATGTAGTCTCATTTGTTTATTTTTGCTTTCGGTTCCCTGGTTTGAGGAAACAGATGCAGCAAATATTGCTAACATCAGTCTCAAAGAGTGCACTGCCTATGCTTTCTTCTAGAATTTTCATGGTTTCAAGGTTACATTTAAGTTTTTAATCTATTTTGAGTTTATTTTTGTATATGAAGTGAGAAAGTGATCCAGTTTCATTCTGTCACATGTAGCTGTCCAGTTTTCCCAACACCATTTGTTGAAGAGACTGTCGTTTCCCCATTGTACATTCTTATCTCCTTTGTTTTAGATTAATTGACCATATAAGCATGTTTTCTTCTTCTGGGTTCTCTCTTCTTTTCCACTTATCACTATGTCTGTTTGAATGCCAGTACCATATTGTTTTTATTACTGTAGCTTTGTAGTATAGTTTGAAATCAGGAAGTGTGATACATCCAGCTTTGTTCTTCTTTCTCAAAAAAAAATTGGTCACAGGTATTTTTATAGGAATGAATTGAATCTGTACATTGTCTTGGGTAGTATGGACACTTTAACAATATTAATTCTTCCAATCCATGAGCATAGTATATCTTTCCATTAGTTTGTGTTATCTTCAGTCCCTTTCATCAGTATCTTATAATTTTCAGAGTACAGGTCTTTAACCTCCTTGGTTAGATTTACTCCTAGGTATTTTATTCTTCTTGGTGCAATTGTAAAGGGGATTGTGATGGTAATTTCTCTTTCTGACAGTTCATTATAGTGTATAGAAATGCAACAGATTCCTGTATATTAATTATGTTTCCTGCAATTTTACTGAATTCATTTATTAGTTCTAACAGATTTTGGTGGAGTTTTTAGGGTTTTTATATACAGTATCATGTTACCTGCAAGCAGTGACAGTTTTACTTCTTCATTTCCAATGTAGACTCTTTCCTTTTACTTTTCTGATTGCTGTAGCTAGGATTTCTATTACTATGTTGAATAAAATTGGCAAGAATGGGCATCCTTCTCTGTTTCTGATTTTAGAGGAAATGATTTTATCTTTTCACCATTGAATATGATGTTCACTGTGGGTATGTCATATATAGCCTTTATTATGTTGAGGCATGTTCCCTCTACAGCCACTTTGTTGAGAGTATTTACCATAAATGGATGTTGAATTTTGTCAAAAGGTTTCTGCATCTATTGAGATAATCATATGATTTGTATCCTTTATTTTGTTAATATAGTGTATCAAATTGATTAATTTGCATTTATTGAACCATCTTTGCATCACGGGAATAAATCCCACTTGATCATCGTGTCTGACCCTTTCAATGTATTGTTGAATTCAGTTTGCTAGTATTTTGTTGAGGATTTTGGCATTTATGTTCATCTGGAGTATTGGTCTGTAATTTTCTTTTTTTGTAGTGTCTTTGGTTTTGAATTCAGAGGAATGCTGGCCTCATAAAATGAATTTGGAACCATTCCTTCCTCCTCAGTATTTTGGAATAGTTTGAGAAGGCTTGGTGTTAACTCTTATTTAAATAAGAATAATTTATTATTATTCCCAGGTAGAATTCCCCTGTGAAACAGTCTGTTCCTAGACTTTTGTTCGTTCAGAGTCTTTTTGATTAGTGATCAATTTCATTACTAATGCTCTATCTGTACAGATTTTCTATTTATTCCTGATTCAGTCTTGTAAGGTTATATGTTTCTAGAAATTGACCCATTTTTCTTTCTGTGTTGTCTAATTTGTTGGCATAAAATGGTTTATAGTAATCTCTCATGATATTTTGCAGTTTTGTGATGTTGGTTATAACATCTCCTTTTACAATTCTGATTTTATTTATTTGGGCCCTCTCTTTTGTTCTTCTTTATTAGTCTGGTTTATCAATTTTGTTTATCTTTTTGAAGAACAAGCTCTTAGTTTTATTAGTCTTTTTTTTTCAGTCTGTATTTCATTTATTTCTGCTCTAATCTTTATTATTTCTTTCCTTTTGCTAACTTTGGGGGTTTTGGGGGGGGGTCGTAAGGTAGGCCTGTATCACTATAAACTTCCCTCTTAGAACTGTTTTTGTTGTGTCCCATAAGTTTCAGAGTGTTGTGTTTCCATTTTCATTTGTCTCCAGGTATTTTTTTTCTCTTTAATTTATGCTATGACTCATTAATTGATTAGGAGCAAATATTTATTACTACTGTAAGTAGTTATAATTTTGGTGTGCCCTTGGGAGGAGGTGAGTTCAAGGTCTTCCTACTCCCACCATCTTGATCCCTTCTCCATCTGTAGTTCCACTTTTGAACTGCTAGTTCAAGCATAAAAGAGAAACAATGTATTCTCAAGGAGATCCTATTTCAGATATTATCCCCACTGGAAATCTTGAAGGGTAAATAGGTGCGTTAGTTTTCAAGGGTTTTCATAACAAAGTAAAATAAACTTGTTGTCTTAAAACAGAAATGTATTCTCTCATAATTCTTCAGTCTAGAAATCTGAAGTTAAGGTGTTAGCAGAGCCATGTTCCCTCTGAGACTCTGAGTAGAATGTATTCTTCCTCTTCCTGGCTTCTGGTGGGCAGCGCTCAATTTTTGGTGCTTTTGGCTTGTAGCTATATAACTACAATTCCTTCCTCCATCTTCAAATGGCAGTCTTTTCTTGTATTTTCACATCTTTTTAAAAGTATACTGATCATATTGGATTAAGAATTCACCATACTCCAGTATTCCCTCATCTTACCTAATTATCTCTGCTATAAACCTATTTCCAGTAAGGTCACATTCTAAATTACTAGTGGTTAAGACTTCATCATACATTGTTGTGGGAAACAGATTGTCCCATAACAACCGGGGAAACAAATTTATTAGTTTCAGGTTTTATTCTTGACATTGGTAAATATTCAGCATTAATAAAAAATTAGAATTACATTAAAATATAAATAATAGATATAGATATCCAGTGCATCTATATATATGCTGTGCTTTATTTTTGAGTAATACACATAATTTAAATCATTAGCATTTATTATTATGTACTGAGATTTTTGTATCTAAATAATAATCTCTTTAGAAAAATAAACTTTTAAAGTATCACTACAATAAAGAAACCAGTGGCATAAAACTGTATTACCTTTTCTCAGATTCCTTATTCAGGATAGCTTATAGTATTCATATCAAACAATCATTGCATAAATAACCTTTTGGTGAGGTAAATTTTTATAGTAGGCCTGCAAGACATGCAGAATCTTTGTAGGAAAAGCTGTTGATGAGTATGTTTTGTGTTCCTTTTTATTTAGTTGTTCCATTTTGTTTTGTTTTATTTTCTTCCCTGGCAGAAAGCCTTAATGGAAACAAAATTGTTTTTCTCATGTGAAATGATTAGTGCTCTTTCTCACCCTGACTTCCTGCCCCATCTTGAATAGAAAGCAGCACATGAGTATCTAAATAGGAATCAAATGTTCTTGGAAAAAGATGCAAAAGAAACAAGAAAACAACTGGATTTTATTCTCTTCTCAGGGATGCGTTCATTGAACTGCAAAAGCTGAAGCACCTGGGAAAATCTGTCTAGGCAGGCAGGGATGTGAACAATAATGGAAAATAAATTTCTATGTCAGCTTAGAGGACTGGGAACTATTATACACTGTGGTTGGAGTGTGATCAAGTGAAATTCAAAAGAGAGATTATTTCAGAACCTTATAGCATAACAATAAAATGTAGAAAACAGATGAATGTGTGTGTATGTCCTTTCAGGCAGAGAGCATCTGTTTTGGAAAAACAAAGTTTACCTATGCTGATTTAGAGAACTCAAACATGTCTCTCCTGAGTATTCTGCAATTATTTCCATCCAGTGAGCCTTCAGAAATCAAAGATCACTATAACAGTGTGAATGTATGTTGGGTTGAGTTACCTACCAGAACAGATAGTGTGGAGAAGACAACTACAGACAACTCAGGAAAAGAAAACACTTTAAATACAGCTTTCTTAATTCAGTTCTTCAATCAAAGAAAAAGGAGGGTACATAGGGGCTAAATCTAGAAATTGAAGTGCTATATTTCTCCTATGCTCCCAGCATTGCTAGGGATGGAATCCCCCAGATTCCACTTGAGCACTCAAGGTAATACTTACTAGCATCCCCTGGCTTGACCAACCCTTCATTAACCATCAAGTGCAGGTAGGTGTCTGTTGGGGTGGGTGAGGGAGGGAGCTGCTTAGATATTCTAGTTGCTCATGTACTAATCTGCAAGAATTAGAACATAATTAAACCCCATCAAGATTTGGAAGCCCTGGAAGGATTTATTTTACCCACAAATAGCCATGAATTTGACACCTGTAGAAAATTAGATTGTGTAAAAGAAAATTTCACTGATTACACTTTTTTTTTTGAGATGCAGATGGAGAGGGAGGGTGGTGAGGAGGTAAAAATAAATTTGTCTAGGTAATTAAAATAAGTGAACTGTGTCAGCATGTGTTATTATTAAATGCTCTAAATATTACCTTGAGCTTGTATAGTTAATGACAAGTATCTGTATTTTATCAGCAAATTCCTTTGTGATAGTTTAGTGCAAGCCTTATATAGGCACTGAGCATGCTAGGTGTCTTTTTTTCATAGTGAATTTTTTTTTTCTTTTAAGTTAAAGACAAAACTGTGACATATGACCTGCTATTAGCTTTACTTTCAAGTTAAACATGTATTCTAAGAAGCAAATTGACTTGTGTTCACAAAGTTTTAGGATCCTGTCCATGCCCCTCACTTCTAAACATGTTGCTGAACCTGTACCTCACCCCCACCTTCTATCAACTTAATTCTTTGCATTTTTATCTCAATACATTTTATATTTTCAGGAGAACCTGAAGGTTTTCATAGAGACTCAGAGCTAGTTGCTAAATCTTTTTTATCTGCATATTGCTTGGTGCCAACTAAAAATTGTCACCTGCCATCTGCCTCTATAAGGATTAGGCCACTAGTCACTGTAGTCACTGACCTTCAACACACCCTGAAAGGAGTTCAGGGCAGAGATCAGGAGTGCGGCAATCTGTGCTCTGGAAAAAACTAGCAGAACAGACCTTTCCATAGATATTTTCAAGAGAAGATTTTATGAGCACAATTTCTGGCATCTTCTTCTATCTAAAAGAGCACTAAAATCATTAAAGGAGATATCTGCTAGCAGCCACCTTCTTGTGACTAGGAGCAATGTCCTGTCAAAATGTGTGCTTGATTGCATGTATCCTCTTTCACCAAAATCACATGCATACTGACCCCCTTACCTCTTCGGAGCAGTTCCACAGCGCTATCTGAGAAGTGGTCTCCAAGGCTATAGCCATCATTTTGCCCCAGATAAAACTTAAGTCACCACTCTGATGTTGTGCATTTCTTTTTCAGTTGACATTGGCCTTGTGTTTTGTTTTTCTGGTTAGATTAGTTTGTTGGTGGTTTGTTTCTCTTTAATTCTGGTGATTTTCTTATTTCCAAGATTATGACCTTTTCAATTTCATAGACAAGCATTAGTATTACATTAAAATGCCACATCCCGGGCTTTCCTGGTGGCGCAATGGTTGAGAGTCCGCCTGCCGATGCAGGGGACCCGGGTTCGTGCCCCGGTCCAGGAGGATCCCACATGCCACAGAGCAGCTGGGCCCGTGAGCCGTGGCCGCTGGGCCTGACCGTCCGGAGCCTGTGCTCCACAACGGGAGAGGCCACAACAGTGAGAGGCCCGTGTACCACAAAAACAAACAAACAAACAAACATTATTAGTTTTTAAATGTTGTACATCAAATCATCTTTAAATATGTGTATAACTGACCCAGTTACCCTTTAATGGTTTGGTGGGGAGGGGTAAACATAAATTTAGGATCTTTTTAATGTTTATTCATTTCACAAATGTTCACTGAGTACCTAAAATGCCAGGCAAAAGGGATGAGCAAAATAACCATAATCCTTGCCTTTGCAGAATTTATAACAATGGAGAAGAGTATTAATTAAAGAATCTTACAAATATATAGTAAATTGTAATAAGTCCAGTAAAGGAGAATGATACCCTTCATAGGACAGGGAGCCCAGCTAATGTGTTGGAGAGGAAAGGTGTGGTAAGACTTGCCTGAAGAAGTGAAAGTTGAGCTAAAACCAAAACCTAAATGGGACTAACTTGGGCAAAGAGAAGGTAAGAAAAGAAAGTGGATTTCCATGTAAATGGGAGCATCCTGAGCAAAGGAATTGAAAGCAGTCACCTGTGGTTGAATTCCAGTGGACGGGTTAAGTGTAACTAAAGAGCTGCCAAGGAAGTCTGTAACCAGATAAAGTGGTACCCAGCAGGCCATTTTAATCTTCATTGTGAAAAAACAATGGAAAGACTTTGCAAAGCTTTAAGAGAGTGATAAGATTTGCATTTGAAAAGATAAATCTAGCTGCCTGAGGGAAAGATTAGAGTTGATGGGAAGATTTATAAACCATTTCCTGGGTGGTCAAGTATAGCCCTTCAGCCAAAAGACCAAAGAGAGTCAACAACAGAAATTGGTAAATTTTTCTGTAAAGGGCCATATAGTAAATGTTTTAGGAGTTGCTGGCCTCACAGTCTCTGTTGCAACTACTCATGTTTTCCATTGTAGTGCCAAAGCAATCATGGATGATATGTAAATGAGGAGGCATGGCTGCATTCCAATAAAACATTTTTTATTGATACTAAAATTTGAATTTCTTATAATTTTCATGTGTCATGATATAGTAGTCTCTTGATTTTTTTTTAACCATTTCAAGATGTAAAAAGCATTCTTTTCTTGTGAGCTATACAAAAGCAGCACTCTTCCATATTCTAGTGTTTGGAAGTGTATTTAAGGGAGAGTTAGATGGTTGGAGGGCTATTCTGGAGGGAAAATGAAAAGAAATGGTAACAGCTTAAGCATCGAGGTTGAGGAAGATAAGTGTCCAAAGATCTCTCAAGTTTCTGATCTGTGTAGTTGGCCAGATGGATGGTAGTGCCCTATCCTGAAACAGGCAAAGAAGTCTGAAGGGAGAAATCATGGATTAGGAGATGCTGAGTTTTGTCATGTCTCTGAACCATCCATATGGAGATATTGAATAGCATCAGAAAATATTTCAGCTAGAAATAAAAAATGGATAATCACAGTTACCAGGCAGTTGAAGCCTGCAGAGGCTGACATTTTCTATAACAGTTAATTTCTGAAGCCTTTCTATCACCTCCCCATTCTGGGCAGGTCCTGTATTTTATTCACTTTTTGGATATTTTCCAATATTATTTGTATATCTTCTCATGGTTCTCAGCATAGCTGTCCATCACCACTAATTGAACCAGCTGCTCTATAATGCTTGATATCCTCTAGTCTGGTGCTTCCCAGCCACTGTGCCTGATGTCACAGATGGGCTGCCTGTTAGCCATGGGGCACTGAGAAGAGGTTTGGTAGGGCTGTGTGTAGGCTGCCACAGTTATCACATATATCAATAGCTACAAGTGGCCTCTTTCATTTCCTTTGGTGTGGGCAGTACCAGTGCATTATCATTTTCTATAAGTGCATTGACTGGGAAAAGTTTGGAGAGCCCTGATAAACTATAAAGGAGAGAGTCAATAGGAATCATATCAGAGTCTCTTTGCATAAGGAAATAAATATTGGAAAGAGGATCATTTTGGGGTCAGAATACTGGTTCTACCACATATTAGCTGATATATCCTTGGTCACACAGTTTCTCTAAGCTTCAGTTTTCTGATTTGTAAACAGGGAATAATGATATTAAGAAACAATTTATTCATTTTTATTTATATTATTTAATGAGATAATGCTTTTAATTCCTAGCATGGCTTTGGGAGGAAAACTTCCTCTAGTAACTCCAAGTGGTCAGGGACCTGCAAATTAAGTGACAATGGATTAACAGGAGAAAAATTTTAATTGGCGTGTATGGGGGAGTACTCAGTAGTGAGAAAGTTGCTGAATAGCAAAGGGCAAGGGCTTATATACCAGCTTAGCAAAAATGAGGAATTTGGGGCTTCAGTGGGAAAGTGTGGAGGTTTCCATTAGACATGTTCATCCTTAAGCCCGTAGACAGTCTCCCTCCTGGCCAGAAGCTCCTCCAGAGGGGGTTTATGGTAGCTGAATTTATATCTCTTAGTGCTAAGGGTCAGTCTTCTTTCAAGCAGGAGACTCCCTTGGAAGCATTTAATGGCAACTGTATGTTAAGGAGGCTCTGCTTAAGTTTAGATAAAGTTTGTTTCTGCAGCTGTAGTTTGTTCAGGTGGTTTCAATCTTTGTACCGTTTTGATTGGTTGCTGGTCCCTTCAATGACTACAGTAGACCTTTGTCTAAGTAGTTGCTCCATCCCTACAATTAAAATGTAAAGGATCATCCTATCTTCTTAGAATGATTCATCACTTTGTGTAACATTCACTTTGTGTAACACATATGAGATTCAGCAGACAAGTTAGGTGTGGAAAGGAATTCCGGATTTCTTGGCTACATGTAAACCATTACATAGATAGTAACAAAATTCATAGTGAATTCTGAATCACTTTCACATTTTTGTGCCAATATTAGGATGCTCTCACAGTATACCCCAGACTCAATTAAAATGCCTTCAGTGAACTATTCTAGCCAACCCAAGGACATGGAGATGTGAATAGAAGCTCTAAACCAATTATTGGACAATGCATTTCAATTAGGGAGGAGAGAAAAGTATTGACTAGCAAAATTTAAAATATCTGAAATGAAAGGCAGTTGTAAGGACTAGAAGCATACTTTGAGTGAGGAAAATTTTTCTTTTTTTCTCTCCACCTCTTTTTAAAGAACAGTTCAACATAAAACAGATACCAGAGCAGTCTGAATGATTATATTCTGCTTTTGTTATGATAACTAAAATGAGAGTACAACCAAAGTGATTTTTTCTGTCGAGTTTGCAAAAAGAAGTGTTTATTATAATAAATTCACTCATCCACTTATGGACCTTTAGAAAGAAACATTTTGAAGAACTTGCATGCCTTCTAGAAAATGCAGTTCATCTGGTGTGGTGATTTCTGCTCAGGGGCCTTCCTCACCTTGAAACCCTAGCACTGTCTTGATTATAATCTCATTGGCCACTGTTGAATCTGTGGACACACTGCACTTTGGAGTTCAACTAGTACCAGGGTACTACTGTATGATTGTGTTCTTGTGTGGATATATGCATTAAAAACTACAAGCAAGAAATCTGTGCACAATTCTTATTGAACTGGTGATTAACCAAAGTGAAAAAATGATTAGGCACAAGTGTCCATTTTCTAAGGAGAGTACCGGTGTGTTCCTTTATATCTGTATCCTTGTGAGTATCTTTGGAGTGTAGCTTCCCTTCCCCTGGCCCCTTCCTCCACCTCCCATTCCATAATGGTTAGTTAGTTTCTAATACATACTCTGAGAGTCATCCCCACTTTGGAAATAATAATAACTCAGTAAGGTTAATAGCTGAGCTCTTGATAGTTTTCTTAGCTGAGTAATAAAAAATAAAAAAAAAAAAAGACATTCAACGTGAAAAACCGAAGGTATTGTGAAGATGCCAAGAGACATTTTCTTCATTTTACTATGGAATTATCAGAAGGAGATGGAGTCTCAATCTTTGAGATCAGCAGTAGTGATTTTCTGTAATTCCGTGGGACATGCTATGCTTAGCAACGAAACTGTGTGTAATAAACTCTGTGGTTGAAATATTACCTCTAGCTTCCAGAACTTTATTCTGTTTATCCTCTCAAAGGGATTCTGCTTTCATGTTAACACTTAGAGTGCTAAGATTTACCAATACCTGACACTTCAGTACCTCACTTGTGCTGCTTTATGTGAATATTTGACTACTGAGCCTCAGAATTTAATAAAAGTCTTTAGTGGATATGGCAAATGAGCTTTTGGTTGATAATATAGTTTTATGGGAACTTAATTTTTCTTCTATCTAATAATATTAACCTATGAAATTACTAGAGAAATTTTATGAATAAGTTCATGTTTTCAGTGTCCTATACCTTTTCTGGTATTTCTCTTCACATAAACATTTTCTTAGAGTATTCATTATACATCTATCATGTGTTTGTCTATTAAACAGATTCCAGTTATAAGTCTTTAAGAGGCATAGCTTACAATACTCAAATACCTTGATTCTCTATCTTTTATCCATACTAAATTTCTATGATTCTTTTTTTTTTCTTATTGCAATCCTTTGTGGGGTCAAATACATTTTGTTCTTTGTCATTTTTAAAAAGAAAAACAAAATTAATCATCCAAGAGCACATTTAACTTTTTTTTTTTTTCTGTACTTGCTTTTATTTTTTTCATTTTTTTTAACATCTTTATCTGAGTATAATTGCTTTACAATGGTGTGTTAGTTGCTGCTGTATAACAAAGTGAATCAGCTATACATATACATACATCCCCATATCTCCTCCCTCTTGCATCTCCCTCCCTCCCACACTCCCTATCCCACCCCTCTAGGTGGTCACAAAGCAGTGAGCTGATCTCCCTGTGCCATACGGCTGCTTCCCACTAGCTATCTATTTTACATTTGGTAGTGTATATATGTCCATACCACTCTCTCACTTTGTCCCATCTTACGCTTCCCCCTCCCCGTGTCCTCAAGTCCATTCTCTACGTCTGCGTCTTTATTCTTGTCCTGCCCCTAGGTTCTTCAGAAACATTTTTTTTTAATTCCATATATATGCGTTAGCATACGGTATTTGTTTTTCTCTTTCTGACTTAATTCTCTCTGTATGACAGACTCTAGGTCCATCCACCTCACTACAAATAACTCAATTTCGTTTCTTTTTATGGCTGAGTAATATTCCATTGTATATATTTGCCACATCTTCTTTATCCATTCATGTGTTGGTGGACACGTAGGCTGCTTCCATGTCCTGGCTATTGTAAATAGAGCTACAATGAACATTGTGGTACATGACTCTTTTTGAATTATGGTTTTCTCAGGGTATATGCCCAGTAGTGGGATTGCTGGGTCGTATGGTAGTTCTATTTTTAGTTTTTTAAGGAATCTCCATATTGTTCTCCATAGTGGCTATATCAATTTACATTCCCAACAGTGCAAGAAGGTTCTCTTTTCTCCACACCCTCTCCAGCATTTGTTGTTTGTAGATTTTTTGATGATGGCCATTCTGACTGGTGTGAGGTGATACCTCATTGTAGTTTTGATTTGCATTTCTCTAATGATTAGTGATATTGAACATCCTTTCATGTGTTTATTGGCAATCTGTATATCTTCTCTGGAGAAATGTCTGTTTAGGTCTTCTGCCCAGTTTTGGATTAGGTTGTTTGTTTTTTTGATATTGAGCTGCATGAGCTGCTTGTATGTTTTGGAGATTAATCCTTTGTCAGTTGCTTCATTTGCAAATATTTTCTCCCATTCTGAGGGTTGTCTTTTCATCTTGTTTACGGTTTCCTTTGCTGTGCAAAAGTTTTTAAGTTTCATTCTCAAGTAGGGCCATCTTTGTCTCTGAAGATTCTAAGGCTATTTGGCATTCATTTTCAGAAATTTAGGCACAGTTTAGGAGATATTTCCTTGGGAATATTTCATTATAGCTGATGGGAGCAGACCCTGTTATAGGTACTACTGTAGAATGCAAATCAGCATCATAATTGGGATGAACTTTTGTAAAGTTTGTGTGCACAAACTGCAAGTCTTCCTGATTTTGTATTAAGGTTAAAATAGCACAAGCTGTGGAAGTTTCATGAAAATGTCTAGGTGTGCGGTTCCTGAAGACCATTTCAGATTCATTTTCCCTTGAAAGCCTTTCCTTTTCTTTTTAGGCCAGTTGCATATGCTTTCTACGTATATTCAGAATGTCCATTGCTTAACTTGCCTTAATCTTTCTGAATTTAATTACCTGTATATTTTCTGCAACTCTTACTGCCCTCCCTGCATTAGACAGTAAGTCCCTTGAGAGCACAAACTCAGTACTAGCATAGTGCTGGGCGTATGCTATAAATATATTGACTTTGGCTATCATCATAGTATTCAATGATCATTCACTTGTCAATCCTACCATTTCTACTATTCAGTTAGTCTGAAACTGTTTGGCAAGATCAAATGTGTTTGCTTCTTGAAATAAGCTTACTAGATTAATGGGAAAATGTCACCCCCAATTATTCCCTCATTCTCATTATGTAGGAATAATTAAGCCAGGTTTATTCACTTGTAAATCTAATGTACTTAGGATAAAAGTTCTTTTTCACTGAAGTCATAATTTTATATAGTGATTTATGAACTTGACCAGAAGCTGATTTTCTTATCTTATTTTAGAAATTTTAATTATACCTTAAATTTAGATTATTTTTGTTTATTTTTGAAGATACAGTAAATTTGCATGATTCAAAATTCAAAAGTAGAAAAGAATAAACAGTAAAAATTATCTTGTGAGCCCATCCAGTTGTTCTTTCCAGAGTTCTTGGTTAGTCCTCCTAAAATGGTTTTTGAGTATGCAAATACATATATAAAAGGTACATTATTTCTTCCCCTTTTTATACAGTAGTCAATTTACTATATAGAATTTTATGAATCCTTGAGCTTTCCCCTTAATATATTATGGTGATCTTCTGCATTCGAACCAGAAAACATCCTCATTCATTTCTATGGTTCAATAGGTGTTTCATTATATGTCATGTACAAGCTGAGTTTTGTTTGTTGCATTTCATTTTTGGATTACAAATTCAGTAGGCATTTACACAGAAGTCAATTATGTCCTCAAGACCATAGGAAAGATATGAGATCATGATCCATGGCAGGAGTGTCTAGCCGTTGTACCACGTTGTTAAAGTGACTGAGGTTATTGACTTACTGTAATTGGAGTCAGATATCTGATTTAGTTGGGTATATCCATTTCAAAAGGAAAACCCAGGATTTTTGATGTTTAATCCTTTGTGTACTTTACTTTAACCCTTTGCCATTAGGTTGGACATAAACAATACTTAATATCAGTGACTAATGGCAGTGATTCCTCAGCCTGGTGGCAAAACAAAGCAGTTCAGAACTAATCAGAAAGATACAATCAGGTACTTCCAGAGGTGAAGGATACTTTTTTATTTTCTTTGCTCTGACTCTCTGGAGTTTTCTCTTTGCAGTAATTTAGGTCATGTCTACATTTACTGGAAGAAAGCTTTATCGGTTGCATTTTTAAAATGGTGGCGCCAACTAAATCTAGTTCTTAGCAATAGGACTTTGGAAAGATGAATAAATCTCAGACTATTTTTTTTTTAGAAGGTATACATAAGACTTGTTTTTCCTTACTTGAAGTTAGAAGGGAAGTAACATTTTTGAAAATTATCATAATCTTATTGCAAATCAATCGCTAAGTGTTATTCTCCCCAGTTTGAAGATACAGCTAATATACTTTGAGGACATTGTTTTTACCAGGTACAGTTTATGAGCCCTACAAGTATTAACTCTTTGAACCTCTATGAAATCGGAATATTATTATCCCCACTTTACAAAACAAGGAGCTGGGAAGCAGAGAACTTAAAAATTTCCTCAAGAAAACAGCAGAACTAGGGTACATTAGAGAGAAAATTTAAACAAACAAACAAAAAAACCCAATAAATTTAGTTCCGATGCCATTATTTTTTTACCACTGAATTTATGTAGCCTCTTGAATGAGGAAATTAGTTCAAAAAGCTCATAGCCATGTATCTATTAAGTGGCAAAGCCAGGGTTTGAACCCAAGTCTGAGACCAAAATCTATATAGTCTTATTCACTATATATAGATAGATATGGATAAATACAGGTACAAATATAAGTACAGGCAGAGGTAAAGATATCTGAAATAGGTTGTGTGTTATTGAGGTGAGTGAATTTTCTCTTTGCATTCACTGGACAAATTATAGATTCTTTGAACTGTTTTTTAACTCCACATCATGGTCAACTATGCAGTCTCTTCTGCATAGATGCCTGTAAAACTTCTACTGAAGATCTGTTCAATTTTTGTCTCTTCTATGAAGTTTTCTGTGGCCATTCATCCCCAGACCGAGCATGCAGAACAGGTGAAGTTTTTCGATCTCTCCTTGGTGTCACTTCTGTATTCTTTTACAGAGCTTAGTTAAGGTATTTACCAACCCTTTATCATATGTATTTGTTTACACATGTGAATCTTTAGTTAATCTGTGATACCATTAAATTAAGTATGCTGATTTGGTTTTTGTGCCCAAAGTATATAGCATGTTGTTGGCTTCTGGTAGGCACTCAATAAAAACATTGAAAAATTGATGATGGTTCTTATACTGTCCTAGATATATCTAACTTAATATTTGCTTAACTGTAATAAATTCAAGCTACATAACTTGAAGAAATGTGATACTGTTAAAGCAAAATATGTATTAATATCTTTGTACATTCTTGGTTTGGATAAAAATTTTTAAATAATAGCTTAAATGATTTTTATCCTTTATCACCACATGTGAATCAATCCTTTTATGCCTCTAAACTCTGATACAGGCATACCTTGGAGGTATTCCAGTTGGTTCCAGACCATCAGAATAAAGTGAATATCTCAATAAAGCAAGTCACAGAAATTTCCCAGTGCATAAAAAAGTTATGTTTATACTATAGATTATATTGTATTCTATTAAGTGTATAATACCTTTATGTCTAAAATAATGTACATTCCTTAATTAAAAAAATATTCGATCCCTTAAAAAATGCTAATCATCATCTGAGTCTTCAAGGAATTGTAATCTTTTTGCACTAGTAACATCAAAGATCACACGGTGACCACAGATCACCGTAAGAAATAAAATAATAATGAAAAAGTTTGAAATATTGGGAGAATTACCAAAATAAGACACCGAAAGTCCAATTGAGCAAATACTGTTGGAAAAAATGGCACCAATAGGCTTGCTCAACACAGGGTTGCCAAAACCTTCAATTTAAATAAAAAACAACAAAGCAAAACCCACAGTATCTGTGAAGCACAATAAAGCAAAGCACAATAAAATGAGGTATGGCTTGCTCTAAATTTCCTAGTCTTGACCTGCTACCTCTTTTCAGGGCACTACTTCACTTCTGTGGAGCCTGTTCTTTGCTTTATCAGGATCTCTCCCTGTTCTATCCATCAGTCCCCTCCTAGCCTTGCTGCCTGCAGCTCTTCCCCTAGATGACAGTCAGCTGCATGCAGGCTGGCTCCCATTCATGTTTATTAGTCCTGGGAGAGGTTCTAGATCCTGTGTCGACTCAGTTGTTAGCTTTCACCCTCCATCTCTCAGCCAGGCACATATCTGTCTTCTTATCCCCAGGGAGAAGCAAAGTTATTTGGCCTATCCTAAAACACTCAGAAGGACTTAATGGATAGTCACTTCTAAAGCATCTTTTCTGTTCTAACATGCTCACTCTGAGCCTCTGTGCAGTTAAAGAAGTGGAGGCTACTGATATTATGTATGAAACAAGGCCATCAGTAAACAATATGAATTTGAATTTTTTCCTTGTAATAGGCAGCAAGCCAAAAAATCCTACTTTTTTGTAAGAAATCAAAATAATGCAATTTTTACTTCAAAGCTGGAACACACTAGCACAGTGGACTGTTTAAACTTCTTAATTATCTTTCCCGTTGGAAAGTCAGATGGTGTGGACCTTCATGGAATGCTGGTCTATTGTTTTTCCTCTCTGGCTGTCATAGGGAAGGAGAATGGAGAGGTTGAGGAAAACGTGATGAGACCGAGGACCAAAATGTAATATCATGTTAAAGCATTTCAAAATTATATGAAGACAAATGAACACGAAAGGAAAAAAATGAAAATAAAAGGGTAATACTAATGATAAATCACAGCTGGGAATTTCTTAGAATTCAAGCACTAATAGAATTGATAGTGCTTTATTTTCTTACACATTTTCTTATGTTCTTAGGCTAAAGTGTCCCTTCTTTCTTTCTTTTTTTGTCAGAGCAGTGGGTGTTACAGAGATTATTTCAGTGGTGAATCTGTGTGAAGATGAATGTTTCTCTCTTTCTTGCCACTGATTAGCACCATCCCAAATGGCAAGTGTCATAAACCTTGATCTTTTGATGCCATTCCTGCATCCCCACCCCAGCCCCACACTCAAAGTGAGCAAGATCAGAAAGGTTTTTTTTTCCTTTTTTTCCCTTGAAAAAGACACTGGCATTTCTCCCCATTTCTTCCTAAAGCAGGCATTTAGAATAATCAAGACAACGTTCTTACATTTCCTGTTTCCATGGAATCTATAGAAAGTTGAAAGTATCCAGGATGCCCTGTTATGTTAGCCCATAAAACCACTATCAGATTCCCAGTCTCTTCAGCTTAACTTAGATCTTCAGAAATATAATGCAGGGCTGTTTTCAACAGAGAAACTCTGCATGAAGGGCCTTTTAAATGATAGCTTCTAAACTTTCAGTATCCCTTTGATGATTTCACACTCTATGACTATTTTTGCATCTTCCAGACATTTGCAGTTCCCTTGAGGCATATATTACAGTACACACACTACCCATGGTTAGATAATCACAAGTTTAGATATTTGTGAATGTTTAGGTTCTGAAGAAGAAAAATGACTTCAGGCAAGGATACTTGTCAACATAATCATAGAAAAACTCAGAAAATTCCATTTGCATGTATTCACATATGTGGGTAGTTACATTTGTTTCCCTCCATATGATTCTCCTTTTTTATTTTTGCTATTGCTATTCTGTTTTTCTTGGATTATATCTTTCTATAAATTTATTTTTAAACCAGAGTAAATTCATCATGGAAATTTTCTGATTTGTTGAGGAAAGAGTATGTGAAATGTGATACCATCTTGACATGAAATCTATTTTTTCTGGAGAGAACATTGAGGTGTTTAGGAGATTTTATTTTTTAACTTTTTTTTCCCCTTCAGATAACATCCATTAAATGCTAAATTTGTCCTTGATGCTTTGCAAAGAACTCATAATTCCTGGTTGAATCACATATTTCAGGCACATACCAACAAGCAGACACATACTAAAATAAAGATTCTTTAGTTCTTGACTTTTTTTTCCTAAGTGGAGGAGTAAACAACAGCAAGGCTGCTGATTGAATAAAAAGTTGTGCACAAGACTGAACCTGGAAATATATGAAAAATAGTACATAACCTGAAAATTAGTTAAAGACATGAAAAGGGCTTCCCTGGTGGCGCAGTGGTTGAGAGTCCGCCTGCCGTTGCAGGGGATGTGGGTACGTGCCCCGGTCCAGGAGGATCCCACATGCCGCGGAGCAGCTGGGCCCATGAGCCATGGCCGCTGAGCCTGCGCGTCCAGAGCCTGTGCTCCGCGACGGGAGAGGCCACAACAGTGAGGGGCCCGCGTATTGCAAAAAAAAAAACCAAACAAAACAAAACAAAACAAAAACAAACAAAAAGACATGAAAAAATAATTAAAATTTTAGATAAAATTTTGTGATTAAGAATTCAGAAAATTTGATAGGCCCTTTAAAATTAAAGGGCTACTAAAATTAAAACATTCTAAATTACAGCATTAAAATAATAGCAAACATCTTATTCTTTAAAAAAAGATGAAGTATTTACAATACTTCATCTTTATTTATTGCTAATATATCAACAAAATAACTTTTTTGTGCCTGAGGATTTTAAATTGCTGTCAGATTTTTGTTTTTCTTTTGTTCCTTTTTACAGATTTATTTAATCTGCAAGTTCCTAGCTGTTGGGAAGGATAAAATAGGCAACCACTGCATATACATTTAATATTATAACTTTAAAAATTATATTTTATTAATTTTCATGCAATCTCCAGCTACTTAAGTAAAAATATTTTTATTATCACACTGTGTATAGCTGGTAAAAAAAGAGATTCTGGAATCTCCTATTAACCCTGTCTCCTTGGACACATTGTTTAACTTCAGTTTTATCATTTGTAAAATGGAGATAATAATAGTACCTAACTCAAATGGCTAAACTGAAGATTAAATGGATACATATGGTAAACGTGCTTGGAACTCAGTAGTGAAATAGCTATTGCTATTACTTTGCTATCAGGAAAGCTACACAGGGAGTTAAGCAACTTATTCAATTCAGGAAACTAATCTTCCATATTTTCTTTTTATTAAACTTAAAACTATTTTTCTTTTTTTATTAATGTATATATTTTATTATTTCATGCTTATTACACGAATGGAGTGAGGACTCAGGTTTGCAATAAATAGAGCCAGCTTTCAGCATTATGCTGGTTTGTACTCACTAGTCTGTTTTTATTAAGTAAAATAATAGCTCAGTGTGTGTCAACATCCAGTTGCTTCAAAGTCACGTTCCAGTCTTCTTTCTCTCCCATCACACTAATCAATTGTTAAATCATATTGATTCTTCTCCACTTCTCTCAAGTTTTTCTGCTTCTCTTCACTATTCAACCACGACTTCAGTTCAGGATTTCCTTACTTCTTTCTAGTCTTACAAACTTTACTCCCAACTTCCTGACCAGTCTTTCCATGGCTCCAAGACATTTTTAATATTGTATTTCTAAGAAACAAACTGACAATGTGCTTAAGATCCTACAATGGTGGCCAAAACTCTTCAGTCTGTGCTCTTCATATTATGAACATGGTCTACTTATTGGCCTTATCCCACACCAGTTATTCCTTCTAAAACTTAACCCTTCAGTTGTACAAAACCTTTCACTTCCGCCATCTTGAGCCTCTGCATCTTCTTCATCTCGATGCTAGTACTCAGGCAGACTTCTCTGCCTGGAATTCTCCTTTGTTTTTTCTCTCTCTTACTTTTTGCCTGCCTAACTCATCCTGTTCCTCTCTTTGGAGTCTTATTACTTTATAACTTCTCCCATGAAGCTTTTTCTTAGCCAACCAAAAGCTCTGCAGTTCACACTCAGGCTTGGTGGAATCCAAAATCTGAGCTCATCCAACTCACACTCTTCCCCCAGTACAATGATTCTCAAAGTGTGGTCCTTAGACCAGCAGTATCAGCACCATCTGAGAACTCATTAGAAACTCAGATATTTTATTACCAACCCAGAGACCAAATCAGGAGCTTATAATAAAATCCTTATAATAAATTGTTGTAATAAAATGTATGTATCAATATTTCTGGCCTTCTCCTTTTACATTCTGCTGTAAATCTAAGATTTTTCATATTAATCATCACTTTTAAAGTCTTCTTTACTTAAACCTACTTTCAACTGTATTGAATTTCAAGGCTTCGTATTAGGACAACTCAAAGTTGGGATGAAAGTTAACTACTTTTTTGTTTAGGTTCTTAAAGTTAGATATATTGATTTTGATCTAAAAGCTAATGATTCAGGAACTCTCTTCTACATTTTGCCATGGAAGAAAAGGAGATTGGGAAGATACCACCTATGGGAAGTTTAACATTTGGCTTATTTTCTTTCCCGTTGCTTCACCCATGCTTCTTTTCAACAAAAGAGATCTTTCATGCATTATATAACCTTTACTGTTTCAGAGATGTTTATTATTTCAATTTTAGTAAGCTTGCATAGATGAGCTCAAATAAATTCACTAAAAATCCAGGGCTTTATTTGTGTGTGTTTGGGGAGGGAAGAGGTTATATTTAGAATACTTACCTGAAAAAGTTCTATGAGGGAGTTCCCTGGTGGCCTAGTGGTTAGGATTCCAGGCTTTCACTGCCAGGGCCGGGTTCAATCCCTGGTGGGGGAACTGAGATCCTGCAAGCCATGTGGTGCAGCCAAAAAAAAAAAAAAAAAAAAAAAATCTGTGAAAAATTTGAGAGGTATTCCAGAAGGAATTGGCCAATTGCCAAAACAAAATACATTTTATGGAGTGTTTTTACATGTAAAATGTTGCAAAATGTTTGCAAAAACATGAATCAGGATCAGTTCTACTTTTTTCACATACCCTCTTTACACATATAGTCATCATAAATCTATGTGATATTTGGCTGGAGATTAGTGATAATTATTTATCATAGTGCTAAAATCTAAATATATGTCAACTGAAACTCTTCAGATAGGGTTTTTTATGCCAAACTGAAATATATTAATTAATCTTTCCCAGATACTCTGATAATACTTAGTCCTCAGTGACTGTGTAATGCCTTGCACATTACAAGCTTGCTCTAAAGTTATTGACCCAAGTAAATGCTTGCTCTAAAGTTATTAACCCAAGTTCTTTCCAGCAAATCCACCTCTTTTCTGCTGTTGCACTCTGTGGCACTTACACTACTTATTTTATACAAAGTTGTCTTCTGAAAAAAGATTTCAAGTACTACTGAGACCCATTTTCCAGATGGATAAACTGGTCTTCTTTTTAAACAGGAAGATAAATTCCTCTCTTGAAACTTATAGAAATAATTGGATGATAGCTTTGTCGTCACTTGTTACTCAGAAGATTGCATGCTGCTTGAAAACAAATATCGTGCCTTATTCGTCTGTATGGCATTCTATCGAGTACTTTACCTGAAACAAGTGATACTCAATAAATCTCACTTTAATTCATTAAATAATAAATGAATAAATATAAACCTTTAAAAAGTTCCGCAAAATATCTTGCATGCTCCTTATAGAGTCCTGAACCATAAATAAAACACAACTAAAATTTGAGTTATGAGAATTTGAAATATTAAGATGTAGAATATAACTATAGATTTCATTTATGGATAAAACTTTAAATAGTGTGAATCTTCCTCTCTCTACCCCTACTTCTTCAAAATTTCCCACAATTTTAAAGCTGTTGGGCTTATTGAATTGATAACTATAAGAGACAGTTTACATTCTCTGGTAATTAGAGACACCTGCTATGTTTTGTTAGAATCCAGGCCCTGTGATTTCAAATATGAAGTTTGTTTCTTTGTTTGTTTTAATTTATTAATGCATCTATGAGTGGTTTTAGTAGCATTGTGCTATTATTTTAACATTCATAATTTATATTATTTTAGATCTTTTCACATTTTCACATTCATAATTATTACTATTTTAAACCTTTTCAATATCCATTGCAATGTCATTGATGTGACATTTTAGTGATAGAGCATGGATCTAGAAAATATGTCTGGAGATAAATTACTTTGGAACAGAGTTTAGCAATGGTAAAAAGCTAGGAAGAAAACTAAACACCCACCTTGGTATATCTGAGGAAACCCCTCCTCCAGACTCATTTTATACCTATTCCATGGGAAAATTGAGTTCTGCAAGTTTTCTATTCTGTGAGATCTTTGGAATGAACCCTCAAATGAGATAGGACATCTCAATTCACAATCCTGTCTTACATGAAGTTCTTGCTACATAGGAGGAGTTTGCTATGTTCTCCTATCTCATGGAACACTGTAGACACCTCGCTGCAGAGTTAAATGATTTACCCAAAACCCTCAAAAAAGTGAGTGACACAGCATAGAACAGAGGAATCCTAACACTCAGTCCAGAGATTTTCTATCACATCATTTCTAATTTTTAATTAAATTTTTTTTTAATTTTATTGAAGTATAGTTGATTTACAATGTGTGTTAATTTCTGCTGTACAGCAAAGTGACTCAGTTATAGATATATATATATTCTTTTTCATACTCTTTTCCATTAGGTTTATCACAGAATATTGAATATAGTTCCCTGTGCTATACAGTAGAACATTGTTTTTTAATCCATCCTCTATGTACTAGTTTGCATCTGCTAATCCAAAACTCCCAATCCTTCCCTCCCTCCCCACCCCCTTGGCAACCACAAATCTGTTCTCTATGTCTGTGAGTGTGTTTCTGTTTCATAGATCTGTTCATTTGTGTCATATTTTAGATTCCACATATAAGTGATATCATATGGGATTTGTCTTTCTGACTTACTTCACTTAGTATGATAATCTCTAGGTCCATCCATGTTGCTGCAAATGGCATCATTTCATTCTGTTTTATGGCTGAGTAATATTCCATTGCATATATGTACCACATCTTCTTTATGCATTCATCTGTTGATGGACATTTAGGTTGTTTTCATGTCTTGGCTATTGTAAATAGTGCTCTTATGAACATAGGGGTGCATGTATCTTTTCAAATTATAGTTTTGTCTGAGTATATGTCCAGGAGTGGGATTGCTGGATCATACAACAACTTTGTTTTTAGTTTTTTGAGGAACCTCTGTACTGTTTTCCGTAAGGGCTATACCAATTTAAATACCCACCAACAGTGTAAGAGGGTTCCCTTTTCTCCACACCCTCTCCCATATTTATTATTTGTAGACTTTTTAGTGATGGCCACTCTGAACGGTGTATCACATCATTTCTAATCCTAAATCTAAAAGTAAAATCTAGCAGCAGCAGCAACGGCAACAATACAACAAGGAAACAAAAATATGAAATACTGTACTATAAATTCATAATGACAGTTATATTTTACTGGTGACATTTGTTCAGTACTTTCTAATGGCAAACACTGTGTGCCATGCTAAACATTTTACTTTCATTTTATTATTTTAACTTTACAAGAACTGCTCAAATGTGGATATTAATTTCTTCCTCACTTTGTAGGTGATAAAAATAGGACTTAGAAGAGTTAAATAACTTTCCTTAGGTTGCACAGCCAGTAGAAACTGATTCAAATTCTGACCTCAGAGCTCGTTCTCATAACTGAAACACAAGTGTTTACCAAAATGTTTACTAATGTTTACCAAAGAGCTGTCTCCTACTTTTAAAAAGAGAGATACTGTGGAAAGCTTAATTTTCTAAAACACACAGAGATTTCTTGAATATATTTAATTACAATTCGGACTACAAAAATTCTAGAACAGAACTACCGTAGCAGCATTTCTTTTAGTGTTAGGTGCATTTGTAGCAGCACTTGAGGTTCAAGTTGATGATGTTTTATTAAAACCTGGTGTCTTAACATTTAATACTCAAGATTAAGTTTTCAACTAGATTATTATCTTTTGTATGGTAGTCTTGCTTGTGCAAATGGGAAAAATTTGAAGGTCAGATTTTGAAGTATTTTTGCCTTATTTATGAACATGAATATAGCCTGTCCCACTGCTTACAGCTGTCAAGTGGTCAGAAGTTTATAGCAAATTTAGTTAGATTCTTTGAATATCTAAAAGCAGCCCAAACTCTGCTCTCGATCATTCATACACACCCACACACAGACACACACATCACGTGCCCACATGCAATAAAGGCATCATTTTACTAAAATGTAAAGATTTTGGTTCTCTTCTCAATTTGTATTGAATAAATTAAAATGTTTTGGGGTACCCTTCCCTCCCACTCCCCCTTTTCTTCCCCCTTTATCCCTTCCCTTCTCTCACAATTAATGCCAAGTTCTAGTTTGTGCTGGCAAAGAGTGATGTGTCTTAAGTACTTTATTACACTCTTCAATTTGTGGCCTTTTACCTCCATAGTAAATTGACTGTAAATCAAGAAGGAACTTTAATACACCAATAAAATCTATAAAAAGCTGTCTTAAAGAACAATGTTCTCTAAAAGCCATTTTTAAATGGAAACAGGATTTAGCATTGTTAATTATAAAATGTACAGCAAACTCAGAATTTGCTGTAGAGGTTTTTCTTTTTTAATTTAATTTCTTATTTAAAATTTTTTTCCTCCTCCCTAGATGTATGCTGCCATTTGGTAGCCACTTGATGCATGTGGCTTTTTACATTTAAATTATTAACAGTTAAATAAAATAACAATTTCAGTTCTTCATTTGCACTGACCACATTTTAACTGCTCAAGAGCCACTTGTGGTTGTTGGCGACTCTGTAAGACAGCCCAGGTGTAGAATATTTCCATCATAACAGTTGATGTTCTGTTGACAGCACTGCCCAAGAGAGTTGGATATTGAACTAATCAAGAAAATCAGAAAGTATATATATATATATATATATATACATATATATATATGTATATATATATATATATACACACATTAATTATATATATACAGTAATTATATATGTAATATATATATTATATATGTATATTCTCCTTTTTCTTTCTTTCCTTCCTTTATATTTTTCTTTTCAATTTCTCTCTTTGAATAATTTAAATTTTGACCTAAAGCATTGTTGTTTTTTTTTTAACAGTTCAGCAAGATCACATTTGCTATCACTTTATATCCACATGGGTGTGTGTTTGTGGTATCATTTGCAGCTAGCATGGATCCCAATCCAGAGATGTGCTCCTCCAGGCTATGGCAGAACTGGGTTGTGCTGTTGCCTTACACTTCATAATGTTGACACATTTACTAGAAGAGAATAAAAAGAAGATTATAACATTGTGATTTTACCTGAGAGTGTATACTAAATGCAGTGACCCATATCCAGAAGAGAGAAAGTGGGTTTTCCCAAATATCTGTCTTGGGGCTGGGCTACCTATAGTGGAGTGAGGATCAAGGGGATGATGGTAGGAAGAGCCAGGTCCTCAGGCCAGTCTCTGAGCCCCTCCTTGCACATCAACCATGTAGCTTTGAGTGCATCCCAGATTACCTATTTTACCTTACCTGTAGGTAATCAGTAAATTGATTAATCTCCTCCTGGAAAATCTATCATGTATGAAAATATTCCAGTCAAGTGCTTTTTGGTTTTCTCTTTGGTCTATGACATCTATAATCAAAATGTGATACAATAAGAAGGAATGCTATATTTTTAAATAACACTTAAACCATTTACATTAAAAAAAATTATAACATCTTTATTGGAGTATAATTGCTTTACAATGGTATGTTAGTTTCTGCTGTATAACAAAGTGAAACCATTTACATTTTAAAGACATATGGCAATCCAGATTATCCATTATTCTTGCAAGCACAACATTCAATGTACATAGTGACCGAAGAAGTTCTCATTGGGGCGATTGCCCTGCTGAGTCCCCAGCATCACAACAATCCTGGTCATCTCTCCAGTCTTCACCTCTCATTAGAACCAAGTCCAGCCTGCAGATAAGTGAACACATGTTTCCCTTCCTTCTAAATACTATCTGGATGTGTTCCAGTCCCTTTGGATTCCAAGTCTGCCTTCACTTTAGACGCCCTCCTGAGTTCTGGGTCTCATACTTTTGAGGCAGCTGTGTCCTCCCTAAAGGATTTAATTCCACCTTTCAGAATCTTTCGCTCTCTTGAAGCCCAGGAGTCTGTGCATTTATAGGAGAACATTATTTTCTCTATATTCTATGGATTAATTTATTCTCAGTGTCCGATATTATACTAGCAGTTGAGGAAGAAGGAGGCATAAGACAAAACATCTTCCTAGCAAATAACCTGAAGTATTTGTTCAAAGCTGTTTCCGTTAGAATTCCCTGGATTTGTATTACAATATGATATGTAAATATGAAAACAGAAAGCATTCTGTTTTGTAAGGTGAGGAATATATATACCTTAGAGAGTTTGGACAATTTTTTTTTTTTTTTTTTGCTTCCTAAGATCTATTGTCCGTATCCTTTCTTTTCCCTTGAGACTCATTACTTCAAAAACTTAATTTTAGCCAGACCATGCATAACAGATTTTATCTATGGAAGAAATGACAGTGAGAAATAAGAACTGTCAAAGCAGTGATATTTAAGGAAGGTTTGATGTCAAATTGAAGGTTGGTATTTTAGTTTAGAAGTGTATTCATCTATTCTTTGACTTCAAAAATCATATTTAGGCTATTAGTAGCTACAGTAATGAAGTTACTGTGGATTCTAGAAATGAGGGATTGCTAGTGTGGTCTAACATGTATCTTTAATAAACTCTGGTTTTGAATTGCTAAAATTCAACCTATTTGACTGTGTCAGAAGAGCTTTAATGTCCTTCATTGTGCAAACTTTGTTTCTGTCACCATTGACAAATCCTAATAGGGATTAATTTAGTTATGGGTGACAGAATAAGCTGCAACAGTAACCCAGCATTCTGTCATGGATCCAAGCTAGTTACGAGCTTTGCTTTTCTCGCTGCAGGCAGAAACTTTGCTCCATCTACAATGGACACAGAAATCTTTGCCTCTTCTTTCTATCTGTCATTTGTTCTTATTTACCATAACCTCTTTCTTTCTTGTGCGGCCCAATTTAAAATTATATATTATGGAGGTATTGAAACTGCAGTAATAAATATGTGTTCTACACATTTTTAATCACTTGCCAGTCTGCATTAGCTTTTTAATTATTAATAAAGTGAAATCCATTGATTTCCTCCAGTTGTTTGAACACGAGTCTGACCTAATCCTGCCTCAGGCTTGAGGGGCTCTGAGATGAACAGCAAATCCTTGAGCTAAACATTAATTTTGTGGGATTTAAACATAGTACTATTTTTTTATTCCTAAAGGAGGCTACTCCTTTGTCTTTTTCTTTCTGAATTTGCAGAAGTATTATGAACTTTGGTCTGTTCATTTTATACATACAAAGTAAATCTTGGACAAAACAAGTTTGTGATAGCACTAAAATTTGACCTTTCTCATTATTTTGTGCTGATATTAGAAATTTTACCATGAATGTTCATAAAATAATAGGTTCAGAAGACTTTAATACCATTTTTAATTTAGATTAAAGCACATTTATGAGTAGAGCATTTTTGTTTTTTCTGTGTTAGGAAGAGCTCTTTTTTTCTAATTATATTTCAAACCATGTTAAAGTAACACATTTGGATTTATTAATGAAATCTCATTTTCTAAATCTCTTTGCTCATTGACATAATATCAGTTAACATATTTTTATTTCTTTTACCTATAGAAGTTGAATGATATATCAATTCCCCTTCTCAATCTCCTGATAATCACAAAGATGTGTTAAGCAGGGTGGCAAGATTGCTTTTGAATGGAAATTTATGTTTGGTTTTGTCTGCCTATTTTTTTTTGAAAAATACAATTTAAAGCTTTAGAAGCTGGTGAATAGCATGAGCTAAAACTTCTAGAAGACAGAGAATAAGCATAAATAACTTACCTCATTCTATTGGCTCAAATTTTGTTTCTCAAGAACAAAAGAAAAATTGCCTATGACTACAGTATCACACACTGACTAGCATGTAGTCAGTTACTTAAAAATGTATGAATGAATTTGTGAATGAATTGGCAATCTTATATTCTATGATAAACTTCTCAAACAATGCTGTTTGATGATGATAGCTCTTTAGCTAGGACCATTTCAGATAGTCCAGAATATTCATATTTGGAGAAAATTGATTACAGCCTTTACTGATCCAAATGTCACAGTATTATTATTCAATCATCATTGATTTACTGTTCATATACAAGCTGCTGAGTATTTGACTTGATCAATTTGGCTGTTCCTTGCAACCAAATTTGGAGTTCTTCACTTAGTATACACTGCTTATGGAATATAATTATACATTTTTTCAGCTAAATTATGAAAATCTACAGTAGACTTTATCAAACTCAGAGTTAATGTAAATATTTATAACTAGGAGCTGAGAAATGGAAGGTTACAAGTGTTTATTTGACCAAACAGTGGCCAAAAAAAAAAAAAGTTATTTTTATGTGTGTAGTCTTTCCCTGTATGGCAAGCCCCCCTAACTGTTTCTGATCCCAAATCTCAGGGAATTTGTTTCTAACACCATAATAATCTTTCAAAAGCAACCGTGATTATAGTAACTTCAAAGCAGCAAGCATGTGTACTTTAAGATGGGCCAATGGAAGCTAGCATTCGTCTTTCACAAAAAAGCAGTCGTGCTTTTCTCTGCTGCCACTTAGAAGGGCTTCCTTGGGGACCTTGTTAGATGCTTTCATGTGAAGACCATTTGACCCACTTCTGATTAGTGTGCAAGTTTTCATGGCAATGGCTTCTGGGAGGGAGATGCCGTTGGCCTGTCGCCTGCCTATTCTTGAAGTGAAAGAAAACTCTCAGTGGAATATATTAAGGATAATAAAGGGAAGAAGAAACACCAGTTAAAAGAAAGATGAAATATTGAACTACTATTAAAAAAATTCAATGAACACATATTTCTGTACCGATTATTAAGAGGATAACACAGTCAGTAATACGGTTTCCTATTTTGTGTTCAGAAGAGTTTAACTTCTCCATTTCTTTTTCTTACAACATTTCAGAAATATGTGTTTTGAGAATGCAAAAAGTAAGTGAATTTGTAGCTCATTTTACTTTGGGTCAGTCAGTTTTCCTTTAGATGAATACTCATTTCTATGTTAGAATAACACTAAAAAAATATTAAAATGTCTTTAAAAGTAACAATAAATGTACCAAGAATCTCTGGATTTTAATGTTTCTAATAATTTTCATTATAGCTTTTATAGCCTTAGGTAAAATCTTTCCTCACCAAATTGTCTGTTGGCACGAATATCAGGAACAGTGTTGATATCAAGGTATCAAAAAGCTTCTAACCATGATACACCACCTTTAAAATTCAATGCCAGGAGAAGATGGCAGAAGAGTAAGATGTGGAGATCACCTTCCTCCCCACAGGTACATCAGAAATACATCTACATGTGGAACAACTCCTACAGAACACCTACTGAACAC
This sequence comes from Mesoplodon bidens, assembly GCF_964165515.1. Taxonomy (NCBI): domain Eukaryota; kingdom Metazoa; phylum Chordata; class Mammalia; order Artiodactyla; family Ziphiidae; genus Mesoplodon; species Mesoplodon bidens. Next base: position 31,380,111 of record NC_138161.1, read on the forward strand.
TGGCAGAAGACCTCAGACCTCTCAAAAGGCAAGAAACTCCCCACGTACCTGCGTAGGGCAAAAGAAAAAGGAAAAAACAGAGAAAATTCAATGCCAATTCTTCAGTAATAACTATTATTCAATTTGGAATTTATTTAAGTTCCAACTTGCATAAATAGGCCCAATATTTCTCCTTTTCTTGTACTAACAGGATGCTTACACTCACAAAATCAAACTACCTAGAAAATAATTTACTTAGTCGTGTCTCCTGCTGTTTTAATTTACTTATACATATGGCAATAGGTTACCACATAATCCAACATTTGCTCTCTTTTTACTCCCTCCTCCCATTTAGGAGTACCACAGTGTAATTTTCCATTAAGATACATTCATTTTAATGTAGTTTATTACATATCACAGTAGATTCCACACACAGTGTTCAAGTACTCTCATTTTTAATTTCTCTTGCTTTATCCCTTTAAAAACCACAGCTGTTACTAGGATAACAAAAATTATGTTGAATAGCTGCTTACTTTTCCACTTTCCCAGAGGGGTGGGGGAACAGCAGGTAGCATAGCCTCATCTCCAAACCAGATGTTACTTTATTAAAAATTGAACATTTTGGAGGGAATAGAAGGAGATTTATGCTTTAGGAGAGCAGCAAAATTAGAAGGGATAAGACTATAAGATGGTCCAATTCAGTTTTAAATTCAAGCTTTGTTTATAGTTTATTATCTGTATTTTATTTAAATTGTATTTTAGATATTTGTGGATAATAAAAGCCCAAGTTCTTACCCGATACTAATTAATTGTTATCATTGTTAGTCAATCCAACAAGTTTTTCTGGAGTTTTACCATACACTGACATCAGGATAAGTTCTGTAAAGGACCTAATTGTAATAGAGTATAATACAATATAATTCCTCCCTTATAAGAGTTTAATTATTAAGCACAATTTACTAAATTATTTTATTAGAAGTAGAATTTTTAAAGGAATTTAATATGTATCGTGTGATACATTAATCTACCATTTAAATTTATTTCTGTTGGATTATATTTTGCATGGATTGTTTTATACTTCTTTAAAGGATGAACAAGTCACAGCTTCAAAAGTGCTGTTATTTTGCCAGTATTCAGGACTCTTTTTTTTCTTCTCCAATTCATTTTGGAAGCATGTTGAAAATTTCAACTACTAGGAAATCATTCTTCAATAACTTAATCATTTGGAACCTCCAAACAATCAAGAAAATTGTGTATTTTCAAATCTAGCCATAAGGTTTAAAAATTACATCTGATAAAATTTTAAAGAAAATGTTTTCCATTCTCAATTGCATCCATCCATACATCCCCAAGTTGAAATTCTTATTTTTGTCTCATCTACTTTCTAGGTTATTATTTGTATTTCTACATCCTAAATGATAAGATAGGTAGTGCCTTTTCCCATATCATTCAAAGAGAGAAGATTCATAATTTGTAAGAAAATTATAGAAGAGTCAAATTTTAAGGCTAGACAGTCTGTTATTCACTCTAAATAAATTTCTTTCTTGCTGTGTTTCTGAGTTATTTCATCTTTGAAATAATCAAATTAATAAGAGTATCCTCATCATCTTCCAATGACATTGTAGTGACAAAACAGTAACTACATGAAACACTTTGATCTTTAAAATTATTATGTGTTATTGTATTACTGTTATAGTTATTATGGCCACTAGGGACTAATTGAGCACAATTATGCAGAATCATTGATATTTAATCTATTGTACTTAAACACTTGTATCTATTTGCAGGTGTTGATATCTACTAAGCTTCCCCCCTCTACCCCAGAGTGCTAAGTATCTCTGGACACAACCATTCTATTAGACTCTACCATGCTTAGATTGCTGCTGTTGAGTGTCTCAGTTATATGCCTGTCAACTGCCAGTTGAGCATGGATGGTTTAAGTCTTGCAATGATTCAGTCAGCAAAAGCACATTCTGTCATTTGTTTTAATCTTATCAATTTCATTTTATTTTATTAAGTAAACAAAGAGAAAGACCACACTTATCTTGTCAAGTTATTTCATAATACTGTGAACTCATGAGTAGAACAGTTTTTAGCTTTTCTTTAGAGGGAATGAAGATTTCATCTCTGAAGTCTATAGCAAAAGTGAATACATTGAGAAAACAGTGGCAAGTTTAGATTATATATAAATATATGTTAAAATTTCCTGGTTACAGATACTTAAGGAATATTTAAAGCTATGACATATCCGAATTTTAGAAAAGATCTAACTGTGTGAGTAGTACACATATCATTATAGTATCTGTTTTTTCAAAGAAAATATTCACAGTGTTACTGTAGAAATAAATCATGTTTCTGAAAAATTATTTATCCCTTCATCCAAAAGGGAATTCATGCATAATGAGTGACCAAAAAACTTAGTCAGTGAGATTGATCATGGTCTGTTTGTCTTTTGCACCCTACTAACCTAGATATTCTGTGAATTCAAAGTACATAAAAATCTACATGGTAGAATCCCTCTCCATGAAGATGCATTTAAACCAGTCTTATCTGAGAGTAATAATCAGACATTAGTTTCTATAGAGGGGTGGAGACGCATCCTCTAGAATAATCCATCTTTAGGCAGTCCATCATCACATCTCTTACCTAGAAGGCTCTGCCTACCTTCTGGCTGACAGCCCAGGTTGGTGAGGGAGCTTTATAGGTGAGAATACAATCAGTTACTTTGACTAAAAAACCCTAAATAAAAAATCTCTTTATGTACCCCTGTGTATTTAGTAGCCACATCGTTTGGCAAAGATGTATGTCTTTCTTTAGGCAATGTATATATGTATGATATTTACTTATAAATAAATGTCTATGAGTGCTTATATCATTCATAAAATATTTTTGGCAAAAAATTGGGATTTTTAAGTTGCATTTATTTTTTAAGAATTTTTTAACCTAATGGAATTTATTAAATTTTAGTGCTCTAAGCTGTCTTGAAGTGGAAGAAACTGTTAAGTGTTTTTCTAGCTTTTTTCTGGATTTACCTGCAAAGCCATTTAATTACTTTATTTTAGGAATATATGCTATTTTTAGAAAAATTAAGCAGTAAGAACAAACAAAAAGAAGAGAGACAGAGAAAGAGAGAGAGAGAAAATTTTAAACACTTTTAAATCTTAGTACCAAACGAATGTTTTTAAGATTCAGGTGTTTAGTCTTTACATTTTCTAAGCAGGAGGAACTATACAGTACATAAGTGTTTTATTATGTATGTAATATATTTCATGTATAAATTATATACACTAATAGTCACTTCAATAATGGAATAATAAGATTCATTTTTAAGCCAATTATATGACCTTTCCTTATGCACTTATTTGGACTTTAGACATCTAAGCCATTTACAATCTCTTCTGATTCAGGGAAACCAAAATAGAGGATTTTCAGGGAAGATGCAGAAGTTAGTGTGGAATGCTGGATTGGGAGACGTGAGTGTTCAGACTAAAAAGTAAGAGGGTGGTCTTGGTGCCCAGCTAAGAGTTTATTCTTAATTTTATTAACTTTGCCAGTGATTTTGTTCTATTCTTGAAATCTGAAGAGAGAGAAACAGAGAAAGAAGGAGATTACATCTAGTAGTTTATACTTAGTCTATGTTTGGTGCAATATAATATTACCTACATGAAAAGAAAATCATTTATTTTAGTAAAGACATTTTTCTTAGGCACATTTGTAAACAACAGAGTTTTTTTTACTAGACCTCTTTTTAATGACTTTATTAAAAGCAAGTCTTGTAAAAAGCCTGGAGTTAACAGAGGATTTTTCCCTCTTTCTAAAAGTTATATGATTCAAGATCCTGTGTCAGAAACTATCAAAGATCAGAAATTACTTCTTAGTAGTTGGTTTTTAACAGGTGCCTTTGAAAGTGTCTTTGAAAAGACAAGTTAAATTGCCAAGTTTGTTTCGTTTTGCTTTGTTTTTTCATATTTACCTCCTTTCCACTCTCATTAGATATAGATTTTAGGAAAATACTTAAATGAACTGCAATGAACAATTATAGAGAAGTACTCAAAACTGTTAACTATGAGAATAACCTAGTTAAAAACTTTGAATGAGTTATAAAGAGAGTTAAGTTTAGGGCTTCCCTGGTGATGCAGTGGTTGAGAGTCCGCCTGCCAATGCAGGGGACACGGGTTCGTGCCCCGGTCCGGGAAGATCCCACATGCTGCGGAGCGGCTGGGCCCGCGAACCATGGCCGTGGAGCCTGCGTGTCCGGACCCTGTGTTCCGCAAAAAGAGTTAAGTTTATTTTGGCACATTAATTCTCTTGATATCTAAAATTTCCCCCAGAAGTTCTGCAGACATTGTTCCCTAATGAAAACATTCTTTGGTGACAAGAGATATTTTAATCCTGGCTTTGTAGTCAGGACATGTTTTATGGAAGTCTCTTAGTGATTTCTTTACAATGTGTGACTTGACAAACCAATATTTTGTTTTGTTTTGTTTTTTAGTTTTAAATCATAATTCAATACACCTTAAGCTGCTGAATTGGGGATCTGAAATCTATGTTCTTTGGCACAAATTTCAAATTGTACCTTTTAAAGCCAAACTCCAAGCAAGTCCTAAATCCCTAAGTTTCTAAATTCCTTGAAGATAAAACCGTACCTTAATGAGAATTAGACCATTGTTATGGACAGCATGTTTGTGTCTCCTCCACAGTTCATACATTTAAACCCTAATCCCCAGTGGGATGACAGTAGGAGGTGAGACCTGCAGGAGGTAATTAGGTGATAGGAGTGGAGCCCTCATGATGGGATTAGCGCCCTAAAAGAAGAGAAAGGAGAAAGCTTGCTTCCTCTCTCTTTTTCCTCCACCATGTGAGGTCACAGCAAGAAAAGAGCAATTTGCAAACCAGGAAGCAGGCCCTCACCAGACAGTGGATCTGCTGGCAACGTGATCTTGGACTTCCCCGCTTTCAGAACTGTGAGAAGTGAATATTTGTTGTTTAAGCCACCCAGTCAATGGTAATTTGTTTAGCAGCCCAAACTGACTGAGACAGGAATATGCTCAGGAGTAAATTGACTTAAGTGGCCATGGTAATGACTGGCACATATATGGTACTTAACAGCGCTGAATATAGTGTTACCTTTTAAGGGTAAGAATACCTGTGGTGGTGGGTGTGTGTGCATCCATGTTGATCTATCTATCCTTTAACTTTTTTTTTTTAATTTATCAAAAGTAGAAAAAAAAAACCACACTTGTATTATCCCCCAGAAAACTGAGGTCACAGAAACCCTAAGTAACCTGCCAGAATCACATAGCTCTAAGAGTCCTGGTGCTGAAACTGAAATCCAAGCAGCCTGACGCTAGGGTGTAGGTTGAAATCACTGCAGTACACTGCCTTGGGCTGGGCTTTTCTAGGTTAGGAGATACTTTGTTGTGTGGGTATCAGGTGGGAAAAGAGAGGTGAAAGGGGGAGTGTGTGGAGAAACAAGACAAGGAAGATGGATAAGCAGGTAGAGGAAAGCAAACAAAAGCATTAGGAATAAAAGCATTGAAATTGATTTTAAAATTGTACTTCTTAAAACTGTCATTTTGTAATTACTCTAACCACGTAGCTTGGCTTTTGTTTAAAAAGATTCCTTACTTCTGGCCCAGAATGTGTCATTACCCATTCAGAAAATTCAGGCCTTAAAAACAATAGACTTAGCTCAAAGAGGAATGTATGGGTGACACGAATAATCTGACTGTTGGTAAATTATAATCAGAACTATTAAAATGTTTCAATATCTTTAAGGACATCTTGTATAATTACTGTTAGTTGATATTTCTGAACCTCACTTACTTTCCTGTAGCTTTTTGCAGGGATTGATAATGTGAAATCCACCATGGATTTTTCTAGAGTCATTTTGGGGACCTTGTGAAATAAACCAGACATCTGGGAGTATAGCTCTGAAAAGCCAGTAAACTCGCTTTAAATATTAAAAATTATCCAGTGCATTTTGTTCTTCTAAACATATCACTTTACAAGTAATTGATTTAAAATATTTAATTTGCATATGTTTTAAGTGAGAAAGAGCATGATCCACTTTTCTTCTGAGGAACATTCCCTTATTAAACTGTGCTTAAATTGTGATTTGGTTCAAGAACACTTTTATACTGGCTAGTAGATGGCGTGTTATGCATTTGAGAGTGAGCTAAATGCAGATTTATTTAGTCTCACAGCAGCCCTGTATTTCCATTTCAATGATGAGGTAAAATGAGGTGGAGCCTAGTTAGGTGAATTTTCAAAATTCTACACCTAGTGAGTGGTAAATTTCTAATTACAAGTCAAGTTTTTTCTCATTACAAAATTTCTGTTGTTAATCTCTGTGTCTTATTCTGTTTGAAGTAAGTTTTAATTTATGATCTTTCCTACCTTCTCTGGGAGGGTCCCTTGTAATAATAAAAATACAGGACTGTGTGAGTTTTTCAGATTGTTCTTTGGATTCTTGGTTATTTCCTGACACAAGTCACAGATACAGGGGATCCAAAAACACTGTAGAAGGAATTAAATATGTCCAGAAATTTCTTGCCTTTGGTTAGATTGCTTCTTCGTCAGCCCCTACATTTTACTGAAAATCCAGCTCTTGTCAGATGGTTTATGAGCTTATACTTCATGTCATTTATACTGGTCATGTGCTACTACAGAACTCTAGGAAGGGGATTCCAATCCTTAAATACAAAATGACTTCGTTTATATTTCTAAAATTCAGCACCTATTATTCATCCAGTGTTACGGACTTTTCCATGAATCCAAGTCTCCTCTTCATATAGAGACAGCGTATTTTATATTGCTTTGTATATATGCTGGATAGAACTCAGGATTTTTTTTTTGGCTGCATTGGGTCTTCGTTGCTGCGCACGGGCTTACTCTCTAGTTGCGGCGAGCGGAGTTTACTCTTCGTTGCGGTGCACAGGCTTCTCATTGCGGTGGCTTCTCGTTGCGGAGCATGGGCTCTAGGCACGCGGGCTTCAGTAGTTGCAGCACGTGGGCTTAGTAGTTGTGGCATGCGAGCTCTAGAGCACTCGGGCTTCAGTAGTTGCGGCATGTGGGCTCAGTAGTTGTGGTGCACGAGCTTAGTTGTGCCTCGGCATGTGGGATCTTCCCGGACCAGGGATCGAACCCATGTCCCCTGCATTGGCAGGAGGATTCTTAACCACTGCACCACCAGGGAAGTTCCAGGATTTTTCTCAAATGCTTCTTGAATTAGATTTTGCACTGTAATTCATTTTGAAGACTATCCTGTCTCTTTTTTTTTTTTTTTTTTTTTTTAAAGTCTATTGTCCAGTTTGCCAGTTTATTATTATTATTAATTTATTTATTGTTTATTTTTGGCTGTGTTGGGTCTTCGTTTCTGTGCGTAGGCTTTCTCTAGTTGCGGCAAGCGGGGGCCACTCTTCATCGCGGTGCGCGGGCCTCTCACTGTCACGGCCTCTCTTGTTGCGGAGCACAAGCTCCAGACACGCGCAAGCTCAGTAGTTGTGGCTCATGGGCCTAGTTGCTCTGCAGCATGTGGGATCTTCCCAGACCAGGGCTCGAACCCGTGTCCCCTGCATTGGCAGGCAGATTCTCAACCACTGTGCCACCAGGGAAGCCCTATCCTGTCTCTTTAAGAGGCAGAGTTAAACCTATTGGACCTATAAAAGGAGTATGCACTTGAAAACTCGGTGGGTTGGTGTCCTTCAGAGAGCATTGAGATATTGGAAGGAAAGCTCTAAGGGACATATTCTATGGAATTAGTAAGCAGGGATAGACCAAACATTTCAATGGAGTAGCAAATCCAAATGAGAATAGTGGAGTTTGAACTAGACCGAGGTAACAAGGTTTTACAATTGGCACTTGGTCCTCAGGCCTCGGTTGCCTGGAGTAGATCAGTGTTCCAGTTTGGCTTTATGCTTACAAAAGGTTGGTTTTTCACTTGGCATTTGCTGTAATAAAACAACACTGGCAAATGGGTGCCTCCAATTAAAGGTACCCAAGGACCACAGTTCCTTGACAACTATGGAGGAATTGGGGGATGACTCCTCGGTATATTGAGACTGCAAAAATTTTATGTGACAGTTTCTATATAGAATATCATTACTCATGGGTGATTTGTTTTAAAATAAACATTAGGCATGGGGAAATCATTAAAAGAGGGTAAAGCCTTGTGAAATATAATAGTTTATGTGTAAGTTTATGTACATAGCCCCTCTGTATAAACATTAAGTGCATGCGTATGTCTAAGATGTAAGGAGGCAAAACCGACTTTTAGTTGTGTTTATATAAAACAGATAATTTCATGATTACGTTTCTTATTCTGTGTGTCACTTAGAGTATTTCTTCTCACAGTTGTTGGACAACAAGCTTTGACATTTTAAGAGCCTACAGATGTCATAATTAAACTTAGTAATCAGTCTAGAAATAAACACATAAATAACAAGGGATCCTAAAGGTCAGCAATATGGCACGGCATAAACATGGAATTCCAGTGCTTGCTTCTAACATGAAAAAATGTATTATGCAGTTCAAAGCATGTCATTCTTTGCATATGTTCAAATGAAATATGAAAGAGGAAAAAACTCTCTCCAGATGATTAATGTAACATTTTACAAGGACATATGGACGTTCTTAGAATTTAAGGGGGGCAGGGGAACTTACCTGGAATCAATTATGGGAAATTTGGCAAAATGGAAGTGAAATACACATTCGCTATTCTTGCTATAATTACTTGACATGTATTATAAGGATTTTTAAAAATCTAAAATAAGATGAGAGTTATTCCAGTCAACGGGAATTAATTCTATTCAAATAATAGCATGACAAAAATGGCATCCTCAAGTTTTGGAACTGATTTTGAAGGATAGATTTCCATGTGTGAGGAATAAAGCTTTAGTACTGGCATTTTTTCTGCCCTGAAATTTTCTTAAACCCTCCCCAAGTGATGTTGTTTCTCCCAGATCTTGTGCTTCTTCAATTCATATACTTGCACCTACTTCTCTGAGAGCAAAATTCACAGCATTGCTTCTTTACTCATCTGTGTCACCAGACTAGGAGTTTCTTGAAACCAGGGACCTCTCTTAAAATACATCTTTGCATTTCCAGTTATTTTTGACTCATCAGGTACTTCTTATTTCATATACTGCTAGGTCAGGGATGAGAGTTCCCAGTAAGTGATGAATAAGAATTACTTGCAAAGAAAAAAAAATGAATACATGTATATGTTAGTACATAAATGTATAGATATTTACTGATTTTGATTTAAGAATTTCCATTTTAATCACTAGAGAAGGTAGAAAGTGTACTTTTTCATAGGGATAAAATAATATCTTAAACCTTTTTTGGAAAATATATTTAAATTTGTTTCAATACCACAGTTGTATTTAATTAACAAAAAATTTAAGGTTACCTTAATATCTTTCATAGCTTCATATTATCCTTACAGTTAAGCCTTGAATAACTGTTAAGACTTTAAAGTGAGTGAGTGGCAGTATTCTGCCCTAAATATAAGTTAACATTGCAGGAAACATTAGGCAATGATGGGAAATGTGCAGAAGTCAGAATTGCAATTACTAAGCTTAGGATAAATATTAGTTATAGAAAGTACAAGCTTCTGCCAAATACCAATTTTTCCAAGTCTAGTAAAGGACTGGAGATTTTTAGGAGTTTAGGAGTTTAAAGGGAAAGAAGGAAAAGAACACAAATGTCCTTGGAATGCAAGAAATACAATTTAATGGTGCAAAGGTTAGCAAAAAGTCCCCTTGGGCCAAATCCAGCTCGACCCAAAGCTGAAAATATTTGCTGTCTGGCCTTTCATAAAAATGTTTGCTGAATGGCGAAAATTAGAGGCCTCCATACTTGTTATTCTATGTACTAATTTTTATCTTGCAAACAAAAATTAAAGTTAAAATGACTAAGTCAGAAATTAATGAAGCAGTTATTTTTCTTAGCTCCTATAGGAGAGGTTTGAGGCAATAACTTAAAAATGTTTTTCAACATGGCCTTATATCATTTTTACATGTTTGATAACACTGACTAGATAACAGTTATGAATAGTAATAATAATCCTATGCTAGGTCTTATATTATTTATTTTCCAGGATTTTAGAATATATTTATGTGTCAGTTAAAAAGTAATAGTATGACTGTAAGCAGTTCACTTGGTTTTTACACATTTTTTAATTCAAGGCTTCAAATGTCACTCTTTGTCCCCCCTCCATGCTTTCCCATTTCTAAAATCATTTGTAATTATTTTTGTTATTTGGATTATTCATGCTTCTTTTCAGCATCTTGGGATTGCTGATGAAAATGCACAGTGCATGACTTTCTCAAAGTTTACATTTTAAACTTAGCAAATATTTGAACTTTATTTAAAGCTTAGGTTAAAATGTGATAACTACTCAGTAATGAGGCTCTTTTATGAGGAAGAAGAGGAAAAAAAGCTTTATTGGTTTTAATAGCTGTCACTGCTTTTATGTTTGTAGGTATTCACCACTCCTAAGGGATGAGGGAGCAGGGAGCATTCATATTGCCTTCTGCTCTCAAGGAAGATATGGTACAGGGGCATCTGGAAAATTGGTTTTTTGGTAGCTTAAAGAAAAAGTTATTAATTGGTTGGTCAGATATTTCCTGAAATAATTACTACATCAACCATAGAATAATTTGTCCTGGACCTTCTAGAAGAGCTTTTTTTAAACTATTTATTATGGCTTTATTAAACAAATATAATAAAAGGACTATGACAGTTCACTGATGTATCGCCTTGTTGAAAATGTGGTTTCCATGCCAAGAACAAATATGAAAAAGAGCATTCTATCTCCGTAGCACAGCTAATCACACTGTAATGTGTGTCCATCAATTGATCTTTTGGAGGAATTAAGGGAAATTCAAAAGAAAGATTATCATGTGCAAACAATGAGAGTTTAGATATCTTGCTTTCTGGCCTAGGGTCCTTCTATCCTTCCTGCAGCGTTTACTTTTTGTATCAGGAGTTAATTAAGGTGAAACATGAGGTAATTAGAGTTAATCCTACTGGCCTCCTGCTGGCCTGTTGCCTCCTAGGCCATGGCCTGAACCAAACTATGTTCACAGTTTAAGAAAGAAAGGCATTTTTGCAAAAGTGATGCTCATGCTTCTTTTTGACATGATTCCTAAGCTTTAGGACTATTTTAAAATAATATTATTTTAAAAAATAGGTCTTTGCATGGAAAATGTGTAAAAATGATCATGTTCTTCTAAGGTTTTGATTTAAAAAAATCTATTCTATTAATACATACCTAGTCACTGACAGGATTATGGAGTTACATTCGGCCACATTACAAGTTACTGGCAGATTAAGTTAAATTTATAGTAATATAAATCTTTAGTTTTGGTTATGCTGGAAAGTTATGCCTTTGTTCCCAAATTTATCTTCCTTTAACAGATTTGTCAATGAATTATGAATTTATAAATGTATCTTAGCAATTGAATGGTGGAGGGGAGGGGATGAAAAAAAACCCAAAACCTTCCCTGAAGTTCCTTGAGGAACATTCCAGTCCTTATAATGCAATAAACAGATCTGTTAGGTAGTAACTGACTTCTCCTTAGAATAAATATACCTCTGTGTTTTGAGCATGTTCATTCTATAATGAATTTGTGTGTGTGTGTGTGTTGATTGTATTTTTGCTTTTTCAGTGAAGGAAATAATAAAAAGATTTAATATTCTTGTGAAGCTTCTCTAAGTTGAAAGGAAATCACATGCCCTTTTATAGAAACCCTAGTCTTCTAATTTACCAACCATAATAGAATCTATACTCTTTCCAAAAGGCATTTTATTAGGTTGTTAAGATTTTAGAATTGACAGACCCTCTGTATTAATTAAACAGCAAATTGCTAGTAAGCAAGTCATGGCATTTATAAAGGAGGACACTTAGAGAAGGAGTAAAATCTCTTCTATTATAGTTTAGAATATCCTATCAGGTCCTGGGCTAAAAAAATCTATTATCATAAATTTATTTTTGTTTGTTTGTTTTTCCAAGTGCTATCAGGGTTTTAACTTCTATTTAGGCTACATTGACTTCTCCTTTTCTGTCTTTTTAGATGTACTTTAGAAGAATTGTTTGTGCAAGCATCTTGAATTTATATACATTTTTAAGTCCTTTACTGAAATTAAAATCACTTTTGTGGAGTAAACTGTTAAAGATTACAGAGCAGCTATACTGCAACAAGTTGCTAATTCATATCTTCTGTTTGCGACTCTGAAGCTGTTGATATTTATGTGGCCAAATCATAAACTCTTATTTATTATGGTAGTCAATTACAAATCTTCGAAGTGTCTGAGTCTTACTTTTATTTTTTATGAGAAAAAAAGCGTTATTTTTTTTCTACAAACTTAGGCTTTAAGTCTAAAGGAAATGCAGGATAAGACTGTGTTTTTTTAGTGATTTGGTGTCAGTCCCTTAAAGTGGAAGTGGAACCTTTTCTCTGCAAAATTGCGAAGAGAACATTTGTACTCTGGCATTTAAGGATATATCAGATGAGATTTTCTATTGATCCCAGTGGCAGGGATGAATGCCCTGCGAGAATGAATGAGCCACCTTTATGAGGCTCCCTGTCATCAAGGATTTAGCTGTTTCATTTGGAGATTCCTGTAAATGTTCACCAGATTCATGACCAGTAATTTTCACTGGAGAAGGACTGCACCATGGGTAAGCAAATGACTCTTTGTCATTAATGGTTTCAAATAGCATTAAAAATGTTCTGGCAGCTCTGTTGATTCTGATGAAGCTATAGAGCCAAACTGCAGTGTGTCTCTAGCTAATATTTCCAATTATCAGGCCAGGGAAAGGACCAAAGTGAATAATATGTAACGTATATGTACCCCCCTTGCTGCCCACATACACATACGCTAATTCTGCTCACATAGTTTTTCAATATGAAGATTTGAATTGAAGTCCAGAGATGTTCATATTTAGAATAGCAGAATAAAAATACATGTTAACCAGAAACTACTCCTTATGTAGTTAAATTTATACATGCTAACCTTCCCGTCCTTAATTGGGTTATCTTCTAAGGGATCAGTAAATTGATTCAATAACTAATTTACATGCTCTGCTAGAAAGATAACTGCCTGAAGCTGTTAGATATGAGGTCCTACTAGTCTACCAAAGTTGGTTTTGAATTAACATTGAATGCAGCAGTCTTCAAAAATTCTTGAAACATGACAGATAAATGGATTAATACATCTGTCTGTGGGATCTGTTTCTATATACCCATGTTTTTAGTGTATGTATTAATATTTAAATTACTCACCCTTAATATAAGGCTTCCATTTCTAAAATTCTTATTCTAATTATTAGTTTTTAAATTTCATTTAGAAGTGTATTAGAAAAATCTATAGCTCATTTTCTTGCTCTGTAATAGTTCTGGCAGGGGCTGACTCAGAGAGGACTGTGTTACATACAGTATAATAAAATGTTAAGTAATTTGTAGTTTCTCATAACCACAGAGCACAAATAAAACGAGTTTAACACCACTTTTAGGGTTCTCCTAACTTCTGATGCCCATTCATCCCTGTCTCCACAGGAAGAAAGTGCCCACAGGCTGCTTGCATGCTTATCCAAAGTCATCCTGGAGGCCCTCTCATGCATTGCTAGTGCAATGGTGTTGTTACACATTAATAAAACCTTTATTAAGGACAATTTAACAATAGGAATTAAAGTAGTTTTAGATCCAGCATTTACTTTTGTAAATGTATATTTCAGATAAATATATGTATGTGTGTAAAATAGCACTATCTGTGTAAATTTATGTATTATGGCAAAAGGTAGGCATCAACCTCTAAAGAGGATCAAGTCAATAGAATCATCACTAAAAAAGGCAGGGTATATCTTATTTTGAGCCATAAAAAGAATGAAGAAGGCCTTTATGTATTGATACAACAAGGCTTACAAGATACTTTATAAGGAGGAAAAAAGAAAAAGATACTGAATTGCACATCCTTTAATGTTTTCATCCCAACCTGATATATCAAGTTTGAATGTTCAAATTACATTTATCCTCCTCCTCACTTTAGTATTGTCGATTTTGGCTGGCTATTAGAAAAAAACCCTAAATTTATATTAATATGTTGTTGACCAATAGCTTCATACCTTCTAGTGATGTTTCTGATTTAGAAGAGGAGAGTTATTAACTCACATGGAATCCTCACTGGTTAAGTTTCAGGAAGTTCTAAAAGGATTTGGCAGGCAGTATGTGTGTGATCATTTGACTAAAGTGAGCCCAGCAAGCCAAAGACAGTTATAGGTCCTTTAATCCACATCCCTGACAAAAGGAAGAAATGGCCACACCAGTCACAGCAGGCTTCTACCTGGAGATTGACACCTAGAGGGCTTCCTGGGAACTGCCTTCTTGGAAAACCAAGAGAGGACAAGTTCAAGTACACAAGGAACTGAGCTGCTGAGCTTTAAACCAGGGTAGCTTAAATTGGGGTTATGACACATGTTATAAAGACACACAACACATGATATTTGCTTTATGCAGGGTTGTTTGCTAAAAGTGAAGACTCCAGAGACCCCTCCATCCCCAAGATCTACTGAATCAGACTGTAGAGAAGAACCTTGTTTGAGCACGGCAGCTTCACGACTTAATCTCGCAGTTTTCCTCCTCCCAAGTAACTGGTGAGAATGGAATCGCAAACCAGAAGTATTTGTTCCTGGAATACCCAAGCCCTGAGTGATGTTTGAGCAGCCAAGTCCAGGATTCTCTAAGTAAAAGATCTGAAAGTCTTTGAAAAGGGCTTGAAAGTCTCATCCTGCCTGGACCGTATCCCAGAAATGCTTTCCTAATCCATTTCCTAGGGGCTCTTAGCTCAGTCCTGGCCTAGCCCCACACTTTGTTTTATACTTAGCATTAGCCTCTGCCCTGGGACACTGCGCTAGTGAAGTATGTTCCTCTCCCACTGTAACTAATGCCTCTTGGCCTTCTGGGGATGAGTAACTGCAGTGGATTCTTGGAACTCTATTCAGTCATTAAAAAAAAAAATTATTAAGCACAAATTTTGAGCCCAACACTTTTCTAGGCCCTGGGAATCGAGAAAGGAACAAAAGAGACCAAAATGGAGCTTTCTTTCTACAAGTGGATATAAACAACAAACAAGCAAATAAAATATATTATTTGGGTAATCAAGTTGCATAACAAAGAGAAAAAAGTATGAACTGGAAAAAAAGTGTGTGCTTGGGTTGGGTGGTGGCATCTGAGAGGTTCCAATCTTAGATAAAGTGGCCTGGGAAGGTTTGCCTGAGAAGGCGACTTTTGAGTGAAGCCCTAACAGAAATTAAAAACAAAAATAAACATGAAAACAAACTAGTTTGTGGAAATGAGGGGTGGGGGTAGAATATGTTCTAGGAAGAGGGTTCCAAGTCAGAAAGTGCCAGGAGGTTACTGTGAATGGCGTTGAGCAAGAATAAGGTAGGGTGAGCAGGGTGAGTTGAGTTAAGAGTGGTAAGCAGAGGCCAGGTCATGTAGTCCCTTGAGGACTTTGGCTTCTATGTTAAGTGAGTCCATTGAAAGTTTTGAAGAAAGAAGAGACATGGTCTATTTTATGTTTTAAAAAAGATCACTCTTGGCATTTAGTTGAGAATTTGAGAAATCAGGACTGAAACAGGGAGATAAGTTACTATGATCCAGGTGAGAGCCAACCAGGTGGAGGGAGTGGAGGTGCTGCAAGGTGATTAGAGTCTGGTACGTTTTGAAATGAAAACCATCAGGATTAGATCACTTTATGTGAGGTTATGAGAAAAGGGCAACATCCAAGGAAGAATCAACTATTGTCAGCTTAACTGGTAGAAGGGAATTGCCATTCAATGAGATGGAAAGACTGTGAGAAGTGAAGACTTTATGAGCAAGTCAAATTTGGCTTGTTTATTTGACATCTAAAAATGTAGACGTCAAGTAGGCAGTTGGAGGAGTGAGTCCAAGGAAGAAGTCTGGCTTGGGAATATAAATTTGGATAGGAGCATACATGTAGTAAAGTCATGAGATTTGATAGGACTATACATAAAATCTGTGGAGGTGGAAGAAATCCTAAGACTAGGCTTTGGGTCACTTTATTTTTCAAGGTTGAGAAGATGAAGAGGACCTAGCAAAGAAGACTGAGAAGAAACCTGTTAGATAGTAGGCAGAAAGCGGAATGAATATGTTATGCCATAGGTGAAGTGAAATAAATGTTTAAAGTTGGAGAGAACATTCAACTGTGTCAGACCTTACTGAAGCGTGAAAGGAGATGAGCCACAGTAACTGACCAACATGGAGGTCATTGGTAACCATTATAAGAGTACTTTTGCTGGAATAGTGGAGGTGATGTCTTTACTGCAAGAGGTTCAAGAGAGAATGGGAGAAGAGAAATCAAGAGGCAATAAGGAAGTTACACCACAGTTCTTCAGTCCAGGCAACAGAGAGATGGAGAGTATCAGGAGAGGAAAGTGGGGACAATAGAGAGGTTTTTTGTTTGTTTGTTTGTTTTTAAGGTGGGTCTGTGTGTTATGGAAATCATCTAGTAAAGAGGGAAAAATTGCTGATACATGAAAGAGAGAGGGAAATTGCTGAAACAATGTCCTTGAGTAGGCAAAAGGAGATGGGCGCTAGGCAAAAGTGGAGAAGTTGCTCTAATCTGGACACACAGACAGATCATCTGTTGTCATGAGAGAAGGTAGATAATGGGCCCAGATGCAGTTGTATGGGTGGGTAAAGGAGGTAGATAATCACATATATCATTTTCGTAGGGTACAGTTCAAGATGCAAGATCATTTTTTCACATTAATGTTTGAAGATAAAATGGGAACACTGGCTTACATTGTTTTGTAGAGAAACAATGAATTGTGTTGAAAGAGAACAGATTTCCAGACAGTGTTGAGATCGCACATAATCTGTTACATCTGGCTCCTTTTATAGTCAACTTGTATAAATAGAGAATTCCTTTTCCAATTTAGTTTAATTAAATAATGAACCTTTGAATGTTCATGATTACTAAGACCCCACCCCTGCCTTCAGGGAGCTTCCTGTCTGGTGGGACAGCCCCAGAGTGTGGTGACCATGTTTTCTAAATAGAAATAAAGACTGGTGACCCCACCCATGGGCTGAAAACAGAAGAGAATATTTAACATGAGGGCCATCCAGTGATATTCAGGGCATATGTTTGCCCTTATTGTAATTAGTGTCAGATGTTTTATGTGCTGAACTAGAGAAATACAGAGTGTTATGGAAGAACAGAAGAGCAGATGCTCAACTTTACCAGAGAGATGTGGGAAAGCAAAGTTATGGCTTTGAAAATTACTGAAGCAAAGGGAGAGGCAGGAGTTAAGCCTGGGCAGGTAGTCATACTGAATGAATTTTATTCTAAGGAGTGTGTGTGGATACTATTCTGTAACCATCAATGGTGACATAGTCATGTCTGTATTATAGAAAGATAAATCTGGTAGCTATGTGGAGCAGAGAATGGCCAAAACTGGAGGTAGTAAACTATTAAGAGTCCTCTGAAATAGCCCAGGCAGAATATAATAAGGAAATAGCAAGAGTGATTGAGAGGAGAAGGTAGATCCTAATGTGTTTTTTTTTAGGGGAAGAAAAACAGGACTTTAAGACATATTTGGAAAGTAAGAGAACATATAACAATGACTACAACGTTCTATTTGGGGTAAAAGTTGCACTTTGATGTCATTTGTCAAGACATAGAGTACAGAGGATGGGCAGTTTTGATCAGGAGGTGAGCAAACATAATAAGTTCATTATGTGCATGTTGAGTGTTAGATAATTTCAAGCAGCTGGAAAGTCTGGGATCTGTTTCTCTGACATCTTTCCTTTCTTTCACTGGGCATTGGATTTATCATTGGAACTCAACAGAAGAAGAAAAAATAGCAATATTTAGGTGCAATTAAAATGATGTGAAGAACATTCAATACTAAAGGACAAATTCATTACATACCGAGCAAAATCAAAGCTTCCCAATATTTTTAATGCAGGGTAACCACATTTTCTTGATTTATTTTTTGTAAGTTATAAAATTTGCCAAAAATATTTTACTTTCTTCTTTTTTATTATATATTCATGTTGAATCAATCGATTGATTAACAAAAAAAACCTAGAGAGATCATAAGAAAGGAAATGATAAAATAATACACCATAAAGAGAAGGAGTAATCTGCTTAGAGATACCCTTTTCTTCCTAGGTTATGTGCCCAGTGGAAAATGCTGTGGGGTATAGTTTTAAGATTTCTAAGAACTTCAAGAAAACATACATAATAAATGCATCAAGCTCCCTATTGCATTGGCCAAGTCATTAATTATACACCAAGACCATTTAATGACAGAATAGAATGCTTATCTGACCAGTCCTCAAAGACCTAATTAATTTGTGCCTTTCTAGTTTATGGATTCAATATATTGTAAACCTTCAAATATTAGTAAATTCATTAACAAGCTAAAGAATGCCATGATATGCCATGATGTTTCCTTCTGTTTTCGAATTACACTATCATAACATTTTCATACTCAGAAAATGGTAGAACAACAGGTAGATTTTCACATGAATTTACTAGCATTATGTTTTATTGCAAGATAATATATATTCAATGCATTTTTTTTCCTGGAAACTTGGTTAAATTTAATGCATAATCATGGCAAATACATTAATTGCCTTTATTGTTAATATATCTATAATTTTCTCATTTAACATGTTTAAAACTTTTCTTTTAGTTTTAATATTTTTATTAAATAAATGACTTTATTATTTGCCTAAAGTGTTTTGGGGGCAGCAGAAAATATAAAAGAAAGAATAAATAAATGTACAAACCGAACTAACAAACCCTTTTACTACCTCAAGTTTTTTTTTAAATCTTACCTTGAACAATGTTAGTAACCCACTAAAGCTAACATTATTATATGATTTTCTTACTTGTGGAGAAGTATATGAAAAAGTCCCAGCAGCCTTTTTGGCACTTCTAGTGTCTCTGAAGAGATGCCAGCTTGGTCTAGCATGGAATGGGTATAGTACTTGAGCAGTACGTTATCATTGGAACGCAACAGAAGAAGAAAAAAATAGCAATATTTAGGTGCAATTAAAATGATGTGAAGGACATTCAATGCTAAAGGACAAATTCATTACATACCGAGCAAAATCAAAGCTTCGGAATGTTTTTACGGCAGGGTAAGCACATTTTCAATACTATATACTTTTTATAGTATTAAAAAGCAGTTGGTGCTTTTTTAATCAGCTTCTCCTCATTTTTTGCACTATATTCTTATATAGAACAATAACTTTCCAACTTATCAGCTACATCCATATCCCAAAACAAGTGTACATTTTTATTGCAGATATAAATAGTAACCTTTTGAATTATAAGGTAATTTTTTATTAATCATGGCTCAGCTTACCAAAGATACTTTAGAATTGACTTAATTCTTCTAAATTTTACAACTTACTCATTTCCATGTATATTTCTCATTTCTTGTTTTTCTTGGAGAGTCACAATTCCGAATTTTTTTTTTTTTTTTGCGGTACGCAGGCCTCTCACTGTTGTGGCCTCTCCCGTTTTGGAGCACGGGCTCCGGACACGCAGGCTCAGTGGCCATGGCTCACGGGCCCAGCCGCTCCACGGCATGTGGGATATTCCCGGACCGGGGCACAAACCCGTGTCCCCTGCATTGGCAGGTGGACTCTCAACCACTGCGCCACCAGGGAAGCCCCACAATTCTGAATATTGTTTGACGTGAAATCTTCTTAAGAGCCATGAAGAAAAGTATTCTGATTCATACATTCATATGACTGATACATTTATGGAAATTATTATTTTACTAGGTGTTATGAGACTTAGAAGGGAAAGGCCCAACCTACATTTTCCAAGAGCTAGATAATAAATGTTGTTTTCATTTAATTATTTATTTTTTTAACATTTTTATAAGAGTATAATAATTGCTTTACAATGTTGTGTTAGATTCTGCTGTATAACAAAGTGAATCAGCTATATGCATGCATATATCCCCATATCCGCTCCCTCTTGTGATGTCCTCCCACTCACCCTATCCCACCCCTCTAGGTGGTCACAAAGAGCTGATCTCCCTGTGCTATGAGGCTGCTTCCCACTAGGTATCTACTTTACATTTGGTATTGTGCATATATCAACACCACTCTCTCACTTCATCCCAGCCTACCCTTCCCCCTCCCCATGTCCTCAAGTCCATTCTCTACGTCTGCATCTTTATTCCTGTCCTGCCCCTAGGTTCATCAGAACCATTTTTTTTTTAGATTCCATATATATGCGTTAGCATACGGTATTTGATTTTCTCTTTCTGACTTACTTCACTGTGTATGACAGACTCTAGGTCCATCCACCTCATTACAAATAACTCAATTTCGTTTCTTTTTATGGCTGAGTAATATCCCATTGTATATACGTACCATATCTTCTTTATCCATTCATCTGTTGATGGACACTTAGGTTGCTTCCATGTCCTGGATGTTGTAAATAGTGCTGCAGTGAACATTGTGGTACATGACTCTTTTTGAATTATGGTTTTCTCAGGGTATATGCCCAGTAGTTGGATTGCTGGGTCATATGGTAGTTCTATTTTTAGTTTTTTAAGGAACCTTAATACCTTAGTGGCTCTATCAATTTACATTTCCACCAGCAGTGCAGGAGGGTTCCCTTTTCTCCACACCCTCTCCAGCATTTATTGTTTGTAGATTTTTGATGATGGCCATTCTGACTGGTATGAGGTGATACCTCATTGTAGTTTTGATTTGCATTTCTCTAATATTTAGCGATATTGAGTATCCTTTCATGTGTTTGTTGGCAATCTGTATATCTTCTTTGGAGAAATGTCTATTTAGTCTTCTACCCATTTTTGGATTGGGTTATTTGTTTTTTTGATATGGTGCCGCATGAGCTGCTTGTATATTTTGGAGATTAATCCTTTGTCGGTTGCTTTGTTTGCAAATATTTTCTCCCATTCTGAGGGTTGTCTTTTCATCTTTTTTATGGTTTCCTTTGCTGTGCAAAAGCTTTTAAGTTTCATTTGGTCTCATTTGTTTATTTTTGCTTTTATTTCCATTTCTCTAGGAGGTCGGTCAAAAAGGATCTTGCTATGATTTATGTCATAGAGTTTTCTGCCTAAATTTTCCTCTAAGATTTTTATAGGGTCTGGCCTTACATTTAGGTCTTTAATCCATTTTGAGTTTATTTTTGTTTATGGTGTTAGGAAATGTTCTAATTTCATTCTTTTATGTATAGCTTTCCAGTTTTCCCAGCACCACTTACTGAAGAGGCTGTCTTTTCTCCATTGTATATTCTTGCCTCCTTTATTAAAGATAAGGTGACCATATGTGTGTGGGGTTATCTCTGGGCTTTCTATCCCCTTCCATTGATTTGTAATTCTGTTTTTGTGCCAGTACCATATAGACAGATACTTTAAAGGTCTTCTAAGTTAACATAAACATAAATGTGTGGTTTCAGTAATGCCCTATCATAGAAAAGCTTAAATCATACTTTGTCAGCTTACAGAGCTACACTGACCTTCTCACATACTAATAATAAATATTATTAACAACAGCTATCAAGTACTGAACACAGGTATGTGTTTCACATATACTGTCTCATTTAATCCTCACCTTAATGGTGATACTAGCATGTTCTTGATAGAAATAAGAAAACGGAAGAATAAAAAAGTTAATTAACAGTGATATCTGTAAACACATGTCATAAGTAGAGTAATAATAAAGTGAATTGAACATAAGAACATATATTACTATGAAAATTAAAAAAAAGAAACAAATATGACATGGGCATAAATGTTATAACCATATTGTGGTATGTGACAGATAAATGGAACTCCATGTATTATAAGCAACTTACTTCTAGCACTTTCTGCTTCTGCCTTCTGCCACAAAACCCATCTCACAATATAAAAAAATATTAGCTGGTCATTTACTATGACAATAAAAATAAAACTACAGTGCACATAGCTTTGAAACCCTGCTGTTTAGAATTGAAAACTTTATCTGTTTACTAGAGTTTAATATGAAATATCATTATAAATAAATTGATATTTGTTAAAAAGTAAATAAAACCAAGAACTCCTCTAAAATGACTATATTTCTATGCTAGGACTGGAGTTTTTGAATTGCCTTCTCAGGCTGGTATTTCTCAAGTATGCTCTCCATACGGGCTTCCTGAAAATGGGGTTGGAGAAATGATTAAAAATTAAGATTACTGTGCCCAAATCCACACCTTCAGAATCTAAGTCTCAAGGAACAGGATGAATCGGTAATATGCATTTTAAGCAAGTATCCAGGATAATTTTTTAATACTAAATACCTAAGAACTATTGATCTCTGTTAAGTATTCAAAACATCCCTGCCCCAATTTCTTTTAAAAAAAAAAAAACCATTTCCTTAATTTTTAATTTGATCGTATATGAGTCTGATATTGGTGAGAAGGAAGAGAAGGCCACAACATGAAGCATGATCTCAGCTTCCATACATTTCCAGTTCAAAGAAGCTGTATTAAGTAAATATTTAAGGTAAATATTTTACAGGCTACTTTTTGTTAGTCAAGTCAGTATGTTTGAAAAGCCATTAAAAAATACATTTAAATAAGTCTGAATATATGTATGTATATGATATTATGTATGGTGTGTCTCTCAAAATGAAATAAAATTAAAAGGTGTATTTTGGTCTGTCTCTAGCTATTCAGAAAGAAGCCTTCACATTTCATGGGATTGGCTCTACCAAGGGCCAGATTTCCTGGGCACACATCCTTCTGGGAGTGGCTGCTCTCTTTACTTCCCATTTAGCAGCTGTACAACTGGGAAACGTCCAACAGAATAAAAGCCACCTGCTCCAGTAATGATTTCAGCCAAACAGGCAGTTTGAAGCTTTACCAAATGTGTTGTCTGTCACTCTGATTCAGTTTTTAAAAGGAAATTAAACTGGTCAGATATTCATATAGAAAATATGTCCTGTTTGTTAACTCCGGTTGTGCTTGAGGTTTCTTTCAGTCTACCAGATTCCATTGATTTGGAGATGCCCTTCTAAAATGAAGAGTGGGGATTGTTTGGAGAGATAGGTTTGGAAAATGAGACATTCTAGAATTTGTCCCTTATTGCATGTTACATTGTTGTACTCTGAGACTGCATTATTGCCTTAGTCTAATCTCAGTAGATTTAGGTATATTTTTCCCCATTGACAATTTACCTTTAATATGTAGTTTTGTCACTAGTCCTGCAAACTAAATGTCAAACTCCCATTAGAATTTTCAATTCACCTTTCTTCCCACCTCAGTCTCTATAATTATTTAAATTAGTCTAAAGATGAGACAATATAACATAGAAAGTAAAAAAAAAACAACACAGGCTTTTTCAATCACATGTATGCAAGGTGAAAGCTGGCCTCCACTGTAATTTGCTCCATGGGCATGCTTTCTTACCCCTCTGAGCCTTAGTTTTGTAATCTGTTAAATAGGATTATTTTGTGGATTAGGTGTCTCTAGAAATATCACAAGGCATTTGTTTTATGTAAATATTTAGTATTATCTGTTTTTTAAATTTTGTATTTTGATAGATTTATGGTTTATATAATTATCCATCCCATTGATATCTACATCATGGCAAACATCCGGAGAAGTTTCAAGTTTTATCTCATTTTACCAATCTGACCATGTATAGCACCTTTTATTTCTGTTGCCATATTCAGCATTATGCAGAGGATGATGCAACTTCAGTATGAATTTGTAAGAGTATTTCATAATGATAAAGGCTTAATGTAAAGATTAGCTCATATAATCAAGATTTTGTTTAATGATTTCAGGAAAATGTTCTATGCATGTACTTTTTAAATGGGGCTCAGGTTTTAATAACCAAAAGCATTGAACTAGTGAGCATCATAACACTGGTAAAAACTATAAAAACAAGTTAATTGAAGTGGATATAAAAGATGAAGAAGACAAGAAGGAATGGAAAAATAAAAGTGGATCAATAGGGTTTAAAAATAATCCATTGACTCTCCTATTTTCAGTAAAGTAGAAATTTTATTATAATGAACAAATAAATTATAGAAAACTTAAAGTTTGAAAAAAAGAATATTTGCTGTTAAAGATATTATCTCCCTTTGTACATTAATCCCATTAATTTAGACTCTAATTTGCAGTTCATCAAAATTCATTTGAATGAATTAGAAATAATATCATGAGAAATTAGATTCATGTGCTGATTTGTATTCTTGCATTTAACGGGCACTTTGCTTTATACTCTTCTGGTAATTTTAAATGCTGAGGCAGCACCGTAGAATATGCCAACATTGGCAGACTAGTCACAAAAGTTAAGAAGCCATTTACCTAATGCAGTATTAGTTTAACTGCCCAATAGCCTATATGCAATTTTATGGTACTGGTATCTGAAAGCAAAATAAAGTTGGTGTAGAATAAGATAAGTGACTGGCAGGTTCTTATATTTGCTATTTTACAACTTTTACTTCCCTACTATACCCATTATATCTTTTAATGTCAAGACAGTCTTCCCCAGAAATAGACATGAGGCTAAGAAGGCATTTATAGCTAATATGTATCTCTCTGCCCTACAAGGCAATTATGTCTTAGTCACCTTTGCATCTTAAACTGTTCCTGGCACAAATTTTGCATATGGTGGGCATTCAGCACGCATTTTTAAAAATGTCTTTGCCATGTCTTCCTAAGATAGAAGGATGACTCTGGAATCAATCTGTTCCCAAACAGCTCTGTCAAAAATTACAGTCAGTTCAATGATATTGAACCACAGAATTATTTAAATAGAACTGCATTTCAAGCATGAATTTTAAAGTGATTATCTTAATATTTTCCTGCAAAACATAGCTAATGTGTTTCTTTGCATTTTCCTGACCTCCCCTCATTGAATTGCTCCATCTTTATTGCTGAAGGGCGTGGCACTGATTGGACACTCACAGTGATTTGCACCTATTTTTCATGAACATGTCAGCCTATCATTAGATAATTATACGTCTTTTTATAAAAGCGTAGAAGGCTTAGAAAATAATGTGCCCTCATTTTATGAATACTCAAGTACCCTTTGAATATAACACTGTGCTCACTTTTAGAGATATGATATGCCACTGGAAGGCTATCATTGGGTCTTTTATGTAAATTACTATTTTTCATTATTTACCAGTTCCCAGGTGCCCCATACATAGTGTAAGTATATTCTCTGTGGCAGTCAGAATTGTACAATCTAGAAGTTAAATGATTAAAAAAGCAGATTTCCTGGGATAAATGCAGGGTAATGCTATGCTGTGCAGTGTAATGCAAGTAACTACTTTTTCTATTATTTAGTTACTAGGCAAAAATCATCAAAATATAAAGGGGCTTCCCTGGTGGCGCAGTGGTTGAGAGTCCGCCTGCCGATGCAGGCCACACGGGTTCGTGCCCCGGTCCGGGAAGATCCCACATGCCGCGGAGCAGCTGGGCCCGTGAGCCATGGATGCTGGGCCTGTGTGTCCGGAGCCTGTGCTCCACAATGGGAGAGGCCACAACAGTGAGAGGCCCGCGTACAGCAAAAATATATATATATATATATATATATATATATATATATATATATATGGTAGTTAAGTAAATGAGGATGCTATATTTTTTTTTTTTATCTTTTTGCAGTATGCGGGCCTCTCACTGCTGTGGCCTCTCCCATTGCGGAGCACAGGCTCCGGACGCGCAGGCCCAGCGGCCATGGCTCACGGGCCCAGCCGCTCCGCGGCATATGGGATCCTCCCAGACCGGGGCACGAACCCGTATCCCCTGCATCGGCAGGCGGACTCTCAACCACTGCGCCACCAGGGAGGCCCAAGGATGCTATATTTTTAAGGAAGATTTATTTAACCTTACTATTTAGTCTCTATGATGTCATTCAGATAAATTATTTTTTAAAGTCTAAATGAATTATCATGTCATTTAAATTACATATTTATTGAGAAGCTACTATGTCCAATTAAATGACTTTCTTATATAAGAAATGGACCTTTCATGCTGCAAGCTTTCAAAGTAGTTACAGAATTAAGACATACATGCAACACAGAACAGCAAATAACAAAAGTTTATAATAAATAACTGATAAGGTTATATTTGTTTGAAATATATGATATTGTCCATTTTCAACTGTGATTGACCTAATATAAGTCCAAATTTATCACAGTTTTACCTAATATCCCTCTCTACCTCTACTCTGTGCCTCTGTCCTTACTGGTCCCTCTACTTGGAAGGTCCTTCTCTACTTTGTCTGAAGGGAACACCTGCTTTTCATCTGTAACAGTCTCAGCTAGAGCACTATATTCTCTGAGAATGTTTCCTGAAATTCACAGGATGAGTTAGGCACTGCATTATTGATTACACACCTCTTACTTTTAAAATACTTCAATGTGTGGATATATCCTATAGTACATAATTTCATATACCCCTACCTCACTGTGGTCCTTCCTGAAAAGTAGTTCCTTGTCTATAGAACTTATTTACCTGATTGGCATGTAACAAGAGTTAAGTTAGTGCTGAAAGAATGAATGTGTGAATGTATTAATAATTCAGTAACAACATATTTTTAACTGGGGGAGATCTTGTAGATCTTTTACTTCTGCCCCTCATTTTACAAATGAGAAAACCTGAGGCTCATAAAATAAGAGTTTTTCATGGTTCTTTAAGAGTTGAGTTAGAGCTGGGATAGCACAAGCAAGATATGAAAATCATCTATAATATATGTATTTACTTGAATATCTGTTCCCACTAACTTCCTATCTTATTCTACACCAGGTTGGTGTCTCCTAAGGGTACCAGTATCTCTAATATGTGGGAGATAATTAGCACAGATATTCAAGCAAAGAAATAGTAACTCTAGAATAACTCCAGACAATGACGATCAGTGGAGATATTGTAGAAGAACTGGGATTTAAATCAAATCTTGAAAGATGGGCAGATTTTTATTGGAGGAAATGGGTGAGTGTGAGTGGAATGGTATGAGCAAAACGTTGAGGTAGGAAGGCCTAAAATGTGCAGAGAAGATCTAGTGAAGAGAATATTAGATTAGTCAATGGTAATTCTTATGTCCTTAGAAAGTGTGTGGTTTTAGTCATGGGATAAGTTCTTGCTGGCTTTCTGATTTTGGTATAAGATAATGCATGTGAAAGTTTAGAGAGTGTCCCATCTAGGTTGAAAAATAAATATCAATTTGCAAAAGTATTCTACATTAAAAGTTAGAACAATGTTGAAAATTAATTATACTCTCATACTTTAAAACTTGGTTTACACATAAATGTATTTTTACATTACTAAAACAGCTGGTCTTCCACACTGGTAATATAAAGGGTTTATTTATTTTTTCTTCTTTTCCTTCTTATTTATCACCATCAAATTATTTCTATCAACTTTAGAAAATGCTGAGGAGGTTTCTTAGATAAAGAGCTTAGTTTTCTTTTGTATATTTCCTGGAGATAAATATGAACACTCTCTGTGTGTGTATGATTGTGTGTGTGAAGTCATAAGGATGGGGTTTGGGGGAAGTCGGTGGAAAGAAACACTCCCTTGATAATGTAGTTCAGGGTTTGTCAGCTCTGCCCATGTTCCCACCTTTCCACAGCATGATATCACAGCTAACAAAATTTCTTCCTATGTTTGGCCTTGGCTCTAACGTTCTCCCAAGAAACGTCACCACAGGTAGACAAAAGGTACCAATCCCAGAAGAAAGAAAAACTAGCTATTGCCTGGAGTGGACAGCCTGCTGACTCCCACTGGCAATAAGGGAAAGATAAGGAAATGAC
This sequence comes from Mesoplodon bidens, assembly GCF_964165515.1. NCBI lineage: Eukaryota > Metazoa > Chordata > Mammalia > Artiodactyla > Ziphiidae > Mesoplodon > Mesoplodon bidens. The sequence goes on from NC_138161.1 coordinate 31,407,908, forward strand.
AGCAAGTTGTTAATTTATAAACCATAATTTTCCCAACTGCAAGGTTTGCAGTTTCTGCACCTGTTCCATTGCTGACTCATCTCACCTGAATCATTTAGTCAGCTTCATTGTGTTTGCAAGGACTGCTAATTACCTCACTGGAATAATTTAAACTATCAATAAAGAATGCAATAAATCATTAAAGATAATGGTTAATAAGGAGAAATAATTTTGACTATTCAGCTTGCATTGATCATTGATATAAAAAGATTAATTTTATATTCTATTTTTAACCTTACAGGCAACTATTAGCCATTTTTTTGGCTGAGTTGAGCTGAGCTGGTTTTTCGTTAAAAACTTGGCATTTATTTTATCATTGAAATCTTTACTGTGATATCTCATTCCAAGGAAAAAGAAAATATTGTGAGTTACCAAGAAAACACAACAAGACAAATGTTATCTTTTTAATAAAAAATCATTGTAGCATAGCTTTACAGTTTTAGTGCTGAAACTGAAATTTTCATCTTTTTCAATCTACACAAGTACACACACTTCTTAGTCCTGTTAATTCACAAGATCGATCTTTTTCCCTCTTAGAACTATAGCAAATATGTGATTTTATTTGTGACTGAAATTTAAAGAAGATACAGTATCAAAATTATCTGACCTGTAAGACCTGACAATTGAAATATTTTATATTTCAGGCATTCACATCAAAGCTTAAGTGATATTTTAGTGTTAATTTCCATTTGAATGTTTTCAGAACAGTGCTTTTTTTCCCATAGCTTTTAATTTATTTTTATGTTTTTGCTGTGGCTGGACAAAGTTGAATAACAAGAAATACTTATACTTTGTAGTCATGTTGGACCATTGCATACTAGGATTATATTGCATAATGCATATATGCATGACATCAAGGAATTTTAATGCAAAGATTTTCATTTTAACAGTATAATAAAAACAATGAATTTTGCGTCAAAACACATATCTGTGGAAGACAAAGTCAGAGCCATACTAAAGAATTTTGACTTATTTTTAGATTGTAACCAAGGAAATAATTAATGCTAATCTAAAATTATACAACAAGACTTTTTTTATCTATGAAAATGGTTTATTTTGCCCAATCTGAAAACATTAGAAACATATATGACAACAGAGAAAAATTTTTAATCTTATTGTATCATGAAGCAAATTGGCCATTTAAACCCAAAGTATGAAATTGAAAGTATCCTCAACTACTCTTGCATATGGGAGAATGAAAGGTCACAAATGCAGTCTCTTTTCTGTGTTTTATTTCTCCATTCACTGATTCTGGGAACAGGCCAGAGCTACATTTTATTACAATCCTATAAATGCACCTGACTTGTTTTTATTAGGATTTCCCACATATTTTTTAAGCCATCATGGTGGCCCCAACTGGTACCCAACTGGTCAGAAAGCATATAATAGAAATGAACAGTAGTGACCTAGTGTTCCCCCCCCAACCCCTATGCAATTAACCAATTAAAATTCTACTCTGCTAGCATCTGAGGGGAATCCAATGAATTATACAGAACCAAGGACATTACTGTTTGTTCTGTTCATGCATCTTTTGGTTAAAGTAATAAAAAACAACTAAAAATTGCTCATGTAAAAAGCTGGTTTATTGGCAAAGATGCTCTCATTATTTCATGAAATTCAAAGACAAAAAGTGAAGTTGAAAAAACAAGGTTGTAGTCTTCTGTAAGAAACACAGCGTTCTCTCTGTGCCTTGTTTCTTTCTGCCTGTTGGTGCCTCTGCTCTCTCTGTTTATACATTTCACCTGTAGTTTGAAATGACCCCATCCAAGTTGCAAAATTACGGTCTCTGAGTTCCAGTGACTGCTACCAACAGTTTGGAGAGAGAGAGAGAGAGAGAGAGAGAGAAGGTGGATTAGCATGGCACAGCTTACGAATGAGAGCCTATCCTGGTCCACTCTGCTGTTAATGTGACCATGGGTATAGATCAAGTGAGTCTATTAGTAGAACAGAGAACGATAAGCGTGTTTTATATAATCCAACCCCTATGCCTGGAAACATGGCATAGATACTGAGTGATGGCTAGAAATCCAAGCCAGTGTTGATCAGCAGTTCTGAATAAATTCTGGGGAGAAGGGAGGACTTGAACAGATTCTTGAAAGATGAGTAGAAATTGACTGGTGGGGAGGAAGACAGGTCAGTTCAGTCTGGGAGAGTGGTGGGAACAAAGATGAAGGATTGGAACCTGTAAGAGAGCTCTGCTGAATGGTAACTAGAATAGTGAGGACAGGAGCTGAAGGTCTACATGAAGAAACTGTGAAAGTTTGGAAAGGAAGGCTATATGGAAAGCCTTGGATGACAAACTATGAAGTTTTTACCATCTGGGAGGGTATCTTTGAAGTTTTATTGTTGTTATCTCATTTGTATGTATGTCTGTAGGGAGTGGCTGCCAATCAGATATGTGCTGGTAAATTTTTTTTTAAATTTATTTATTTATTTTTGCTGTGTTGGGTCTTCGTTTCTGTGCAAGGGCTTTCTCTAGTTGTGGCAAGCGGGGGCCACTCTTCATCGCGGTGCGCGGGCCTCTCACTATCGCGGCCTCTCTTGTTGCGGAGCACAGGCTCCAGACGCTCAGGCTCAGTAGTTGTGGCTCACGGGTCCAGTTGCTCCGTGGCATGTGGGATCCTCCCAGACCAGGGCTGAAACCCGTGTCCCCTGCATTAGCAGGCAGATTCTCAACCACTGCGCCGCCAGGGAAGCCCTGGTAAATGTTTAACAGACAACTTCCAAAATAAAATTGTGTGTGCATGTAAGCATTTATTTATTATAAATTTTACAGATGTGAAGGATGTGCAACACCAATTTACAAATAATAAAATATATAATACCTTTTATTGTGAATCTCATATTTCAGAGTGCTTTCACGGATTTTTGCAAAACTCTTGTACCTGTCGTCAGTCTATGGTTGCAGTTGTCATGATTTACCAAATGGAGTTGAATCCCAGTATGCTAATTCTTTTCCCAATACATTTATTGTCATCACCTCTAATGTGTAATCTACTGTTAAACTATTTCTCATCTAAATTATATTCTTCAAACTGAAAACTGTTTCAGCTTCAGTACCAATTGTAAATGTATATAATTTATCAACAGACTCACAAAATACCTGAAAATTTAGCAATTGGCTTTTGTGGCCCTGCATGAGCTGCCTCTAGCAAGTAACTGCTTAGTATATGAAAGGTGATGATGATCTTGATGTCAATGGAAAATAACGTTGCATGTGGGAAAATCTGCAAAATAATCAGTGGGATTTGATTGGACATGGGAGCAAAGTGGAGTTAAAGAAGATTTCAAAAATTTATACTTAGGTGAAGGGGATAGGATGATACCATGAGAGAAAAGGGATATAAAAATCCATGCATTCAACAAATATCTATGGAAGAGCAAATACTAATGAGGAGAAGCTAAACATCCTACATGCTCTTCAGGATAATTTTCTAATTAATTGTTGAAGTCACCTACAGTTCAAAAATAGATGTAAGTAATTACTGATTCCTATTAAATTAAGCTTCTCTTTTCAGCTTTTAGTGATAACCTTATTTGCACGTTCTTCCTGAAATGGCACCCTCACTGGACTTTGAGCCTTCCCAAAGCAGAATCTGTCTTACTTTCATCTTGTGTTCCCAGCATCTAGCTCAGATTTGACTCATAATGTTCAATAAATGTGGGTTGGGTTAAGAAATAAAGAATCTATAATTGGCTCCATAAAAGAGGAAGGCTAGTCAATGATGAAAAAGGGCAGACTAGTTGATGTCAGTCTTTAGCCAGGCTGAGAGAAGATGTTGATGCTAAAGCTAGAAAGGCTTGGTTTTGTTCTTGTCAAATCCAAGGAAAGCCTATCAGTCTATAAGGAAGTCTATAGGGAAGAATCAATAACAAAAGTATGTGGTTTGATGCTGATGTTTCACTGTCTCCAGAGTGAAAACTCTAGCAGTCATTGGATATAGAGACACCCTTGAACTCTAAACCCTGGAACTAAGGATAAGGATTAAGAGACTTGTACTAGATATTGTCATAGCTATAAATATTTAGAAAAACTAGGCAGAACAATTCCCTCTGCAGCATACAATCTATGTAAAATATGCTTCCTACTTCTTTAGCAATTTGGAATCAAATCTTTGAGATTTGTTTTAACTCTTCTGTTTTTATTAATATATATAGTCAGAATAAGGCCAAAGAGGGCACTATAAAACAAAAAACTATTTATATATTCAAGCTAGAGCAGTGTCTTTACAGAATTTTATAGGAAGTGTAAGGAATGGCATTTTATATACAGGTTTTTCTTTTAACCATGTATAATTAAAGAGAATTATATATGAGGAATGCAGAATGGCCTCTGTGAATTGATTGTGTTCCCAAAATTCATTTGTAAATAATCATTTGCAATATAGTAGACAGTTTTGCATAGAAACAATCCTGGTTTTTAGTTATCCCCACACCAGTCTATGACACCTGATTTAGCTCAGTGCCTGAAGTCTATGAAGGCATTAATGATATTACAGGCCAGGGATTGGCAAACTCTGGTCTGTGGACCAAATCCAGTCAACCTCCTAATTTTGTAAATACAGTCTTATTAGAACACAGCCATGCTCATTCACTAACATATTGTCTATGGATAGTTTAGGACAAAAGTGGCAAAACTAAGTAGTTGCAACAGAGACCTTTTGGCCTGAAAGCCAAACAATTCAGAGAAAACATTTGCTAACCCTTGAAGAGTCTTTAATTAATTCTTTTTTTCTTTCTAGTTTTATTGAGATGTAATTGACATATGGCACTATATAAGTTTAAGGTGTACGGCCTAATGATTTAACTTACATACATCATGAAATGATTACCACCATAAGTTTAGTGAACATCCATCATGTTCACTTCTTAATTAGTCTTTAACACCACAAGGAAGAGTGAATTGTGGGGAATTTCATTCTGAGTTTTGACTCTGAAGATCAGGAATATGGATTGTCCTCTACCAGAGCAGTAAGAAGACTTATTGTGCCTTGTAGCTTTCCTCTTGTATTTTCCTGTCCCACCAGTCAGTGACTGGCGGGAATTGATTCACAGAATCTGAGGGAGAGACTCCAGCAGGACATAGGCTAGAGACATAAGAGAGTAGGCCTGGCTTATTTCTTCTGTTGTTTCGAGTCATTTGGAGGAGTGAAGACATGTGGCTTGATTGGAGGACACTGCCTTCTATTGGGAGCTTGTGATGAAGGAGTCTTTTGCAGGGTTGAATCTCCTCTGCTTCCTTCCTTCCCTCTCTCTACCACTGTTCCCACCTGGCCTCTCTGCATCTCAGATCCTCCTCAGGATAGGTCTTAGGGTGAGGTACCATGTAGACATGAGTTGAAAGTTAAAAGATTTTATCCTGGGCAGGAGCCAACAGAGCAAGAATAGGAGAGAAAAAGAGGATATTAAAAGCAGCTGTGAGAAGGAAAAAGGGGCTCCTGGGCCACTTGGGTATCTCAGTTTATTAGGTAGGAAAGATGAACATAAAGTAGGTATTGCCTATCCTGTATTATACTTTCCTAAGCTGTTCTGTATTAGGCTCTATTATCCTTTGTCATACTGGAAGTGTTCCTGGTAGATGACACTTATGTAATGTTGCCGTGGACCAGGCAGGGTGCTTGGCATGCTCTGCACTCAGAGGATTTTCCTTCTCTCTCTCTAGCAACTGCTTTTCCTTTTTCTTAGATGTAATCCTTGTCATCTAATCTTTAAATAATTGAATTCCCCTAGATATCATTGTGTGTGCTCTTAAACCTCTCATTCTGTACATCTCCCTGGACAATCACCTTTACTTCATGGCTTCAACTGCCCTCTCTAAACTGATAACTCAAGTGTGTAACTCTCGCCTGGACCTATCTTCTAGATATCCAACCACCTACTTGGAAACATTTCCTTTGGGCTAGCTCTTGGTTTTCAGTTTTGTTTGTTTTTTTATCTTACTCTTCTATCATAGCCTATCTTAGTGAATGTCTCCATCTTTTTGAAATTTCTCTGTACAAGAATTCCTGTGTCTATCTGGCCCCTTTCCTTTTCCTTATTCCCTGTACTTAGTCACCAGGTCCAGTGGATTTCCTCTCCTAAATTACATTGCAAATCCATCTACTTCTTTCTATTCATACTGCCACCATCCTAGTCAAAGCAGCGGCATTTCTCCACAGGAATATGAAACAGCTTGTTATCTGGACTGCCTGAGGCCACTCTTAGCCCTAATCATGTTGCCCTTCTACTTGAAACTGTTCAGTGATCTCCTTTTGCTTTTGAGAAAAAGTCCAGTATCGTCAGTGTTACCTACAAGGTCATGCATGATCCTTACAGACCTTTTCACTTCCTCCCACATGCCGTCCTTCTTCCAGTCTTTGATTATGTTATTCCCTCTGCTGAAAAGGCCTCTACTTCTCTATCTTTCACCAAACAATCCCTGGATATCTTTCTGAGCAGAACTTAAGTCAGAGCCTCAATGTGAATTGTTCAAGAATGATCAGACTAAGTGAAGTACCTGAAATTTCCCATATGCAGCTATAATCACAATTGTAAATTAGTACATAATTATGTAAAATCTGTCAGCTTCACTAAAATCTAATCTCTTGGAGGATAAGGGTTATATACCCCTGTTTAGAGTTATGTTTCCACCTCCTAATACACCAACTCTATAAATATTGAAAGAAATGAACCTACTGACAGGTTGAATGAATGAGCTCTTTAACACATGCAATCTTGTAAGATATTTATTATTACCGCCATTCATAGTAAGTAAGTAAAACTAAGTTTCAGATCTAGGCTGAGACCCTCAAATCGGGCACTGCAATATGCTGCAAAGAAGGCTTAGGATGTATTTGTTCTCATCTGTGTTCCCCACTGCCACGTATAATGAAAAGTTGTTGAGGTCCAGCTACTTACTGGATCCTAGGTAAAGGAAGAGCAAATCAATATGTAACACTGTTTTTGGTGTTAAGGGTCAAATTTAATAAATTGTGTACCTTATTACTCTTACATAGATAATGGCTTCACTGAATATCACTCTTTTAGTTGAAGGCCACTTAGTCTGACTATTATTATTTTTGATGCACTCACATATAAAATAAAAAAATGGCCTAATAATGAATACTTGATCCCCAAATCATGAAATCAATCTTACTATGCTTGGAAGATTTAACATTTTCTTAGTGCAGTGAGATTGATGAAGTCCCATTAATGAATATATTGATGAGATGGAAGAAAATGGGCTCAACTCTCTTTTGTCACTAGTGAAATGTATCTTCCATGCAAACTAAGAAGTAGGTAAAAAAGAGGCATTAAAGCAACTGTGTAAGTGTAAAAAAGTTAATTCTTAACATTCCTTTTAAAAAATGTCTTAACTGTGCATTTTTATATAGATAATAAAATAAAGCTAAATCAGAAAATTCATTTAAGATTAATACATTTATTTTAAAGTTTCTTCAATGAATACTCTATGAATCTAATTATTTTCTTTCTAGACCAGGACTATATAGACTCAAAAAGAACTCCTTTTCCTGATCCATCAATGGAAAGTATTTTATTTCAAATCATATTTTATTAAAAAATATCTAATAAGAAAATGTCTTTTTAAATCAACTAAATACTAAGAAATGTGAAAAATAATTTTTTAAAGAAATTAAACATTTCTTTTTGAAACATTTATATTTTAGAGGCAATTTTGATACGACTTAAAAATTTCAAGAGAATTTTTTCCATCTAAACTCTACCAGTCAAGCAGTATTCCCATGTTAACTAGCTTGAAGACAGATACTAATTGTACCCCCAATTTGTAATGCATCAGTTTAGCACTATTGATCTGCTAAAAAAAATGAAAGTAAACTATGCAAGAGCCAGTCTAAATACCAAAGGAATGATCTATTGATTCCATCTGACAATGCTTTGTCTTCATATCAATGTGTATGTGCAGCAGAGACCAGTTAAGAATGAAACAGGGCGGACAAAGGTCACAAAAGAAATAGGGTATCCAAGATTATTGGAGACCTTGCAATGAACATATCGTAAAGTTCATCTGATAGGTGTTTATAAAGGAATTTGGTAGGTTTACTGCATTAAAAATTCACAACATAAATATTTAATGACCAAAAATGCCATACCAGGATCATAGGAGCCACTCTGAAGAAATTAAGACTCAATTCTTCAGAATGACTTGGTAGTGAATTTGTGAGTTAAAGACAGTCTTGCTCAGTCCTGCCCTCATTTCACCATATGTGTGTTTTTTTGTTTGTTTGTTTGTTTTTAAAAACCTGTTTCCCATTCCTTGTACCAAACACTTGTAATATTCAAATGCCCATAAGTCATGAATTCCCAGACACCTCTCTCTAGGCCTTAATTCAGATCCGAATGGTTGATCTATATAATCCTCTGGGAAACAAATGCTGGTTTACCTTTTGGTCTTCTTCGGGTTTTTTATTAGAATAGGTGTACAGTCTTTCAACATGACAACAAAATTTAATGGCATATTATTCAATACATCTGTTGTGTCTCATGGCATTTTGGTCCCCTCAGGTCAACCACTTCCCAAGCAGAAGCATTTGTTTAGTTCATAGTCTGATTAGCTCTTTATTGATCTTTAACTTTTGAATCTTGATTTATTTCTTTAAATTATCTTTTCTTTATTACTTTGAGCATAGGCATGTATTGTGACTTTGGATCTAATTCTTCAAATAATGTTGCTCCTATAGCTATGCTTGGTCTTAGCTAGCTGGGTGTGATTTGTAATACAGGTGCTTCTTAGGTTCTCCAACCCATGTTTTATATTATCTTTAGATATTTCTTAAGTTTCAGATTTAAAAAAATCAGATATATCATGCTGGGCTGATAAAAGGTTGAGAGATGGAAGAAATATTTTCTGGAATAATCATGAAGTAATCATTTATGAGATAGCCAGCTTCCCCCCTGTGGAATAAAATTGAATATGTTATAATGAAATATATGCATAGGCAAAAAATTGTCTTTGCATAATCCGAACCACTATATTATAGAACCAGAGAAGGCTACTTGCAATATTAAAGCTATGGAAAAAATAGCCTACCACTAACTTTCTAACCCACCTCCCCACCCTGATTGCCACAGTTTTTCTGGGACTTGTTACATTTTAAGAGCAAAACTAGCTGTCAGCCTGTATCAACATTGTTACTTTAAGAATAAAAATACTTTATGAATTATTCAAGTTAACATGTCTTTGGGGATTTTTGAGGAGTCTAATATGGTCAGATGTGACCTTCTGAGATGATACAAGAGGAATAGAGAAACTAATTTATATGTAGAAATACTGGATTTCAAAAGAAAATAATATGCTAAATAATCAGAACATTATCTGCCAAAAAAAATATATGTGCAGTTAGGCGTTTTCTTATGTAGATGTTACCTTTGTTTTTAAAGCCGATTTAAATGTCTATTTTGATTTAAAACCTAGAGGAGTAAAGAAAAAAAAAGTATGATAACTTACGTCCAAAAGAAATATCTGTCAATTCTAAAAATTCAGTACTATGCAATAACACATAATGCATGTTCACCCTCTTTGTTTATGCAACTTATTTTATTAGTAAGAAGTGTGAGTCTTCTATACTAGCAATCAATAGGCGATTATATATATATATATGATTTTCTGCTTTTATGTACCTTCTGACTCAGGTCTAACGAAATATTAATACATTGCAATTGTAATTCATGCAAGGAAATATGTGCTTGAATACCTTATACAATCCAAATCTTGTGTCATTCCTTGCTCACGAACAGTATAGTTTTTTTTCTTAAACTGTGGTTATGTCATATGGCAGTTCACCATTAACTTGGCTTGTCAGTATTAAAATACTTTGAATAATTGACAATTTATTATTTTTTTTAATTTGTGATTTCTAAAATTTTGTTCATAATGTGAGAATTTTTTTAATGTGATATTGTTGCTGAGTCCAAGCTCATACTGCCTGCCACATAAGAGGACAATAAATTGAGAGATGAGGTGTTTGGGCAAGGAATATCAACCTTATTTGGAAAGCCACAAGAACCATCTTACCCAAATTACAATCAACTTCGGTTATACTAAAAGGGGAGGAGTGTGGTTGGGTGTTGCAAACTTCTTGGTACTAGAATCTTTTGTTCTTGCAGCTGTCCATGTAGGTCTGGTCACAGTGTTCCTGTAAACCTCCAACAAGACAAATGTTATTCTCTGTTCTGCAACTTTTTATGAATGAAAAGTGTTATACTTTTAAAGGTCAAGCCTGGGAGGCAGAGCCTTGAGAATAGACTATCATGTATATTTCAGGCTATAGGCAACATTCTTTTACAGGTGTTCAGAGCCAGCATGACTAAGCGCAGGCAGCAGGGCAGGAAGGTTAGAGCTAAAGGAATAGATCCAATATGGAGTCAGGGTTGTTTTGCTCTGTTACAATACTGTTTCAATTAAGCACAAAATGTTACTGCATCATATTTCTTTTCATATTATAAAACTTGTACTCCAGAACTGAAATTATAATGTGACTGGGGTCATATATTTATGATTTTAAATAGTAATCGAAGGAATAAGCCATTGGATTTAAATAAAGTAGTGATTATTATTACTTTATAACAAAACTACATAATAGTAATTAATAGTGTACTTTTTATGTTAGCAAAAGAAATACATAGTTTTATGTACCTCCTATTAAAGCATCTAATTTTGGTTCATTTCTTTGTTTCTTATACTGTTTCTTTGTTTCTTATACAATATTTGTATAGAACTGAAACATGTCTAAACTTTCTAAATGAAATGGAGCTAGAAAAATTCCTTTATTAATTGTATCATCCATCACAACCTTACAGATAAGTGAGGGAATTTGACATTGTTTTCACAGTCTAGCATAGAAAGTGGCAAAGTTTTCTGATTTGGTGATGACCTACTCAAAATTCCTCCTGGAAAATCAAAGAAAATCTCCTTTGAAAATGTCTACAGTAAAATATGGCAGCCTTTTTTGAACACACTCTGCCTTCTGGCCAGTCTATTCTTAATCTTAGTATTTGGATGCCAGAATTTTTATCAAAGCCCAGACACTACAATATTCAAAGTTAGGATAATAAATAAAATGTACTGTGTGGAAATGAAAATATATGCCTTATAGCAAGTTAAAACATGGTCATGATTTAGATTACCTTATATATGATGTCTGGGATATTTGCACTGTCTTGCCATACTCCCTCCTCTTTGATAAACACTCAGTTTCAGATACACACTTTTCAACCTACATAGCCTTGATTGGTCTGGAAAATGCAAGTGTGCTTACTCTCTTGCTCTGTGTGTGTATATATATCAGTGCTGGCCTCTGAGGGGGCAGAGCAAAAATGGCAACAGAGACAAAAAAATGGCCAAGCAGGATTCACAGTTGTCCAAATCGCTGCCCACCTAGACTGATTTCCTAGCATGTCAGACCTGACTCTGAGTCTTACCAGGTGTTAAAACTGTATATATTATATATTTGGAGAGAGTGCACATACATAGTTTGTGAGAGAGCAGCCTTACTTACTAGAACACTTGAGGCTATTTAAGCTAAAGAGTGTGTATCTGAAAAGGAGTTTCCAAAGGAGAGAAGACATACATACATACATGCATATGTGATATTATGTAGATTATATATAATATATTACATTAGCATTAATAGATATGTCTATTATATATAAATCAAGGGTATTATGTATGGACTTAACTACTTAAATTGTAACCATTAAAACATGTAAATTTTTTGTGTATAAAATAAACAAGCAACAAGGATATATTGTACAGCACAGAGAAATATGGCCATTATTTTATAATAACTTTAAATGGAGTACAGTCTAAAAATATTGAATCATTATGTTGTACACCTGGAACTAATATAATATTTTAAGTTAACTATACTTCAATAAAAAAATTAACTAAAAAAATGTAAATACCATTTTTACCCTACTAACCTTAAAAAAAAAAGGGTAACAGACCAATTTGATCCATGGGTTGTTATTTGCAGACCTCTGTGCTAGACTATACTTTTTATAAGTACATACAAAATGAGAGATATTTCTTTTGTGGAGGATGTGTTACTATGTAACTATCATAGTTTTTTAATCATGCTTTTTAACCCTGAATAAATTATATTGACTTTATTAAAAAATGAAATCGTTTCTTGAAGTAGTATTACATATAGAAACGTTAAATTGGTAGCGTTCTGTATTTCCAAGGTCATTTAAAATAAAAGCAACCTCTCTACTTCAAGGGAAAGATAAAATCATAACCATTATAACTGAAGAAGATAAAAATTACCAAAGAACATTATTATATATTAAATTATTACAGTTATCATCAGGTTTGGCAGCTAATTTTCTGAATGGTAATGAAATACAATAGAACCTTCTATTTACTATTATTCATTAGCCATTAAATTAATAGCAAAAAAATGAATGATATCTTGCAAGTCATTAAGGAGCAATTAACATCTTAATATTTCCAGAATCTGGACTCATCACTTTATTGAAACAGCACTCTATCTGCTTTGCTCGGGACTTAGACATGATGATCAAGGAAATATGTTAAAATGTGAGGAATATGGAATATTTAAAAGGAAATGTTTTTTTCCATTGTATTAAGTCTGTATTTTATCAAGCTTCATAGTTTTGTGACCTCTTATCATATAAATTAGCAATTTTTATATCCAAGTTAGCCCTGGAAAAGATAGACTATGTTTTCTCTTCCCCTGTCCTCTGGCATATGCGGAAATAAATCCTTATGGTGTTCAGATTAGAATAGAACATGATCCACAGAGGAAAAAAATGTTTTCTTTAAGCATGTGGAGTTCCTTGCATCAATACAATTTTAATGAAGACAGTGTCTTCACCATCGCCATTCAGGAATGCAGGGCAACTCTCTAAGGTGATAATGTCAATCAATTTTGAAAATTCTATTTCCTTCAACATTTTCTGCTACTTTCTTTCATCTCCTATTTTTCTCTCATTTTTCTTTCCTCTCTTCCTTCTCTTCTCTTCTTTCCTAAACAAACATTATTTAACAGAGCATCTCACTTTCTAACATGCTTTAGGTCTATTCTAGACACCCTCATACAATTCATACCTTGTTAACTAAATGGCTTTTTTTCTTTTAGATTTACTGAGGTATGATTGACAAAGTTGTAAGATATTTAAAGTGTATGTGATGATTCGATATACTGTAAGTGGCTTTTAACCAAGTTAAATACACTTCGGTCTGGTACTGGTCCAGCAGGCAGCCGGGTAGTGTTTCTTGAATAAATGATGTAGCAAAAGGATGTGCAAATGGAAATGAAATTTTTACTTAATCTACAGTTTCAAAATCATAAGATACTTATACATTGATTCAATGTCAGAAACAAAGAATACAAATGTATCTAAAACGCACAAGTTGTTTCCATTTATGTTATCCTATTATCTGTTTGCTGTAACAATGAGATAGTTGAATAAAACGACCATTGCTAATACCATTTCCTTTCTCAGGATGCTTTTTAACCTTGTCCTTACATCTGATACATTCTTATATCATTTGGTCAATAAAAATCCTAATTTTTCATATCGATGGGTATGATGTACCTATTGAATCTAGAACTTTACCCCTGTAATTACTTCCATATGCCATTTTGCATCTTTTTTTTTTTTTGTATTGAATAGCAGAGTTCATTCTTGACTTGGGAGTCTTTTGATATAAATAAAAGTTACATTGCAGCAATGCCTATTGACTATTTTTCAAATAACTGTAACAATTTTGCATTTAGAGGAATAGAGGTTTCTTTTTATAATGAGGTGTGCATATGGCTTTAGTAGTTATAATGTGCACAGATTAAATGTCTCAGGCAATATATATGGGTCATGACATGATAAATGGAAGTGTCTTTTTTTTATTCTATAAGAAGCAAAATGAACCATAAAAGGATAAATTCATTGTGTTTATAGTAAAGTAAACATTTATAGTTAGTTTCCTGTGGTTTCGCTTTGGATAAAATGTCTTAAAATTTCCCTAAATCTTAATACCTCTGTGAAAGACCAATTTTATTTTTCTCTGTGGATTCTTATGTGGGAAGAAGGAAAGTCTCCGCCTAGTGTGCAGTCTTGATCACTTTTTGCTAGGTCCCTTTTCCATTTACACTATTGTGAACTGACCTGTTTCTGGAAACTGCCTCTCCAGAAATATTTGAGGGTGGGTGGAAGGAGTGTCAGGAGAGACTCTCTCACTAAGCACCCAGATCCAGGAAGAGCCTTCAGTCCACCCTCTTTTGTTGCTTGCCTCTCTATTTGTCCCTTTCTTGCCCTAAGTCTCTTTAGATTTTCCAAAATTGGTACAATTCTTCCTGGCAAAGATTTCATACTGAGTCAGCAAAGTCAATATCCAATGGAGAAGATACAAGTGAGAAGTGCATTGTGTGGAGTGTTGTACATCTCAGCCTCTCCTTGTGAATATTTCCTCTTTCATTTTGGGGCTTGACCCCATGTAACTTTCATTGTCCAACTGGTTTTACAATAGAGCAGCTCTTTTCCATTTCTCTTGCATTTGAACATTGTATCCTTTCATTTAATCCGAGAAATATGTTTTGAAGTATGTTATGCAAAACGTGCAATGTTTTCAAAAAAGTGACAGGAATGTGTATATATATATGCATATTGCATATGTATGTATACATGTATATTGTATAAGGTAATATAGAGTAAAAATAGATAACAATTACTAAGTTAAAAATACCAAAACTGTATTTAACGTTGTTGTAAAACAGTACTTCAAAAGACTTTTGGAACGATTAAAAATAATAGACACTAAGAAAATATGCATCTTCATGTCTGAATTTAAATAAGGAAAGAATTCCTTTATAAAATGAGTTGCACTGCATAAGAAATCAGTATTCCAGAGGACATCTGTGTAAGTGAGGCATTTGGGATCAACCTGAAGAAAAAGTAAAAGTTACAAGATAAAATGTCTTTGGTCGAGGTCTTCAAAGTGACTTTTTGCCTTCTGTAGAAAACAGGCTGCTAGTTTCTAAACCTTAAAAATCAATTTTGGTGAATAAGCATGAAGAAACTGGAAGAGTGCTACTTTAAACTATTCTTCTGTTCAGCAATTCAAAGAAAACACAAATTTAGAATGATCTATTTTGCTGATGCTTATCAATATTTTGTTTATGGGGTAAGGAATGCTTTAAAGCATTTTAATTTGAGTCTTTTTTTTAATAGGTTTAAACACAAAACATTTTAGAATTGATTTCTAAGTTAAAATATCAGAATAATATAAAATTTACAGTCATGAATCCTTCCATGCTGCTATTTCTAGTTCAAAATAGGTTATGGCCATTATGCAATATCATCTTATTATGTAAGAAAAAACTGCAATTTTCAAACCTTTTTTTTTCAACCAATGGAAAGCTTTTCAAAAGCAGAACTCTAACATATAAAATATAATTAAACAGTATTTAAAGAGATATCACTATTATGAATGTCTGATAAGCATCCAAAAGTGATGAATATCAAAATAATCTAGAGTACAATTTCATGTTGCTGTGACGTGTTATATCATTTGGTATTGGTCAAATGACTCTAACACTGTGATGTGTCCTTATCCAGCACAGCGGATGCCCCTCAGTGTCAACGAGCCCTGCCAGAGTTCATGTGTGTAGTATTCTCATTTGTACCATTTCACAAGTAAAGAAGTTTCACTTTTTTTTCAAGTGAACAAGCTTTAAATTACAAAAGAAAAAATCATAAAGTCTATGATTCTGACCAGACTTCTGATCCAAGATTTATGACAATGTAATGTGTGTGGATGTCCTAGATTTTTAAAACTTTATAATGCTATATAAGCATGAGTAATAACAAGCAGTTTAGTTTTATATTCATTGCTCAGGATGAGTTTGAGTCTAAGATCTGAATCAAGTCAGTTATATTGGCAGTACATATGTTGGTTGCTGAATGGTAGGTTAGGAATACAATATATTTTAGTGCATATTATTTTTTATTGTATTTAAAGATAGTTTAAAAACAAATTTAAAATGAAATTCAAATCTAATATTGTTGGAATCCTTAGACACTTCTAAGGAATACTAGAATTTGATTGGCTACAATCTGAAGAAAAATAAATGTAAAAGCCAAGGTATTATTTTTGCTTATAATAAGATTTGTATAGCTCTGAATAGTTTATAGAACCATTTCTCAGATATTATGTTCAATAATCATTAAAACAATCTTGTCAGATATATAGGACAGAGTGGTTAAAATTATCACTTCTTTTCCTAAAAAGGAAAAAGACTCAAAAGAAAAATAAATTCAGCTTGATATGAATTTTTCCTCCTTTGAAATCTTAGATTTCTGAGATCTCTTTAAATAAGATCTCGGGTGACTGTTGCAACATCATTTACATATCTTGTCAAATAGTCTAAGTCTCACTCACTTTTACTGTCAACTAAAGACAGTGAAGTTCTACTCAATTTTATAACTATTAAGCTATTATCAATAACATGAAACACCTCAGAAAGATATTGGAGGATAAATTTATGTGCTTTCGGAGTTCCTGTTTTAGAGGCAGGACATTCCTGCTAAAATTGAGTTTTACAAAATAATAGAGCCATTTCAGAAAAAAAATACCTTAATTCTCTTCATTTTTCCTTCAAAGCATTTTTACTCTGTCCCTATAAGACACTATTATAAGTAATTTACAGTTTAGTATATTAATCACTTCTCATATTAATAAAAATAATTTAGATCCTCTGGTTTTATTTGGAGTATTCTTCTCTCTTTTCCCCATGCAAGTTGTACCCTGCAGGCAAACATGTCACTGAGGTGACCATCTTGGGCTAAAGAAGAGATAAAGGTAATGCCATGCGTTATCTAATCAGAGCCTCTCCCTCATGCCAAACCTTTTTTTTTTTTTTCTTGATACCAATATCAATGTTACCTACCTCACAGCCTTCTAAAATGATCTATATGTAGCATCTCAGGCTGTATACTTTACAAATTAAGCAGATAATGTCCCTAATGATCCTCACCTCTTTTCTTCCTCTGATTACTTCTGTATTTGTTTCTCATTTATTATTTTTCATGCCTTCATCTTTCACTTCAGATCTTCTCTTCTATTTATTCAACAGTTCCCTTTAAAGTTCACATAAATAAATTTAAGAATACTGCTGAGCAGAATTCTAATATTCATATCACTCCTTCCTACACATGTATTTGCATAAATTAGTTTCGGTTCATGTCTTTTTATATTTTAATAGAGAGACTAACCTAAATACTACAGAGGTTTTAAGACAATATAAACTTTTTATGGTACTTGGTAGATTTGAGCATGTCATTAGGCACTTTGATTAGGTAGATATGTATGTATAAAACTTTTATATTTTAATGAACATAATGTATACATTAACTTATGTCTCCATCAAAACATCTTCAATAACTCTGTTGAATGTCATTTTATACCAGTTTCTTCCTGTTGGGATTTATTAGTCTGCCTTTTGACAGGGAAGTTATACTTTGCTATGTTCAGTTAATTGAAACTAACATTCTGCTAGCCTGAGAACTTTTAAAGAGGAAAAAAGAAGTTCAAAAAACTTCGTGGGAATTCTGGTTTTAGCAGCATTGACTTTTCCACAAAGAATAATTGCTGCCTGAACTGTGAAGTCTCTGAGTGAATCAGATATAAAATCCTAAATGGGAAAAGGATAGCAATTACTGAAAAGAACATGTCTGTTTATCTCAAGCTTTGGGAATTAGCAAAGACCTTTATTTCAGTTATGTAATGTATAGAGGAAAGCCCTGGATTTCATATCTGATTAGTTAGTATCTCCAGTTAGGTGTTGTCAGCAGAATCGTCACCTGTGTTTGCAGTGTCAGGAGTCATCCTTCCTAATTACTGTGACTGAATCAGGATGGGCCACATGTCTGCAGTTCAGTGCTTCTCAGTTCCAAATCCTGAGCTGGTTTGGTATGGTATTCTCATTCTTTAAATGGCGTATTGTCCTTTTTTGGCAAATAAAAATCAGTAAGTGATTGATGTGCCACACCAGTTTGGTGACATCTCCTGCTGTATTGCTGACATATTTTGCTTCTTCCTTAGAAACAGCCTTTTCAAGGACTCAAATAATTCACTATCTTAGGAGGATGACTGGCATGAAAGCAGAATGACGGGCACCTGGCCACCAGCATCATTAGCCACTGTGCTAATAGTGAAAAGATACATTGTAAAAATTATAATCATTTTTTTATTTAAGAAAAAATATGATATTAAAATTAAGACTATTTCAGGATTGCTAACAACCAGTTGGACAAATATAACATTCAATAATTGTTATAGGGCTTCCCTGGTGGCGCAGTGGTTGAGAGTCCGCCTGCCGATGCAGGGCACACGGGTTCGTGCCCCAGTCTGGGAAGATCCCACATGCCGCGGAGCAGCTGGGCCCGTGAGCCGTGGCCGCTGAGCCTGCGCGTCCGGAGCCTGTGCTCCGCAATGGGAGAGGCCACAACAGTGAGAGGCCCGCGTACCGCAAAAAAAATAATAATAATAATAAGAAGAAGAAGAAGAAGAAGAATTGTTATATATCTCCTAGTCAATCTAATATAAGTTAAAATAAACAAACCAAAAGCTGACTAGGTATAATATGAACATGTTAAGTACCCACAGAATATTCCCTTCTCCCCCCAAATTATATATACTTTTTAGTACTCTCACCCTTATATGTCCATACAAAAATGGTCATATATGCTACCTAAAAGTGATTTTTGATCAAAACTCATAAAAGGAAAAGAAAAGATGACTCTTACAGTAGTAAATAATTTTGTAAAACAAGGTTAGAGACTTTATGTTTGTCCACAACATCTTTCAACAAAATAAGTGCACAGTTTAAATACAGACTTAAACTTAACTTGGTGACTGTGGAAGATAGAATTTCCATGATAGTTTCTTAGAAAAAAGAAAGATATATAAAGTTGTGTTTTCGTCTAATTGATTGTACTAGAATAAAAAGGTAGCAGTTGCTTTTCAACAATTTAAAAGTGTGGCTTTGCAAATAGAAAAATAGAAAGACTAGCTTTTCTTTGAAATATAAACTATAGGAATACTTGAAACTATGTCTAATATACTGCATAAGTGAAATAATTACTGAGGATGACATTTAGTAATTGGGTTTGTAACTCCAATTATCCTGAGGCATTGACTCATTTAGAATTATGCCTTTATTCATTAGGTTTGTGAGATAAGCTTTTCTGTAGAAATAAATCCAGAGTATCTTCCCTTGAATTCAAGGATTCCACAACCCTCCTCTCTAGAGAACTAGCAAGAAGTCATTGAATTATTTGCTAATTGTGAGCAAAATTTGTATTGATTTTTTTCTGTCTTTCTAGCTGATGTTAATAGCATCATACTTCAGGCCACTAAATACTTTTCAGCACAATCTAATTGTCAAAGAATCACTTACTAAGACAAAATTGTAGACATCAAAGCCAGACATACACACACATGTGCATACAAACACAAAGAAAATGATGACACAGGCAGTTAATATTTTCTTTCTTCTCCACCTCATCTGGTAATATTTTGCAATGCATATGACATAGTTTAAAACCAATAATAATTTCAAGCATTATCAAAACTACTATATCACTAAGTTCTAGCCATGCCTGATTTAACTGCTAGGCAAGTATTAATTTCTCACTGCATCCCAATGCCACTACCGCAAAAACGTACAACAAAAAATAAACATATGTCCACATTTGTTCATTATGTTGTCACATCCTCTGAAATATTATATAAGGAGCATCACTTTTGCTTTTCTTTTAAAATCACTTTATGGATGTAAAAATAGATGTATATTTTTTTTCTCACAGTGCGCAAATGCTGTGTTGTGGTTTCTAGCAAAACAAAATTATTTCCATGTATTATAATTTCTATAATACATTAGCAGTTTTAAAGATGCATGTCAGCTCTCTGCAGCGATACACAAAACTTACTCAATAAATTTGACTGAATTTAGTGAAATATAGCTGTGGAGAAAAATAGAAAACACTCCTTTGGATGCTCACTAGAGACTTTTACATGGGAAGAGCTATTCTTCTTTTGGCCCCTAAATAGTTGTTAAAACCAGTGTACCTCATCTTCGACATCTGTTTGAGCAGAATGAATCCAGTTTAAATCCCCAAATCTCTTTCACTGTGACAGAATGCAGTAAATGAAACAAAATGGTTTGGGGAAATGAGAAAGTGTAAACAAGCCAATCAGATGCCATTTAATTTCCTGGAAAGTCAGAAATTTTCTCAAAGAAAAGCGAGATCAGACTTTGATAAA
Organism: Mesoplodon bidens; assembly: GCF_964165515.1. NCBI lineage: Eukaryota > Metazoa > Chordata > Mammalia > Artiodactyla > Ziphiidae > Mesoplodon > Mesoplodon bidens. The sequence continues at coordinate 31,428,252 of NC_138161.1, forward strand.
GGAAAATCTGCTTATAACTCATTGCTATTTGTGGGAGGTTTCCCTCAAGTATATTGAGATTTAAATTGATCCTATGCCCAGAAATGTTTCATAACAACAGCCAAGACTAATAAGTTACTTAGCAGTATTGCTTGATAGTTTATGAATACCTAACTGTTCTTGTGTATACAGGAAGAAGGCACCATTAACATTTGCGATGAAGCATGCGGTACTAAGAAACATGGTATTCTGATTGCCATGTGCTGGAACATTCAACACTTGTGGGGGGTTTTTCTGCCCATTAATAATGATGAGATTCTTTTTCAGTATTGTTGTTGATTGTTAACATCTGTTAAATTCTGAGAACATCAAATAAAAACAAACTGTTAACAATTAAAGCTTTTATACAGTAAACCGAAGTTTAACAGAGTGAGCTTCAGTTAGTCGTACTCTGCCATGTAAACCCGTGGAGTCTGCTCGTGGGACATCTCTGGAGAGACAGCTAGGTCGCAAGGTGGATCATGTAAATTATAGAAAAACCTTGGCATCACACTTTGCTTGGGATGGAGTTCGTGTTTTATATCCATACAGTTCCATCAGGAACATCATGCATAGCATCCTTTTGAACTAACAAGCATTTTTCTTTAAATTAAGAGTAAAATTGAGGTCTCATCTGCTGGCTCCAAAATTAAAGTTCCATTATCGAGAAGTTCTAATGCACAACACAATAAAGCAAGAGAGACTCCATGTTTGTTATACCTTTATGTTTTCATTGTCGTTTTTAATTACTTTTTAGGTTTTTCCTTGAGAGATCATAAGAGGTGGAGAAAAGTGCCTGCAATGTTGAGCTATTAAAATTTGTATGTGTGAGAGATATTCTGTTGAATATAAACTCTTGTTTATTGTATGTAAAGCTTATAAAGTGTCACATTAATTTTTTTAAACTATAGTAAACTGCAAAGACGAGTACACTAATTTCTTCCATCACTGTATCTTTACTCTTTACAATGTCACTTCTATCGAGAGGAGGAGTCCATTTCTCTACTGCTTGTGTATGGCTGGCTTTGTCACTTGCTTTGACCAATAGAATACAATAGAATTGATATGCTGAGCCTACATCTCATGAGGATCTTGCTGATTTCACATTGTCTTCTTGGAACATTGATGACACCATGTGAAGTAGCATGACCTAGACCCTTTGAGACTGAGAGACCAAATATGGAGAATGGCCTAACTATACAGCCATACAGCTGTCCCAGTATGCTGGGACAACTACCTGGAGATGTTGATGAGACTGATTTTGACCATCCAGCCCCAGTAGAGCCCCCAGACGACTATAGATGGATGAGTGGCTGCAACAAGACCAGAAAACGTACTCAACAAAAACCAGCCTTAATTGCTGACCCACCCAAGTGTGAGCCAATGGAATAGTTGTTGTAAGCCATTAAGTTAATTTTTTAAAAAATTTTAATTGGAGTAAAGTTGCTTAACAATGTTGTGTTCGTTTTGGCTGTACAGCAAAGTGAATCAGTTATACATATACACATATCCCCTCTTTTTTAGATATCCTTCCCATTTAGGTCACCACAGAGCATTGAGTAGAGTTCCCTGAGTAATACAGTAAGTTCTCATTAGTTACCTATTTTATACATAGTAGTGTGTATATGTCAAACCCAGTCTCCCAGTTCATCCCACCCCTCCTTCCCTCCTTGGTATTCATAAGTTTGTTCTCTATATCTGTGTGTCTATTTCTGCTTTGCAGATAAGTTCATCTGTACCATTTTTCTAGATTCCACATATAAGTGATATTATACGATATTTGTTTCTCTCTTTCTGACTTACTTCACTCTGTATGACAGTCTTTAGGTCTATCCACGTCTGTGCAAATGGCACTATTTCATTCCTTTTTATGGCTGAATAATATTCATATATATATATATACCACATCTTCTTTATCCATTCCTTTGTTGATGGACATTTAGGTTACTTCCATGTCTTGGCTATTGTAAATAGTGCTGCAATGAACAATGGGGTGCATGTATCTTTTTGAATTGTGGTTTTCTCCAGGTATATGCCCAAGAATGGGATTGCTGGGTCATATGGTAGTTCAATTTTTAGGAACTACCATGCTGTTTCTTTTTTTTTTTTTTGAGGAACCTCCATACTGTTCTCCATAGTGGCTGTACCAATTTACATTCCCACCAACAGTATAGTAGGGTTCCCTTTTCTCCACATCCTCTCCAGCATTTATTGTTTGTAGATTTTTTGATGATGGCCATTCTGACTGGTGTGAGGTGATAACGTCATTGTAGTTTTGATTTGCATTTCTTTAATAATTAGTGATGTTGAGCATCTTTTCATGTGTTCGTTAGCCATCTGTATGTCTTCTTTGGAGAAATGTCTATTTAGGTCATCCGCCTATTACCAAGTTTTGCGGTTGTGGTGAGGCAGCAATAGTTAGCTGATGCATATACCTCTTAAGGGAAAAGTCATGTATTAGTGATTTTATGTACTTTACACTGCCTGGAATATAGTAGATAGTAAGGAAAAATTATTCAATCAAATGAAATGAAACTTTGCTTTAAGAGAGTAACAACTTCACTAGGGAATTAGGCAACAGAAACTTTATCATTTACTTAACCAGTGCCTATGAGAATTACCTCCATCCTCTTACTGAGTTCTGGGCTTGGGACCAACATTAAGCTTCTTCATCATAAAATCACTTATAAGAGCCAGGGTAAAAATGTTTATATGCAAAGCTATGTGAAAAGAAATTATCTGAGGAAATGTGAATAAAAAACCATCAAAAATCAATTTCATTCTACATATATATAGATAGCTATAAATTGTTTATAAATATCTTAGCTCTCTAAGGTAATTTTTTTGTAGTTTTACTGGTCACCAAATGAAAGGTATTTCTAAGAATACTGGACATTTAATCGGCTATGTCAATGAACTTAATGTGAAGGGGTAATAATAATCATAGTACAATTAGCTTGATTGTTCTTTGGAATTAACATTTATGAAATATTCTATTCTATAATTCAATATTAAGTTTTACAGAAGAAAACTTGAGCTTGAAGTTCATAGCATGAAATAATCACTCAGTGATAGAAGCAAATGGTTATTAAGATTATAAAAACAAAATAGAAATAAGAAGAAAGAAAGGGTATATATTTTCAATTTTTATCTTTGAATTTTAAAAAACACATATGGAGGTAAGTGAAATTTTAGGTTCTTAGATACAGAGTTAGCTTGGCAAATATATTTTTAGAGAAATGAAAGGATAATATATGTGCTGTAAAGTCTGTAAGTCCTTAAAATATATTATAAATGGCCTTTTCTCTATTTACCAAAAAATGTGTTCCCTTTAATCACAGAGAGGACAGTTTGGTTGAGTTTCATTGAAAGTAAGGAAGAAAGAAATCTGCATCTTTCATTAAAATCTCCATCAGTCGTGTTTCCATTAGAGTTCACTGAAAAAAAATGACTCATAAAACCAACAATTTTATGCATCAGGTGACAGGTTTTGACAGAAACAGAACTGCAGTTTTTGCTATATGCTACATTTTAAATGCTTAAACTATGTGATTAGGTGTGCTTTATATGACTTCCACGTGCTTAGCTAGCAAAATCTGAGTTTATTTATACAAACTTATTCAAGTGAAAAAAATGGTGTCTCTCAAGTGAGTAAAGTCAGACCTCGAAAAACACCAGAGGGGATTGATTGGCTAGCATTCTATTATCAAGTGAGCCATTGTAGCTCTGCTAAAATTAAGGCACAAACCTTCTTGGTAAACACAATGAGCTTTTTTATTTTTAATGATGCAAAAGTAAAAATAAGGAATCCCATCCTTTAATAAAGCAACTTTCTGTTTCAGCTTCTAATAGCTCAGCTCTAGTAAAAAAAAAAAAAAAAATCTACAAGTGTCCTGTAAACAGAAAAAATAAAATGTCCTAAATTTGTAATGTGTGCCGTAAGCTTTTGCTTTTCCATTTGAGAAATATCTGGTTGCTCATCTTTAGATACTCTCTAGACACTTTTCTCTGGGCATATTTTAGAATAATTGCATTGTAGAGTCAGCTGGTTTTTATTTAGAATTGAGAATCCAGTTGTTAAAGTGTTCAAATCTACTTTTTCCACTTTGTTGGTGAATGAGACACTTCACTTCTTATTGTTAGCATGGCATGCTAATAGTGTAACTTAAACTAACATGAGCCATTTTCTTGTAAGGGAAGTGAAAGGAATTCACACTTTAGAGAAAAAGAGCCCTGGGTTTCTAACTCTAAGCTATATGACATTTAGAAAGTCAATTTCTGAAACTCTGAAACATACATCTTTGAACTGGAGATACTCTCTTGAAAAGTGTTGCATGGTTTAGGGGTTATATATCCAATATGGTGCCTGCTGGGTAATAGATATCCCAAGAATGATGAAGATAATTAGAACAGGTATATTTAGCACATTTTTATTTTTATTCCTTTTATCCCAGCAGTTAACATGAAAAACATTTAAATATTATTCATGGATACATATATATATATGATTTTTGGTTTTTTAATATCAAAGATGGTAGAATCAGTAGAACAAGGCTAAAGCCCTTATCTTTTAGAGATACTAGAGTTTTTTTGTGATATTTGTAAGTCTAGGCAAGGTAAAGATGAGTTTAATGGAAGAAAAATGCCTTTGTTATATATTTTAGAATCATTTTTTGAGATAATAGATGGCATTCAAGCTAAGTAGAGAATTAATTTTGATTCATTAATTATACTGCAGAATATAGTGAAACATATTGTGAATGCACATTTAAAATTCTATAAAGTTAAAAAGCTTTCAAATGCATAATTTTCTTTTACATTCATTACATTTGTCAATCAGTTTCAATAGTTATGTCCTTTGATGTTATATAGATATAACTTTACAAAAATCCAAATGCATTTGAGAACAGTTGTGATTTTCAAAGAAATCAAAACAGATGCATTATAAGTGGATTTCTATATGTTCTTAATTCCTAGTTATATCAAAATTTTCTTCAGTAGCTTGAAATTCAGTGTAAAAATGTTTCACTAAGAAACATTTATAATTTCCAATTCCCTTCATTTAATTCTTATGAATTTTGAAGTTTTAGAATTGTCCATGTCTAAAAAATCAAAATTTTCAATTGATATGTTAAAAGTATTCTCCAAACTTAAAACAAACAAACAAATCTATCTCCTCCTACATCTTTCCGAAATTATTATGATCTCATAGTGCTTTTCTCTGAACTCCTATATTTTTCACTATCTAGATCACACACTCTTGGCTTAATGTCCTCATGACAAGAGGGTATAGCTATTTCAATGAAAGCCTATAGGGTTCAGGTATGTTTTGGCTCATCATTGCATCCACTGATGCTAGTGCAGTGTTTGCCCAAGTTGGTTTTATTTAATATTTATTAAATGAATAAATGAGAAGAAGATTGAAAGATCTCACTCTGAAATTTCAGTGTTCCACCATTGTTGGTCAAGATGCATTATTTGATTTCTTCCTCATTCCTTCTTTGCTTCTTTCCTGGCTTTCTCCATTTCTCTTTTTTCCCTTCTTTCTTTCCCTACTTTCCATCTTTCCCCCTGGAAAAACAATAAACATCTCACTGAATTACATTTTAAATTGGAATTTATTTTAACAGTTAGTTAATAGCAAAATAATGAAAAAAATGATCTTTCAAAATTCATTGAATCATCCATAAAGTATCACACTCATTCATTGCAATCAGAATAGTGAGATGTTCTCATTACATGTGGAAAGGGAGACTGTGAGAGGACAGATTTCTAAATCCTATTTCATAGGAATAGTATTGGGAAGTGACTGAATTGTGGAAATAGAGTCTCCCTCTCCTTCTGAGTATGTATAGTTAAACTCAGATAAATTCATCATGCTTACGTTTCAATCTTATATAGTGAATACAAGGAGCATGCTTTTGGGTAAAACAAACACTGTCTCCAATCTCCCAGTTACCCTTTACTATCATGGGAACAGTGGGCAATATATATTGTATATATTTGTATGGCTAGATATTCTCATTTTTAAGATGGTAATTTAACAATATTTATTTTTGGTACTATTATTAAGATTAAAGCAGGTAATTCTTGTCAAGGATTTAGAACAGTATCTAGTATATAGTAAGTGCTCAATAAATGTTAGCTATTATTATGAATAGATCAGCTTACAGGTGACAGGATTAGTTTTTAAATGATTAATATGATGTATGTGATTTTTGTGCCCTAAAACCAAAATGTTTTTTCATAAAAATGTAAATTATAGAAATCATTGGAAAAGTTCATTTAATTTGCAGAAATAGGTTTGAATATCAAGGGCACACATACAAACCAATGTGAATCAAATTGCAGTATTCTCTACAGTTTCCATTTCTTCAACTTGCTCTGTAAACTTGTATTTCTCATAGCTCTCCTCCAGGATTCCTACCACATCCTTGAGTGATGCATTTTAATTTTATGTCTTCAGTTATTACATGAGTGCTGACATTTCCTCAGTGAATAGCTACTGCCTAGCTATCACAGATCTTCATGTTCAAACCAACTCAACATTGTAACTTGGATGTCTTACAGATATTTTATTCTAGTTTCTCATTTGTCCAAAACTAAAAGTACCATCTTACCTATTAAGCTGCTCCAAATTGGGGAAAAATACTTATAAAAAATAAAAATATTATATCTGTTCCATAAATGGTCTTCCATGTCATCTTTTTAATTCATTAAGCATTTATGGAACAACTTCCTAATCATTGTATTCAACTTTGGGAGTGTGGAGTTTAATAAGGAGGGTTTCTCCCCAACACTCATCTACATAGATTGATTTTTTATAAGTTACAAATTTAAAGGCTGGCATTTTTTTCTTTTACTTTAATCTAAATTTCTAATCATATCCACTTACTGGACCTTATAATTTCACATTCACTGGCCATACTGGTTTCCATTACTGTTTTGCTTATATTATAGGTTGTAAGGGCTAAAATGAATTGGAGATAATCTAATCTCTCAATTTAAAGATGCTAATTGGTCTAATAATTTGAGATTTTTTTTCAAACAGCTATAATAATGAGGTATGTAAAGTTTAGTTAATATTCCTGATTATTTCTGAAAATTACTAAACATTTTCTCTTTTTGAACCATAGTTCCCACTACAGTCCTAGGTCATTAATGACAGAAATGGTATCTTATTAACTGTTATCTTACAGGTCCTACTTTAGTACATAGCATGGAGTTGTAATTAAATGATTATTTGATGAATTTACATCAGTTAACTACCCAACCCAAAGGCAAGTAAAAAAAAAAAAAAAAGGCAAGTAACAATATGGCCTTTTTATAGTGTGAGTTTCTAGAAAGGAAAGTGAAGGAATCACTAGGAGACTGGAAGATTTCGTATGTGTTTTAGGTGTCTTCAAATACATGCACTTCCTGTCGCTCCTTCAGAACATTTGTTCTCAATCTTTATTTCTCATCAACGGTTACAACTGGATTGATCAGGGACCTTCACTGGAATTTAAAAAAAAAAAGGAACGCGTGTGTGGCCTTATTTGAGATTGGCATCCCCTTCAAAAATCTTCTTACTCTGGGCCTTTCTTTTATACCATCCCCTTGAACTATTTGTTCATTTATGGCACAAATACCTGCTAGTACGTTAATTTTTTAAAACTTGTCCAGGACATTGATATTTATTTTGATAGTTACTCTGTTGTTTATCATATGAACATGATTTTGTTTCAAAAAAAGATAAGCATTCAGTTTTGTTTCACTGTTTTTGTATTTTCTATTGTTCTGCCTTGTTAAATGCAGCACAGTCTCTAGTTATCAATTTCTATATATTTCCACTGTCATCACATTGGTCATGCACTATGCCAAACCCCAGACTCCTTTACAATCAAAACTTTCCTGAATGCCTACCAGTTTTTATATTCAGGAACCTTTTCATTTAGTCCTTACTTACACTAATACATCTTGAGGCAGAAAGATGGAAATATTATATTAATCTTTACACAGCAACAATGTATGATATGATATCAGATATCATTTTAACTCTGTACTGGCATCATCTGTGCAGGACATTATTATGAATCCATAGTGTAGCTGACCTATAACATTTCACAACTTGACATGTTGAAATGTTGTCCTTTGAATATTTCTTTCACATTATTCTAAATTCATAAGAAGCCACCATATACTCTTGAAATTTCCTAGGATTATTATTGTTTTTCATTATAGTTCATCTTATTTAATTGTCTATTCTATTTTTCTCCCTTTCTAATGACTTATTTATATTATTTTGTTTATATCTCTTAGTGATAGAAGTTGACATGCTGCTAACTCAGTTTGTTGGGATACCATATGAATCATCATGGTTTGGACAAGTTAGTTTTGCAGTCATTCCTACACCCAGGCTGTACCTGTAATTTAGGCTACTATCTCCCAGGTGTCTGAAAGTGGCTTAACACTAAGAAATGGCAAGAGAAATTGCTTGAATAAGTTTACTGTTGATGTAGAGTAGATTTTTTATTCTATGGCTAATGTAAAGTAGATTTTTAATTCTATGGCTTGTAATTTGAAAAGGTAAAATTATCATGATATAACAAATAGAAGAATGAAGCTGTAATGCTGAACCCAAAACAACCAATTTAACTACCTTTCAAATGAATAGAATTACAACTGTCGTTAGCAAAACTTGCATATTGTTTGATTAATGGCAGAATCTTTTTCACATCTTTGAGAAGACAATACATTAAACTTGAAAAAATGTTTGAGCAGCTACAATCATTAATGAAAAAATTATTTTTGTAAATTACAAGAACTAGGGGAAAGATTGTATAGAAACATTCAAAAAATATGACACTAAAAAAAAATTCCTATAGTAGCTGACATTGTGAATATAGTTAATTAAGAAAAAACAGGTGAATCTGAATGTAAGCAAGAGTAAAAATCTTTCTTTTCTTCCTTCAAAAAAAATTTTGGTGATAATAGCCAATGTTCCTTTTTATTCATTTATTAATAAGTATCAAATACCATCATAACATACATGATCTCATTTGCAAAGAAATTTTCTTACAATATTTCGCTTTATAGTAAACTCCTTTGAGGTAAATGGTAACTAAAGAACTTTGTCAATAAAGTGTACTTAAATGTGGAAGGAATTTGCAAAGTCAATGCCAATTTTTATTTCTTTTTCTCTTATAAAATGGTTATTATCAAGGCTGTTCATGTCTTCTGTAGTAAAGTGATGGAGAAATTATTCAGTAAATATTATTAGTGTTCTGATATGACCTTGAATTCTGAGCACACTATTTAGTACCATGGTGTAAAAATATACCATAATATCATAGTACATTCTACATAGAACTACATTCTATGTAGAACTACAAATAAGTAGACTGCAACTGGATGTCAACTAGAAAATGAAATAATATTGAAAGCCATTTAGTATTTTCGCTTGCACAGTGAAAATTTTCATAGTTAGATGCAGTAAGCCAGTGAAAATAGTCATTAAATATATCAAATTGAGAGTGAACAGGAGTTGCTCTTTTTAGATATGAAACATAATTACTTATGTTTTGTTGGTAATTGAAGAAACCTCAAGGCTTGGCCCTGCTTCAAAGGAATGAATCTTAGCTTGGTAGAGAGGAAGTAGGGGACAGTCTTGGAAATGATGGGCAAACGGTCATGTGAAAATATGAGGTTTTAATAAAAGCTAAAAGATATACAACATGCTGCTTTTTGTGTGCAATGCTTTCTTTCATTCTGTTTCAATTAAATATCTAGTTCTAACACACAGAAGTGAGAAATTCAGTGGCAAAAGGAAAATTAAAAGAGGACAAACAAACAAACTTCTTTTCATCCCAGTATGCCTAGGCAGCAGTCCAAGAAGTAGATCTTAGGCACCATATGTGCTGTCCTCCCAATAGGGATGACATTTTACATGGAACTGAAAATGCATGGGCTTGTCTGAATTCTGCCAGATCCTTTTTGATTTTTCTCAATATAAGATACCTCTCTAGGTACAATATGCTCTCAAAAGACTCAACGTTAATTGTCAAAAGGAAGGCTCAGCATGGCCAGTGTCTTTTTCTATCATTTAGTTCCCAACATCTAACACAACTCAGGGTCACAATCTAAATGTGGTGATGCGAAGCATCTTCAAGATGTCTGCATGTAGGCACCAATTTCCCCAGCTCCCAATTACACATCTTCCTTCTGTCTCAAGAGTGCTGAAGGATTATTTGTTGCTTTTCAGATAACCCTTGGTTCTTGTTCCCACATGAAGTAGAGATTATGTTCTCCCTCCAGCCCTTTTAAAGTCCAACACACCCACTTTTGCCATGTGCGAGCAATCTGCAGGCACTATTAGCCCCGCTTGAGTAGCTCTTGATAACACTCTCTAGGAAGTCAATTAAAGATGTCAGGGGGTGGGCTGGACTGCTTTCCTTTTACTAACAGGCATTTGGATAGTGGAAGATGGAACTGTCAGGAACAGGTGATTTTTGATTCTTGAGGAACTAAACCTGATTTGTTTTTTCCTCTCACTATTTCAACTATTTCCTTTTTGTGTTCTTGAGAAGATTTATTTTAATCTTTAGGCATCACCAGCTATATAATACTGAGGATCAGATACCTAAGCTAGTAAATGATGAAAATATTTGTTCAGCAATTAAAGATATAAAGAGAGATGTCTGACAAATTTGAGCATAGTGAAAAGTTGTTATAAGAAGGAGCTAATTTTTTGGTTAAAATATTTACATTTAAACTAAAATTAAATGATTGCTCACTAAAAATTAGGCATAAAAATCTCCTGGCATTATAGTAGTGTCATTCTTTGCACTTGCTTGCTCCTATTGTGATTCTTTCTTTTGCTGAAAATCTTGACCCAATTGTTCTATGTGTTTTTAGTAAGAAAGACTACCCTAAAAGTAAATGATTGATTTTTTCTTAAATAATATAAAGCAAAATTAAAGTGCTACAACTTTTAATCTAATCTAATTAATATAAATGTTTAAACCAGTTATTTAGTCCCAGTAAACATTATTTTGCTTATGCAAAATATTATTTGATGTTACTTTATATTCCACTATTAAATTAGTGCAATAACAGAAATTTCCATGATACTGTATTTAATCTACAACTTTGTTATATATTTATGTACTTAACTGGGAGAATTATCACTGTGGGGAGATGCATACTTTATAAGGGAGAATATATAACTTTGAACATCACTGTCTATTTGATTATGCAAAACCATGAAAATTAATGAATACTTCCTCTTTGTTAATTATGTGCTAAATGCCAAAAAGTACTTTCACTTAATCCTCATTGTCACCCTAGATGATAGGCACCATGATCCCATTTTACAGATGAAGAAGCAGAAACTTACAGAGGATAAATACCTTGCCCCAAGTTCCATGCTAATAATCAGCAGTGCCAGGACTCAAACCGAAGGCTTTCATTCACCAAAACCTATGGGCTTCACCTGCAGAGGGCCAGGAACTGCTGAAGATGTAATGTTCTGTCTGTACCTATATTTGCAAGAGATATAATCTCGTAATGATTATATCACTCAGAAATGAACTGTCTCCAAGATGGTTACATGTATTTTCTAATGTTCTGTTTAAAATAAATGAAAACACAAAAATGATTGAATCTGACTAAAAGTTTAGTTTTGCTGAAAAAAGAGATTGACATATATTTTTTTAAAACATGAAGACTGCAATCCTCAGGGCTTGAGCTACCATTAGAAAACCTGCAATAGTTTATTATACAGAAAGATAACAGTGTAATACTGATCAGCAATTCACTCACCATTAGCTTTTGTTCTCCAGTTTTTATGAAAAAGCAATTGTACAGAATCAAGCTCATATTAGGGATTCATTCAAAGAAGCAAGTTTCATCATGAATTTTAAATTAAAAATAAATTTAGCCTAATGTTTGAAATCACCATCTCACAGCATGATATAACTGATTATAATGATGACCTTAGTTTCCAAGTTAAATTATTTTTAGTATACTTTAATTATTGGGTTAAGGAATTATAAAATATGTGCATTATGCTTAAGTTCCTTTCAAAATAATAGAAAATGAAAAAAAAAAAAGGTCTATTTTCAAATCCTGGTCCCTCTTCTTGTTAACTGGATGAAGTTGGTATCTTCAAACATCTGTCTTTTCATTCATAAGCATACCTGCCTCACAGGGTTATTATGGGGTTTCCATTATAGGCAATAAATCTTGATCATTATTAGACACTGATTTATCCCATCCAACTAGACAACTGAGATATTTTTTAAAAATGCAGAACATAATCTTGAAAACATTATGAATGTTTTAAGCAGGGATATAAGTTTCTGACATTTTTCTGACCATTTGAATACTGTGAAATTTGTGTTAGTTTTTAACTTTGAAAATGAGAAACTACTAGCATTCCACTACTGGAAGATCATTCCACAATAATGCCCCTCAAAGCATACTGTATTTTTTACTAAAGCAAATGACAAGCAACTTCCCATACATTTATTGAGTAAAATCATTAAACCAGTGTAGGGAACTTTCTACTAAATATGCATATGTAATAATCAACTGTATCCAGTTTAGTCTTATCTTGATGACGAGAATTGAAATTCCTCACTCATCTATTCATTCAGTAAATATTTACTTTGCACTTGCTATGTGCCAAGAATACCATTCTAGACCCTGGGGATACCACAGTAAACAATGAATGAGGTCCTTCCTTTCACGGAGCTGGCTTACATTCTACTGAAGGCAGATAGATAATGAACAAGCTAGCAGACAAAATAATTCCACATAAGTGATATGCAGGGGGAAAATGCCAAAAGAGTGTGATATGTGTGATCTTGTTGCTTCTTTAGATTGGGTAGTCATAAAAGGGAAACTCAAAGAATTGACATATAAACTGAGGTTTGATGGACAAGAAGAAGAGAGCTAAAAGGAAGTCTTAGTGGAAGAACATATCACAGTGAATAGTGTAGCAAAAGGACCTAAAGAAGTCTTTGTCTTGCTAGAAGAAGAGAAGGGCCAGTGTGGCTGGGGGAGAGGGAACAAGAGGAATGGGTATCATGAGATGAGAGTCCAGATCTCAGGATGCCTTGTAAGCCAGAGTAAGGATTTGGATGTTTCTGTAGATGTGATGAGTCTTTTGGAGAATTTTAAGCAGAAGGATGACAAGATTTGTTTTACAATTTTAATGAGGTTACTCTGTTGGCTATGTGAGGAATTGACTGTAAGAAGAGTAAAAGTAAGCTTGTTAAGAGTCAGTTGCAGTATTCCCTGAGAGATGACAGTGACTCAGACCAAGTGATAGGGGTGGGAGTAAAGAAAAATAGGCAGATTCTGGATAAGTCTCTTGGTAATTGGGACTTACCAATGGACAAGATGACGATGATGTGTGTGTGTGAGGGGGATGTTCATGGGTGACAGAAATGAAGGAAAAATAATAATTTGTTGGTAATTTATACCTGATTGTACCACAGACAAAGACACAAAAGTTTTGCAGGTGGGGGGGGAAGATTTGTGTGACAAAAATCAAGAATTCAATTTTGGTCACATTAAATTCAGGATACTCTTAGACATTCAAGGGGTGATGTCAAGCAGGCAGTCTGGAATTCCAGGGAGCTCAAGGCTGGAGGCATTCATTTTAGAATCATCAGCATGGAGGCAGGACTGACAGAGTTTAACTACAAAGAATTTGTGTCTGGGAGCTCTCCTTTTTTGAGTAATATTGACTATGTTTTAAGAACAAGAAGTTTCTGGCAAAGTACAGTCAAGAGTAATGGCTAGAGGGAGGAAAATTATGAAAGTATCTCAAAACACAAGATAAGAAATACAAGCTTAAATTAGATATGTTTTTGCAGTGCTTTAATGGTATTGGTTTCATCATGTAGGATTTGGGGGAGAGTACAAAAAAATCACTATAGTTATTTTCCACATCTTAACTCTCAGCAATATTATCAAGCAATTTCTATGGCTAAGCTACTACAGGAGAGAAACATGAAATGATCACATCTATATTGGAGACATAGCTAATTTCCAATATAGTTTCCATCCAACACTTTTTAGTCTTACAAGACACTGAAATAATACCTAGTGAAGGCAATTAAATGTAATACTTGATTAATATATCTATTGTATGGAAAGTCTCTTCTACCTAAACATTAAAAATATTCAGAAAGAAAGAAAGACTATGTTAGTGTATTTTAGTATTACCTCAAATGATTTTGTCTCTAATAAGATGGTCACATTATCTAATGGAAAAAGAACATAAAAACAGCAACCAGGACTCTGCAGGAACAAAATTATTTTTAGAAAATAACATTTTTTAGTTATTGGGCTGCTTAATTTTTGAAGACTATTGAAAATATACAATGAACGTTTTATTATACAAATATATTCAGTTTTGAAAACAAATGATAATAAAACATTTTCTTTTTCTTTACATCATATTACAGTAATGAAGCTGTTACCTCTCCAGATGCATTTAAGGAGTTTTAACCAACATTTTAAGCAGCTGACATTATCATAAACCTAAGAATAAGACAAAATTGAATTTACTGGTATAGAGAATGATTCCTTGAGCTAATTGTATTGTTTAAAATGGACTATAATTCATTTTATAATATACCACCATCTTTCTATAAGAAAAACTATAGTAATGGATCATTATACTTAATCTATTTTTATCCTTTTTTTCCAAGTTTTAAAATAAAAAACTCATGATGTTTTTATACACTCAAATCATATGAGTATAAAAGGCATAGACATATCAAGGAAAATAAACCAAAATTTTTATAAAGTTAAAGTTTTTCACATTTTCTCTAAATAAAACTCCATAAAGAAACTTCAAATGGAGGTAAGTTTTTATTTTTAAAGGAGAAATAATTTATAATTTTCTTGATTCACATATTTAAAGTGGGCTTATAGAATCACAACTTATAATTTGGGAGAAATGAAGAACTTTTTTAAAATAAGTGATATTTTGCCTTTTATGGGTCATGTGTTGACAGTGAATATATGTGATGGCTTTAATCCTCTCTCATCTAGAGCAGTCACCACTGCTTGCTCCTTCCCCTATAACTTCCTCATTTTTTATTTAGTCCTCTGTTGAGGCACTTAAGAGGCCTAGGTCTAGATCAAAAGGTTGTCATCTTACCTTTATATCTCTTGTACCTAGCTCAGAGTTGGCCTTCAATTCATCTTAAATGAACAGACCTTCTTAACATTAATTTTTTCTGAATATTCATTCTACCTTAGAAAATAACTAATTAATCGAGTTATATATTTTGATCTCAAAGGTCAGACTTATTACCATTCTACAGGTATTTTGTTGGCATTTATATTTGAAAGCACCAATTTTCTGTAAACTTGCAGTTTGTGTCACTGAGTGACTCTTGTGAGAAACCAGGTTTCCATACCCTCTTCCCAACTCTTTGTGTTGAATCCAGCTGGAGCAGATGGTATACTTTCAAAACACTCTTAGTCAAAATTATTTTTCTTTATACATTGTAAAATATACATATTATTAAGTAATTAATACACTTACAAGGTTCAAAAATCAAAATGTGTGAAGTGCATATAGTGAAGTCTTCTTCTCTCATCCCTCACTTCCCACTTTCGTTTTTCTCTGCAAAGGCTTTTTTATTATTAGTTTCTTGTGTGTCCTTCCAGAGATTGTTTTTTGTACATGCAAGCACATTCCTGCATGTTTCTTTTTGTAACTAATTAAAGCATACTGTGCATGTTTCAAACCCAGCTCTGAAGCTGGCCCTGCTAAAATGACTTTCTTGTTGAAAACAGTTTCCCTCCTTTGTATCCTAATACATTTTCAATGTGGTTCTATGATGCTGCATGCTTTTTTTTCTTTCAGATTGTGATTTTTGACTTATATTTTGGTAACTTTCCTAAATCTCTTTAGCACCCTAAGGACAAGATCTCTGCTTGAAATATCTTGTACTTCTAAGTGTGATAGATAAATAGCACCTGTCACCATCAAAATATTCAGTACCTACTTTTTAAATGAAAAAGAAACCAATGATTAAAAATACTCTTCTGTTATCTCAAATTAGTAGTTAGAACTAATTGAAAAGTGAAAATATCTAATTTACTTGGTATCAATTAAACAAAGCAAAATTAAATATCATATTAAAATCACCATTTAGAAATGAGCTGGGTAAAACTTATTGAGCAAAGTTAAACTTTTTGATTTGGAGGAACCAATGATATTTTATTGCCCAGATAATACTTTACAACATAAAAAATGATACCTAAATACGTTTGACTTTAGAATTATACTGTTATATATAAATCCTAAATCTGATAGTACTCACTCATAGTAATTATCACCATCCAGTAGCAATTGCATAGTATTTGACTGTCTGACCCTCAAGACCTTAAAACCTTAAAAGAGGAATTGTTTTATACACAAGATAGGGTTCTTGAAGATAGGGTTCAGCGTCCCTTTTTTTTTTTACTAGCATTCTTAATTCCTAACAACAATAATAATTCTTATTTCTGAAGTGTTTCCTTTGCTTCACAATGTGCTTTACAAAGATCGCTTTCTTTATTCTTCATAACTATCTGAAGACATAAACTTTAATATCTCCATTTTACAGATGAAGAAGTTGAGCCTTAACGTGACTGAGACTTAAGACCATCAAGTTAATAAAGTAGCAGAGCCGAGCCTCAAACCCAGGCCTCTGACTAAGCCCATTATTTTACCCACAATACCATATTTCCTCCCCATCAAAAAGTAATAGTTCCATAAACATTTATTAAATGGAAGTTCTAGGTATCGTGAAAGGAACTGGGCAAACAGTGGAGAGGAACTAGAGTGCACCTAGAAATAGAAAATAGTGTGAAGGTCCTAAGATGGAAAAGAGCTTGCTATGTTCCAGGACCTGAGGAAAGGCCAGTGTGTATGTGAATTATGATTGAGAGGGCAAAGATGAGACAGTAGAGATCTTTAGAGAATAAACCACACAGAAGAAAAGAGGAGGGTAGTTAACATTCTGCCTGGATTTCCTGGAACTGTCCTGCCATAATTATGAAGAATGCTTCCATTTACTTTCTCAAATGTTTAGTATGGAAGATAAAATAATAATAGGTAAGGTAAAAGATTTTAGATTTCAGAAGGAATGAGTAAGTTTTTCCCCAGCTACTTGTGATATTAGCAGGGAAACGAGCAGGCTTAGAGTCCAAACTCCATACCCAGCACTTTTACCAACTGACAACATTCCCAGTGATGAACTGAAGCCATATCTCCTAGAAGCTTAGTGAAGCAAAGGTCTTCCTTTTAAGTAAATGTGCAAAAAACCATTTCAAGGGCTGTATTAGCCATGTGCTTTAGACATCACTGGATAAATATATGTAACATCTGATTTTTTTAGGATCCACTAATTCATTTTGAAAATTAACCCATTTGCCAACCTCTGATTTTCTTATTTGGCCCACATTTAATACACGTATTTTGCCTTATATTCAGAAGAGTTATAATTTGATTGTTCATTGAAATTATCAAGAAAAAAGTTTCTAATTTTACCATTTGTAGAAAGTTTGGGGAAGAGTGAGGTGAAGTGGCTGATATGTGGTGCATGAAAATGGCCCAAATTAGAAATTATAATAATTTGTGAATTATAATAATTTGTGAATTTTAATAATCTAGCATCACAAATAGCTTTGATTAGAACTAAACAATAAAGGTTTGGCAGGCTTTCTGATAAATCTTACTTATTAAGTTTTGGTACCCTCCCAGGCAGAGAAGCTAAAACAATCACATGCAACTAGGTGGTTATCTCCATATAGGGAGTTGGCACCTCACCAAGCAGGAAGGAAGTGGCTCTGTTTATTTTTTATCCATGACTATTTTGAGAGTAAAATTGTACTGAGTCTTAGTCCTAGGAATAACCATGGAGCCCAGAAAATAAAAATATAGCAAAAATCTCCGAGGGCAATTTGATTTACTCCCTTATTGCTGAGCATATACTCTGTGGCTGACCAAGGCTACAGGGTATGAGGAAGAGGAGGATTTTTCTCTAAACCTCCATGCTTAATATGACTTCTTTCTAGTTTCATGTAAGATATGAAGGTTTGATTAGAGTTTACATGAATTTCAAAATATTTGAACACTTTTGGGGAAAACATACTTATAATAAATTTTCATCATGAGAACTCAGTATCACTTACACCTTAAAAAGATATCCATTATTTGTTCTTTGGTATCAGTTTGTTTTCACAGAGTATATGGCAAGGTTGGACGGGGGCCTGTGGAGTTAGCATCAGGAATAAAAGAAATTGTGCTACTCATAGGTTCAAGCATATTGTTCGCTGGTTGTTGTCAATGATATAATATGAATTTTCTGAAATAATTTAAATGTGGTCTCTAGCACATTTGCATTCATAAAAAGTGCTTGGATATGCTTCTTGCTTCCTCTTCTCCTGCTTAGCTGTCAAAATATGGTGATGATTTTGAAGATTTACAGTAGATGGGTAATGAGATTGCTGAATATTAACCGCAGCGTTCAGAATTCATTTGGTAGCAAAAGAAAAGAAGGTTACTGGGTCTTTGGGATAGAGTAGAGAGATGATAGAGCTTTTTTTAATCAGCCAATTAAAAAATAAATATGCTATGTTCTGGATTAGGAAACATTTCAAAGTTCTTGTCATGTAGTAATCAAATAGAACATTTCCCAAAGGTCAAATTACATCCATTTCAGCAAAATTCCTGAAGCTTACAGTATTGCCCATATTTTGAAGTGTGGTTTGCAAATCTTAATATTAGATAGGAAAGACTAAAGAGCCCACAGGCATGTGGAACATGATTTTTTATTATGTAAATTTCAGGTGTACAACATTATAGTTCAACAGCTGCATATACTACAGAGTGATCACCTCCACAGATTTATAAAAAATACTTTCATTGTTGCATTTGAATTCAAGTAAGTCTCATGCAGTTATGCTTTGGTCTATGTTCCTGTGTAAAACAGGGAAATAAACAGCATACTCTCCCAGTGGTCATTTTTAAGTTCATGAATTATGGTGAGATTCACTGTTACACTCTAAATCAGACCACTAGTGATTATGGTTATGAAATGTGTTGTTAAAATAGGTGAAATGATGGAAATTGTGAAATCAGCAGAAAGCCCATTATAACATATAGGTCAGTTATTCAGAAATTTGTTGAGTTTCAGGTAGACGGGAAAAAAGATAGAGCAATAGTAGTTTCAAAGTAACTGGCATTCTTGACAAGGAAGGTTGACCTTGACCTTCTTCTCCTTCCAACCCTCATTTCATCAGCAGGGGTGAGATTACTTTGAGACCTTGCCAATAGGTAATAAATAACACATAAATTCCAGGACACCCTTGCACTGTAGGGTGCCCTAATGTGTAATAATCCTTAGACTATTGAGTTTATAACTCATGACATCTGGCAGTTACTTGGCATTGTAATTCATGCTGATCAGGCACATCAGAATACACCATGGGAGAGAAATATCAGAGCACTAACCCATTGATACTAGGAAAGGGTGAAATGACAGAGGTACACAGCTGCGCAGACTGTGTACCTCTGTGAACTGTGCAATGTTAGAATGCTGTAAAAGCTAATGCCTTCAGATAAGGACTAACAAGGCGGGAGGAGAGTAGTAATCTATTGGGATCCAGAATAAAGCAGCACATAAATATTTACTTGATAGCACTTTATTTCTTTATTCAAATTGACAGATGTAGCATTAAGGCAGTAATGAATCTTGAAGTTTGAATTTAAATAAATACTTATGTATATTTTATTTTACTTTTTTTTTTTTTTGCGGTACGCGGGCCTCTCACTGTTGTGGCCTCTCCCGTTGCGGAGCACAGGCTCCGGACGCGCAGGCCCAGCTGCCATGGCTCACGGGCCCAGCCGCTCTGCAGCATGTGGGATCTTCTCGGACCGGGGCACGAACCCGTGTCCACTGCATCGGCAGGCGGACTCTCAACCACTGCGCCACCAGGGAAGCCCACTTATGTATATTTTAAATTTAAATGTGCACTTAAATAAATATATAAGTATATTGAATTAAATTTTTTTACAGATATATATATACAAATTATATATATATATATATAATATAAAAAAGATTTGTCCCTTTCAATTTTTTGTTTTCTTTGGTCTTACAGTGAGAGCTAAATGAGGCAAAAAAGAGTGTGCTAAAAAAGTGAGAAATAGTGGGCCAAAAAAAAAATACATTCCACAAAGCACCTGTAACAAGCCTTCCTGATACCTAGAAGCCTAACTGCTTTAGCTGAAGACTTGAGGCTCATGGGACATGAGCCAGATTGAAGAGCTAGAAGCAGACAGATGGTTATTTGTGATCGTCCTGTAAATGTAAATGCTGTAAAGATGTTGTGATTATTTATTTATTTATTAATGCCCCAACCCAGATTTAGAGAAAGTAGGAGGCAGTATTTTAGCTTGAAACAATCTGGGGTTTCCCTTTGTTACCATCTTGAGAAACATCACTTAATGCTTTTTTTTAGGACTAATCTGTGTAGTTCTGAATTTTAAATTCAATGTATTATTTCTTCCAATATCCAGAGTTATAGCTATCTCTGTGACTGAGATTGAAATTAGCAAAAGGGCAGGTGCTGGAAGGAGGTTGGGTAGCAAAGTAGAACATTTTGGGGATGTGGAGAGTTTTTGTTTTACAGTAGAGGAAGGCCGCCTTGAACACATTTTGGCCAGTACCCTCAATTCTACACACCGTTCTCCTCCTGACGTACTATTATATTTGGACACACCCTCTAAGTTCCCCTCATGCCTTTGAGTTTTCTGTGATTCTGGAAACATCAATCCCACATGAACAATTTTGTGGACAATGGCACTTTAAGAAAAAAGAGGAACTGATTAAACATTAATTAGCCTCAATCCACAACTTCCTCACAAGCTAATGGATAGGGTATGCAGATCCCTGTCAAATATCAGATGCTAGGCTTTGCCAAAAATAGGACTTCCAAGTGTTGAAGGAGTGCCAACTGCTGGCTCCTTAACTCAAACCAAAGGAAATGATTACCAGAGACAGGCCTCGAGTCTGCCGTGGTCAGATGTCACCAGTTTGCAGTGCCACATGTGATCCAAGAGTTTATGAATGATCTCAACTCTTGGTCCCCAAGGAGAACATATGCATTACAGAGGTTACGGATACAAATTACAGAGAGCATGATGTTTCCATGCAATTTCTAAGAATCCTTCAGCAAGTTTTAAACATTAATGGAAAACATTAAGGAAGGCTTGGCACTCTTAGGGGGACTTCAAATTATATTGCGGATGAGGATAGAACAGGGCTAAAAAAAGGATTCGAGAATAAAGACTTGGCTAAGAAATTTGGAGCTGACCATTCCTCTTGGATGACTTGTGTGTTTGTGTGTTTTATTCCCTGCAGAATTCGAGGCTTCACAAAATGCTATGACTTGAAAATGAGCAAGTCACAGGGTATCCCTGTTCATTTATCATGCTCCAATTCATACCACTGGTTTATCTGGATCATTTGCTGAGTGAATTTGCTTGCACAGGGAATCTTAGTGGGATGAGGGGTGAGAGCTTCTCATTTTGGAATTGTCAGCATGTTGCAGAGGTGCCAGAGTGTCAGCTTGCACAGCGGTAGCAGGATGTCTCCCCACTGAGTTCTTTCTTTCCCATTCCCCTTCTGTGCAGAATAAACCACTTATGACTTGTTCCCTAAATATCAGATCTTATTGTCTATTTAGCTGGTGGCTGGCATGTCCATTCTGACCAAATCTTGTTTGATTGTACCAAATATAATAAAGTAGTTTGTTGTGAATGATGGTTCCTCTTTAGATTTATTAGGTCTTTTGGTCTTTGCAACTTCAGAAAAATACAAAATTATTGTAACTTATCCATGTAGAGCTTTCAGTTGAAGGGGGAAACTCAATTTCAACTGGCCTAAAAATGAAAGAAAACTTCTTTAGATCCCATATGTAGAAAGTCCAGATTTAACACAGTCTTCAGAATTGGTTTGTTCAGTTATGGCATCAAGAACCCAGATATTTTTTCTAGTGTGCAGAGCCTGTTTCATTCTGAGGCTGGAGCTCCCCCTGGGGTCAGAGCATGGCTGTCAAAACCAGCCATTTACTGCAGCAGGACAAGACAGTGCACTTTCCTGGGAAGTAGAGGACCTGAACTTCAGGCTGGCTGGGATTACACCCGATCATTCCCCATGGTGAGAGGTGCTGCTGGTGATAAGGATAGGAAAATAATGTGTACCAGTTGTAGAAATGGCTATCACTATTCTTCCTAACCTACTGTAATATCTACTATGATATACTATAATTTGTGCTAGCAGTTTTATTGGTTGCACATAAATATGTTGTTCCTTTGAGTGATTGATTTCTGACCTTTTTGAACTGCCTGGCTTTTATTTTAGAGATATACGAGCTTGTAGGTAGGCAAGTCAAGTGCACTGTCTCTTAAATCCTACCAACTTAAATTGTTCTTCAGAAATGACATTTTGAAATCAAATTAAAACACTGTAGTGTATTTTATACAATAAGAAAAAGACTGTAACACACCCTTTGAAGAGGAGTTCATCAATTCAATCAACCTGTCAAGTATACTTGATGAACTCGTCTGATGCCCTTCAAGATGGGAGCCCTGGGCTTCCCTGGTGGCGCAGTGGTTGAGAATCTGCCTGCCAATGCAGGGGACATGGGTTCGAGCCCTGGTCTGGGAAGATCCCACATGCCGTGGAGCAACTAGGCCTGTGAGCCACAACTACTGAGCCTGCGCGTCTGGAGCCTGTGCTCCACAACAAGAGAGGCCGAGATAGTGAAAGGCCGCACACCGCGATGAAGAGTGGCCCCCGCTCGCCGCAACTAGAGAAAGCCCTCGCACAGAAACGAAGACCCAACACAACCAAAAATAAATATATATATATATAAAAAAAGATGGGAGGCCTGTGGTGGGTTACCTAGTCCCGTGTAAGTGTAAAAGAAAAAACTTTTCAGATGAGTGAATCTGAAGCTGACGCTGAAGGAACAGTATGTGTTTGAAGAAAGAAATAGGAAAAAGTAAGGGAACAAAGAGGTATCTGGGGAAGATTTGCAAGCAGAAAGGCCATATATGCTAATGTGCACCGATAATTAGATGTTCCTCTGTGTGTCTACGGCAAGAGGGTAGCAGAAATATATGTGATGAGCGTGGAAATATAAACACAGAGACCTGATTCTATACAACATTTGATATCACATTAAGAAGATAATTTTTTCTTAAAAGCCATTTAAAAAGTTGTGAAAAAGGAATTGATGTGATCATATGTGCACTTTAGCAAACTCATAATAGCCACAATAGAGAGATTAAAAGAGAAATCAGAGAAAAAATTTAAAAAGGATACCCTGGGGCCTCCCTGGTGGCGCAGTGGTTGAGAGTCCGCCTGCCGATGCAGGGGACGCAGGTTCGTGCCCCGGTCTGGGAGGATCCCACATGCCGCGGAGCGGCTGGGCCCGTGAGCCATGGCCGCTGGGCCTGCGCGTCCAGAGCCTGTGCTCCGCAACGGGAGAGGCCACAGCAGTGAGAGGCCCACATACCGCAAAAAGAAAAAAAAAAAAAAAAAAAAAAAAAAAAAAGGATACCCTGGAAGTAATTAAGGAAGAGATAAGGACATCCTGAACTGGGGCAGTGGGGACAAAAGCAATAGATACAGGCGATATTACAAATCATTGTAGCATATGACTGTGCGTAGGGTCTAGAGTCAGATCTGCAGGGTTCAGACTCTGTACTTGTCCACCACAGTAGGTCATTCCGAATGACCTATGACATATCCATGATGCCAGGTTTTGCACATAGTGTGTACTCATTAAACATTAGCTATTATTGTAGGGCAACAGGTGCACATACAGAGAGAAATCCTGCTGGCATAGAAAGCCTTGTGATCAGCGTTGCTTTGAGTTGCCAGAGGTTTCAACTGCTGCTAACTATGCTTTTAATTACCTATCTCTTTTAAAATTACCTTTCCCATGATCAGTTTAATTTGTTGCGGATGGTCTTTTTATCTGATGGTGTGTATGAATACTTTCATCCATAATGTTTTAGGCTCTACATTTTTAATAACTGCTTGGAAGCATGTGTAGGTTGTAAGACAGAAATGTATCTTTCAGAAGTCTGCTAATTATGCAGTCTCATTTCATTATTATTGCTAATTTATTTTAAAATGATGAAATGTCAGAGTAATGATTTGCCTTGTCTCTGTTGACTGAGGCAAAAAAAGAATTTTGAGAACTATTGAATTAGGACAGAAAGGAGAGGACTTGGTGAGCTAAAGAATGAGAGACAGTAAGAAGCAAGTGTCCAAGAGGTCTGTTCTAATGGGATACCTAGGTGTGAAGCTGTTTTCAGGGCACTGTATTAGTTACCTATTGCTGTATCACAAATTACCACAAAACGTAGTAGCTTAAACAACACACATTTATTTTCTAACTGTCAGTGGGTCAGGAACCCAGACATGAGTTAACTTAGTCTTCTGCTAAGGATCTCTCACAACGCTGCAATGCAGATGTTGGTCAGGGCCGTGGTCTCATGTAAAGGCTCAACTGCAGAAGTTTCTGTTCCCGAATTTCAGTAGTTGCTGGCAGGATTTGAGCTCTCAAGGGATGTGGACTGAAGCCTCAGTTCCTTGCTTACCGTTGGCTGAAAGCTGCCTTCGGGTCATTGCCAAATGGGCCTCTACATCGAGCAGTGTGGCATCTTGCATGATCAGAGGAAGCACACGAGGAGAGAGGGAGAGAGAGAGAGACAGAAAGACAGACAGAACCAAAAAGATGAAACTTACAACCTTTTGTAACCTAATTTATTTATTTATTTATTTATTTATTTATTTTTTTTGCGGTACGCGGGCCTCTCACTGTTGTGGCCTCTCCCGTTGTGGAGCACAGGCTCCAAACGCACAGACTCAGCGGCCATGGCTCACGGGCCCAGCTGCTCCGTGGCATGTGGCATCTTCCCAGACCGGGGCACAAACTCGTGTCCCCTGCATCGGCAGGTGGACTCTCAACCACTGAGCCACCAAGGAAACCCCTGTAACCTACTTTTTGAAATGACATTCCATCACTTCATTAAAGGCATTTCACCAGGTCCAGCCCACAGTTAAGGGGAGGGGATGAGATAAAGAAATAAATACCAAGAGGGAGAGGTTATTGCAGAGCATTAGAGAACAAACCTACCACAGGCACCGTCATGTCATTTCTGTTTTCTACAGTATTCCTTAACCATTTTGTAAGACACTGCCAAGCACATTGTAGTATTCAGTGTCTTCCTGTAGAATTGAATTAATTTGTTACAAATCTTTACGTCATGAATAGGAACTCTATCATATCAAGCACAGTAGTAATTCAGAATTTATTGATCTTCCAGAATAACTTTCTAAGTCACCGTGCATGTCAATGTAAAAAAAATTCAAGTCTAACCCAGGTTATGACTAGCTTAGTGAAGTCTCATTTGTGTTTTCAGCTCATATAGAGAAATGAATATTTGGGTTCTAGCCAACTAGATTTCTATTTTTCCCACAGGGAGATTTGAACCCTTGTATTCTAAACTTAGATCTGCAAGCAAGTACTATATCAAAAGTGTACCTATTATATCTTTTTTTCTTTAAAGTACAACTTACCTCTACCCTGCCCCCAGCTTTTGTCTTTTTAACCAGATTCTTTTCAGTTCATCATGTTTATTTCTCTTCACCCTATTTAAAGACTTGTTTGGAGCTTTAGGTAAACACATATTGCTGCATGTTCTTGTTTTGGCTTACTTGTCAAGCCACATTGAAAATATGGCTCCCAGTTCTTTCTAGAATAGGAGCTTAATGAGAAAAAATATACAGACTCAATTTGGACTCTCTTTGCTTTTTTACATTTACAGGACTGTTTTAGTTCCCATTATCTAACATACATAAATCCTTTACTGTAGAGAACACCTTCTATTTTTTATCACTTGCCATAAAGCAGAGGGCAAAATCCAAGACAGAAATGAATAATTAGCAAAAATTTGGAAACAATAAATATTTCATTTTATTTTGTTTACATTTGTGAATGGGTATACAAACCTCAGAAACACAGAAGCAGGTATCAGAACATTTATACAATTTGAGATGAGGAAAAATGACTTTCTATTTCCTAAGACAGATTCTATATTTGTTTGCTGTGCTAGAACCTACTGAAAGGGTTGTTTTTCTCTTGAATGTTTTATTTGAGAGAGAGAGAGAGAGAGAGAGAGAGAAGAAACACATTTTATTACCCCCAAAGATGTAAAAGAAATGGGTAAAAGAAATGGTATCACTAAGCAAAAATGAATTACTCTAGAAACCCCAAAGAGCATTTTACAAGTTGAAGAGGGTACATTACCAATTATACTATTATCTCACTCTACTCTCTGGGTGAATAGTCGGAAACCCTAAAATTACAGTTGATGTTAGATTTCTTGGCTTCATTTGCAAATTGGAGTCATTTTCTTTTTTTGTCAATGCCATAAACACACGTTATATTGTTTAAGGGCAGCAGCCCCTAGTTTGTTATGCTATTTTTCTCCTTTTTATCCCCCATATCAAAAGACCTTTTTTTTTTCTCTCTTAATTTAGCTTGTTGCAGACTGATGTAATACTGTGTTTATGAATCATTTGCAGTGGTCTTAAGTACCATTTGATCAGAGGCTTTTTGGCTTACTTGTCAGTAGACCAGTTCTGGAGAAGGTTCTCCAACTGGCCAGATGTGTCATTTTGGACTAGATTGAGAGCCTGCCAAAACACCATTTGCTGTCAGTACCGGATATTGTAGGGGTGCTCACCACCCTGTTACCATATTTTTTCGGGTCTTAACATTGCATAAATAGGCAGCTGTTCTGTATTCAGAATATAAACGAGTCGCCAGCTTGCTCTACCTTGAGGATTTACCTGCAGTAGGGAACCACAGTGTTAACCCCTTCTTACCCTGCTGTCTGAACATCACATTTAAATGCACGCTTCTCTCAGCCCATTCAGAAGCAAACCCCTATGCATATAAATCACATCTTTCTTGACAGTTAGACAACAGAACCGAAAAATGTGCAGTTCATTGTGCTAAAATGGAACACATTTCCTCAGCAGCTAAAGCAGTAAATTAATCAGCTTATAAACTAAGAGTGAGCAATTTGTGCTGAATTCTTTCTTACTGCTCCTTCAATAGGAGACAAGGTTCTCTAATCTCATAAAGGGCATGACTTCATTAAGATGGAAAACCATGTTGTAGGAGACAAGAAAAGCAAAGCCTTAAAAGTCACTCAGTTGTCTCTCTGGACCTATTTTCAGGACAGGGGATTTTTATTTATTTGGAAAATGACAATTAACCTGGAGACTTGGCCCAACAAAGAAGCAGAGTGCTGAAGTGGGTCTCATTACAGGACATGAAAGGCAGTTGGTTTGACCTAATCCACATTTGCAGCAGATGATTTACATAACAAGCTAGCACAAGCTGCCCAATTTTGATTTCAAATAGCTGACCAATTTCAAATAGCTTGACCAATTTATATCTAGAAAATGTATGTGTGTGTTCATATGTATATATGTATGCAGGTGTGTGTATATATATGTACACATGAATAACACACATACATATACACGCATATATTTGTGTTGGGTTATTTTTTTACCCCAACGTACATTGGGAAAAACCTTGTCTGTATTAGAATATCAAATAGGAAAAGTCAAGGCAGTTACAAAAAGCAGAGGCAATTGTGTTATATGGTATATTAGCTGGTCTCAACTGCATTTTTTTATTGAAGTATTGTTGACTTACAATATTATATTAGTTTCAGGTGTACAAGTAGTGATTAAATATTTTCACAGATTACACACCTTACAAAGTTATTATAAAATATTGACTATATTCCCTGTGCTGTACCTTACTTCCTTGTAACTTATTTATTTTATAACTGGTAGCTTGTACCCTTTAATTCTCCTTCACCTTTTCTCAACTGCTTTTTCTAATGTTTACCTAAAATAGATATAGTCCTTATTTGCTAAATAAAACCAGCATTCTTCAGTCTGATAGTACCGAGTCATTTCTCCAGGCTTTTCATTTTGCCAGGGGAAGAAAAGTGCACAGATAGACAGGTGACATTTGGAGAGCCAGGCATGCCAGATTTTCGGAGGTTACAACGGAGGTCCAACCTGCTGTTCTCCTAATGAAAGGAGGGGAAATTCAGACTGGCAAAACCGCTATAAGGGATATCTCTGCTCCGAAAGTCACGCTGCCCAGATGTCGCTCGGCAGGTGGAGATGCAGACAGAATGAAAATGTAGCCCTGTGTATGTGGGTGCTAGTGCATTGCAAGGGTGAACAATGAGTCTATCTTCAGAAGTGTAATGAAAACAGTGTGGATCTTGTCCATATTCATGTCACGAGAAAGGGCTTTCTCAAGGTGTTCTCACCCCACTTCCCCTCCCAGACTGAACAGGCATACATGCTCCCAGACCGCGTGCACATGACTTGTTTCAGGGCTTTAAGTATAACAAGTATAACAGCTTATTTTAATGCATTTATATACACGTATGTATACGTATATGCTTTTTAAATAGAAAATGGGGTCATACTGCATAAACAGTTTTGTACCTTGAGTTTGTATTAAATGTCAATACTATATCATGAATGTGTCTCATCTTATTTTCTTTAGGCTTATCTCATTTTAAACTCAGATTTTATAGCAAAGGTTCATAATCATAGTTAATCATTTCCCTGTTGATGAAGTGCTTAGATTGGCTCTAACGTATTTTAAGATGGGCGTGGTTCTGTTCTCAGTAAATACCAGTAAATTTTATTAGAACAAAGTAAGTTAAGACTTGAAGTTACCTTTTGCAAGGGAAAGCTAAAGTTACTGTCATTGAGTTTTCTTTTACTACAATTGTTTTTCTTCAGTGTTACGAGATGACTTCCGGCAAAATCCCACAGATGTTGTAGTGGCAGCTGGAGAGCCTGCAATCCTGGAGTGCCAACCTCCCCGGGGACACCCAGAACCCACCATCTACTGGAAAAAAGATAAAATTCGAATTGATGACAAGGAAGAAAGAATAAGTGTGAGTTAAACTAAAATGGACCCCTAGAGAGATTGAATATCAAGGCTTAAAATGGATGTATTTCATTATTTTATTTATATTATTTATAATATTTTATTTATATTATTTATTATTTCTTGTTAATAAAGTTGTAGAACTGTATTTGAGTGCTAATTACTATTTACACTGTATTGAAAGGACTGAAAAAAGATAACCAAAAATAAAAACTTTGGAATGAGGCTTCAAAGAGTCAAATATTATATAAATCAAGTGTATATGATATATTAATAACTGGACCAATGTGAATATGTAAATATATCTTTGCAGTAGAATAGTGATGTCGAAGCTCTTTTTAAAATCTCCAAATACGTCTGTTGATCATGCAATACATAAGTGTCAAAGTGTAAATGTAGCCATAAACTATATTAACTAGAACATTTCTTTTCATACTACTTTCAGAATTATAAGAGGAAATAATTTGAGGTGATAAATATTTCAAGCTCTTTTCCAGTTTTGCCAATGTAATATTTATAACTAAAATATTATATGAGAACTCATTTCAATGTTTAAGAGATAGAAAGTAAAATCAGTGTAAAAATAACTGCCCGGTTTTGCAGTTTAACCCTTGTAGAAAAATAGTCTGTTTTCAAGGGAAATGGATGATCAGGCTAATCAGTCAATTAATATTCAAAATGGAACACCCAGAAAATGGTAAAAAGGTAGAGAAATGGCATCCAGTTGTTTTATTTTTTCAGAGGATCCATTCAACATGTGTATGTGAAGTTTGTGAGAGCAGTCCACTGAAATAGTAGATAATGCCTCAACTTTCTGACATGGTTCTTACTATAATTTTTATACTCAGTACAATAACTGAGAATTAATATATTTTATTTAAAATAATGTCTCAATGAAACAAATGTACCATTTCTATCAAAAAGTCCATATTTTCTGGGTGTCTGTTCTCTTTAAAAATATCTTATAAATGAGGTTTTATTCTTATGTGTACATTGCGATTACATCATAACACAGGACGAGAGAGGCCATGCAAAATATCACAACATATTCCATATGATTCTGGCTTGAACTGTTGACACTGTGAGGATCTACAGTGACAGATAATTTGGTTCCCAATGGTCTGTGCTCGGGTACCAAACTTATGAAAATGTGCTCCTGTTCAAGATCTTCTTTTTCATGTTTGTAATCATTTAGCTTTTGCTTTGTAACAAATCACCCCAAAATACCATAATTTATAATAACCATTGCATTTACACTATGATTCTGTGGGTAAGCTGACAGTTCTTTGCTCTGGGCTAGCTTGGTTGATCTTTGCTAGACTTTCTCATGCTTCTGTGGCTTGTTTAAATGTGTGCTGGCAGCTGGGATGATCTAGAATAACTTTACTCACATGGCTGGCCATTGATTGTCTCTCAGCTGGCCATCTTGGTTCTCCTCCTCACGGCCTCTCATCTTCCAGCAGGCTAGCTCGGGCTAGTTCTCATACAGGTCTCAGGGTTCCAACTGCAGCAAGAGAAGGCAAGTCCCTATATGTGAGTGCCTTTCTTCTGGTGAAATGTTGCTTTAGTTCCACTGGTCAAATCAAATCAAATCATATCGTCACACTCAGCTTCGGGAAAAGGAGAAATGGCCTCCGTGGTTTAAACCTATAATTTATTATGCTCTACTGCATACAGTTGAGAATAGGTTGACTATGTTTTCTTTCTAAGTAAAAAAAAATGTTGAAAATCCCTTTCTATGACATGGCTAGTTTTAGAGACTGAATAAATCTGATGAAAACGTACCTACTTGAGTTTTGTCTGCCTGTGAAATTAAAATTAAAGGAGGAAACCAGCATATTCTTATCTCATATCTCTTGAAGAACACTCAGTCATTGTAAAGTTAAGATTGTTGAACTAGATAAATAATAAAAAAATTTTTTAATTGGAAAAGAAGCTATAAGCTGATGATTCACTTACTGAAAACCTTATTCTGCTTTAATGTACCCTTTAACTAACAGACATTTTAACATTATTACATTTGTTTATTCAAACAAAAATGCTTCTCATTTAAGAAACATTTAGGGACCACATATTAGAAGCCAATGGTTTGTACCAAGTCATACTCATCATTCAAAAAAAAGTTTTGTTTTTATTCAACCTGACCTCCTCTTCAAAAATTATCTCATAAATACAGTTAAGATGAGGCAAAGATAATTTTAATACTAACAATTGAAATGTAAACTCCATGAAAGCAGAGATTTTTACTATTTGGTTGACTATTGAATCTCAAAGGCCTAGAACACCACCCAGCCCATAGAGGTACTCAACAAATACTCACTGAATTCCTCTGAGTCAATTAGATTTCATTATATTATCCAAAGCAGATGTCTAGTACTTTGTTCTGATGACAAATGTCAATAGAAATTCATTCAACAGAATCTCAGAGTGAAGACCAACCACTGTGGTTTAATGGGGGCAGTCTCAAGATTCAAAATAGGACCAGGAATGAGAGAGGAAGGCTACCTTAAAGAAGCATTCTCTAGAAAGGGAATATGGAGGCTTATATTGAGGGTGAATTTAAGAGAAGAAAGTATACACGCAGATGCCAAAATAGTGGGAGAGTTTTGTGTCTTAGACACTCAGCTATTTCTTTTAGAGAAAAAAAAAGTGCTTAAATATTTAAAATTATTTATTAGTGACCTTTCTTTCTCTGTTTCTTTTCATTTCCATTTTCTTTCTTTTCAATTTTAACAGATCCGTGGTGGAAAACTAATGATCTCCAATACCAGGAAAAGTGATGCAGGGATGTATACCTGTGTTGGCACCAATATGGTGGGAGAAAGAGACAGTGATCCAGCAGAGCTGACTGTCTTTGGTAAAACTCTCTTTTAAATTATAAATTGCTATTTACTACCTACTTTTCCTTTTCCTTTAAATATTTTTGCTAATACCAAACACCAGGCCATACAGGGACAGTTACTTATGACTTGTGGTGAGCTCAATAGACTAGAATTGTCTTGTTTTCTGGTTCTGTCTTTCAGCTGAAATCTTTGATGTGAAGAAAATTAAACTTTTGAAACATTAATTTACCTACGTTATTCATATATATTTATAGGATTTCGCCTTTCATCAGGATGTAAAAAAACTGTCCTTTCTCAAAATCTATTTGAGAGATTATATACATTTAAAGTTTATCACTCGTTCCATTGTGATGCATTTATCAAGTATTTATTATGTGCATGACACAGGGTAAGGTTTTTAAAAATTAGAGAGTGCAGTGTATAGCCATTTCACTTGTTTTCTAATTTAAAAAATTTCAGATTGAGCTATTTGCAGTTTTACCTCATGGTGAAAAGACTAGCTTGCCAGTTATACACATGCAATCAAAATTAGAAAAAAATTGCTCAACTATTTTGCTATAATATTCATGTTTCTTCAACTTAAAAACCAAAGGACTCTTTAGCTGGAGTAATTCAATTAGTTAGTGAAAACGTGATTAGATCTGTATCACAGAAATAGTGGAAAACGCATTAGGAAGGAGAAAATTGGAGGTAGTAAAGATGGCCAATTAAACGAAAGTAAAGAAAATGCTACAGGGCAGCTGTGGAAAATTGAAAGAGAAATACAATAGAAGAAAATTGGGGAAAATGGGGATCCTAAAGATGCTGGAAAATGAAACATTCCTTTAGATGACACTGAAGTCCCATTGAAGTCCCATTCAAGTATCTGTATGGAAATATATATGTATACACACAAACACACTCACATACACATATGTATATACACACACATATATAGATGCATGTGTATATCTATCTCTCTATGTATATGAATAAAAGAGTCACTTTTGAAGATATTATGATTTCTTTTTTAAATGCAAGAGATAACTGTGAATTTCAAATTACTTTTTTGTGTGTGCCAGTAAAATAATCTTCTGAATCTGTGCATGGTATGATAAGATCCTATGTCATTACTCCAGAACACACTGAGGTAGCATCAGAATCTGGCATACATCCCTAAAGAAACTTCTTTTGCAGTTTGGGATGTGCCACCCGTGGTATAAAGGGATCCCATGCTGCGATGCAAAAAAAAGAGCCATATTATGGTTTCCATTACATTTAGAGTGTTAGGGGTGGTTTATGAATATGTACTAGAGTGCAGGCCTCTCTTTTCAATTGCTCTGAGTATCAGGTAATCTCTGGTAATACTCCTTGTGGATACTAAGCAGCTTGAAGTCCCAAATGACAAAACCAGTATCCCATAATTCATTAAAGGAATTGAACAGTAAAAATAAAACTGTTCAAAGTATGCATGTAAATTTCTGTCCTACAGAGAGCTCAGACAATATCAGTTTGCCCTTACATTTTATGCAGTTATCTATGTATAAGAGTCTCAAAATGTGCTTTACTCCGTAATGAATAAAATACAGTTTTGCCTGCTAAGATATGAAATTAGCGGTCACTGAACATTAGCATTGAAAACCCACAAGTACAGCTATTCTATTTAAAGAAACACTCATCTCTATTCTTCTGTAGCTACCACCAGCTTTGGAGGAGAAATATGTTTCATTACAGCAGCATATATTGCCTTCAGAAGAAAATTGAAAGGGTTTAGTGTTATTACCCAAGCAATTAGACTTACAAATGTGACTTGTGTTATGAAATATTCACCCTACTTTCTCTAAAAACATGATGAGAACTACAGGATATCCCTAAATATGTCAGGAGTTACAGGGGGGACTTCTAAATTATTTTGAAAGTAGCTATAAACCAAAAGGATTGAATTTGTCTACAGGCAGTTTTTCTGGAACAATTTGTTTAGGAAGCTGAGAAACATTTATCTCATGGTGTAAACTAGTCAGAACTGACCTAAGTACAATATTAAGTTGAGGGAAAACCCAGAATTCCATAATTGATAAGAAAACAACATCCAAACCTAGAATTAAACATAAAAAGAGTAGTGATGGTCTAAATCAAGATTGTGACAAGTATTGCATGGGAAAGGCTCCTTCCTGTACCTTGATTCCCCAATTCTTAGAGAAAATAAACTAACTAGTGTGCTATGTATAATGAGGCCTTCTTTAGTTTATTTTGATGCCCTATATCCAGAAAATGTTTTCTAGTAAACCTATCTGTATTTCATCATTGTTAGATATTCTATCTCTGGTGGGAGGTTTATAAACGTAAAACTGGTTCATGACAGTTTACCTCTCCTCTCTCAATTATATTTTCATGTAGCAACACTTCTGCCTCTAAAACTCTGGCTACTATGACAACTCTGTACTCTTCCAGCTTTTAAATGGAAGTTTTTAAATGTCCTTTGCAACTCCATCTTTAAGATATATAATACAGAAAAAGTAACTGATGATATTTAATTGTTCAAAAATATAATTCACTTATAATGGCAAGGAAACCAATGAAAATGTTAAAGGGTCTTTACCAATACAATAGCCATCTACAAGTATTTTGACTCTTTAATAAGTGGGATTGGACTTAGAAGTTTTTTTAGTTTGAAAATTGCAAATTATGCTTTAAAAATCTGCACTTTAGGAAAAGTCTTAATCAGTGTGACTTAATTTTCAAAATGTTACTCTGCCATACTCTCTGAATCATCTATGCTGTTTGTTCTTCTTTAATATTTGCTGACCATAAAGTAACATCCTAGTTAAGTGGCAGTACCAAATCTAAAAATTAGAAGTAGGTATCACAGTGTAGAAGGATACTAAAATCTATGGCGCAGTCTAGATGTCTTCATAAAGAATACTTTGTAGCAATTTACATATGTTAATTAAATTCTAGGGATCCTGAAGACAAAGAAACTAGAGTTGAAGTACATAATTAAATTTCCAGTTATGGATAGGTTTGGGATATCTGTTATCTAGAATTTACTATCATTAAAAAGCAACTAAAAATAAAATTCTTTTTCCTAATGATTTTTAAATGTTTGTAAAAGTAATACATGAAAAAATATTTTCTGTGTTACATTTCTAATAAACATTAGAAGTATTGCAAAACTTATGATGAAATACAGAAAGAGCTTGCAACCTTCCCTCCTCCCAACACACATACACACATGCACATTTCTCATCTTTGAACATTCCTGTAAGCCTGTTTTATCTTTTTCTTCTGGGATTTATTTCCATATTTCTATGTGCTTATTCTGCAATTTTATACATTTTAACTTCTTATTTGGGAAGATGATGATCTGACCCACTTATACTCCCTTCCCCAACTTCTCACCTGTACTTTCCCTTCTTTCTGTCTTTTCCCTTCTTTGTCTTTTCAGTATATTGACTTTAGAAACATTGAATATATTAATATTTAGAATTTAAGTTATTATAACCTTGTAAATATTGACTGTGAGCTAAGTGTTATGCTATTATAATGGCATTTCTTTTCTGGCACTATATTTGGTCTTCTTTGAATTAATAATAAATCCATTTTTCCTTTTACTTATGTTTATCTATGCCTGTCATGAATTCTTCTTGAAATCTTCAACAGAAGGTTTAAAATTCTCTAAATTCTATTTAGCTATTAAGTCTACTCTTGCTACAGCCATCCTGGAGGTGTCAGACTTCTGCCCAGTCCAACCAAGCTGGATTCTATTTAGATCTACCCCAGAAACTTCATTCTGATATTCATCTTCCCTTTCCTTTGATGCTGGATTCCCTGTTTCCTATATCCTGTATTTTTCTTTTCTTGTTTAACTCCTATATTCAGAACAGGGTTTCCCTCCTGATTTCTCCTTGACTAGAGCCTAGAGCACATTCCAGACCAAACTATCTTTATTCAATCCAAAACTTAATGGATACTTCGGCTGGTTATAGAATTCAAGTTTAAAAAAATATTTTTGCTCCAAATATTAAGCTCGCCACTTCAATATCATTTTGCTTCCATCATTACTGTTGAGGAGTCTACTGTACTTTTGATTCCTATGCGATCATTTTCCTTTTTTTTTTTCTCTTTCCAAACTTTACTTAGTACCTTCTCTTTATCCCATGGTTCTGAAATGTTTCAATACCATGCCTCATTTTGGAACTTTTTTCTTTTACTGTTTCGACACTTACTGAGCAATCTCAATCTAAAAACGTTCTATTCAAACAAGTCAATGAAATATACTGTCCATTTTTTCTATTCCATTTCTCTGTCAAGCATAAATTCATTAATGTGATGTTAAATCTCCTAGATCTTTCTTTTCTTGAAATATTCCTTATTTATAGCATCTTGTTCTTATTTCATGGATGTTTTAACTTATCTTGCATTTCAGGATTTTAACAATATTCTTTTTCTTAAATAAAATTTTCTCCTGATGCATTCCTCCTTTTCTTCTAAGTTCCTTTCCCTGACCTCTCACCTGCATTGTTCTGTCTTTTACACTGGAGGCTTTCTTCAGATGACTATTTTCTTCGGGATGAGGATAGAGGTTGGGTCTGGTTATATTGATATTCAGTTATTGAGTGAGAGAGAATAGTTGATGGCCTGAGTGTAGTTGAGATACTGTGAGACAAAGCTATGAGGGAAGAAATCTCGGAACCAAACCTTAGGAAATATCTCTGTGTTATTGATAACTTGTGGCCTTCATTTAAGAATTTAAAACATAAGGTGTTAATAAAATCAATGTGATTGTTAAGAGCAATTTAGTTCTTTTAAATAATATTAACTTGAAAACTTTAAAACAGCAAAATATTTCTCATTTGTTCACTTATTTAATAAATATCTTTTGAACACCTACTATGTGCCAGGCTCTGAGTGTTTAAATAGAGTAGGGAAATGAATAGACAGGTCCCCTGCTTTCAGTAAGACTCTCATATCATATCAGCAATAACACGAAACTTTGCCTCTAAAACATGGTGAGAAAGGCATTCTTTTCCCTCTGAGAATATTTACCTATGTTTGCTTTTGCTTCACAGGATGGTTTCTTTCAGACAAAGAAAATTCTTGGCAAGAAGAGAAATTAGTACAGCAAGGATTTATTTAATCACAGTCAGGCAGACTGATCATTATCATCCAGTCTATATTGGAAGGGCACAGTAATTCACATTCAATGGCTATCATAACCCCCTGCCCCTCACACATACCCATTTAAAAAAGGAGACATACTACGACTAGCCATCTCACTTTCCAGTGTAATAGACACTACTGGGTGGCGGATCCTTCTGGGTCAACTGAAGTTAAGATAAGATTTACAAGCAGTGGTTAGGTCTCATGAGCTTTCACTGCATAGCTTTGGTCTTAGAGGACTTAATGGACTCTACCTATATAATTATTGCCATATGCTACTTTTATAATGTCAAGCAAAGTTTATTTTTAAATTGTTAAGGTTGTCCTAGTAATAGCTGTCACAGCACAGCCTTTGCCAATTTTACAGCCATGGTCAATGACTGAATACAGTTGAAAGAAATTTGTTCTCTGGACACTTAATTTCCTTCATTGTAGCATGTAAGTAAGAAAGTTAAGAGATATTATGCAACCACATTTCAGATTTATGGTTTTGGGGTTGAAGTGAATATTTTGCTTTCTGAGTATTATTGACGTAACCACAAGGAGACTTGGCATTTTATTTTATTACAGTTGCACACGAAGCTGGATTTTCCACAGTGCCAATTTGGAACTAAATTAACCTGGCTACTTGAGACCTGTACTTTACATAGTACCACGCTGCCAAAGAACACTGCTATCTCAAGAGAGTTTAACTTTATAAGCAAACTATGCAGGTGATTCAAATCCAGTTAATCTCACAATTAAAAAATGTTAATTGCATTGGCAAAGACATTGCCTCTGATCACGCTATGGCTATATAATTAAGGGACAGGCCATTCAGAGGGACTCTAATCTCATTGATAAACCTTCAGCAAATAGCCCTTGAGATGTCTACCCGTGTTTCAATGTGTGATCAGCCATAAGGTAACAACGTAGAAAAATCAGTGACCTTATTTTGACATGCCTTAAAATTTGGTTTGCTTGTTAGTCAGTAGTTCAAGATGTTTCATGTATATTTATTGCAGTTGTACAGAGCTTCATGGAGTACAAACTTCATGGGGCATTAATGGGTATTGAATGTGGTCAGTTATCGACTTGCTGGATGCTTCTCTTGTCATCTTACTTTCTAATCTTTCTAACTACATTATTTGCAGATGATTTTTACACAAAACAGTAAACCCCAAGATAATTCCTTGTAATTTTTGTAACTTGCATCTGAAAGGGGTGTGGTTTTGTGTTTGGCTATGGTAGCAGTAGCCCCTGCAAAGGCAAAGCATTTAAAAATACATTTCTGCCTGTATAACTTATTTAGTCTTGAATACTCATATTTTTGATTCTCAGATTTTCTGGAAATAAAGTCTAGTTAAGTAAACTGAAAATAATTCCTACCAAAAAATGTCTTTCCATCTAAATAAATGTTAAGCAAACCTACAGTTTTTAACATACTGTTTTGTTGTGGGCTGTTAAAATTACAAAGTAGAAGATGAACTTAATATAATTAGCAGAAAACAACTGAAATAATGAATAACACAATTTAGAGATAATTGCTGCAACAGGTGCTATGGAAATTCTCAGAACAATTTTTTAAAAGTTGTGACCAAATTCCAATGAATTGGTAAATTTCAATGTTACTTTGTTGGAAGGCACAACCTCAGGTACATTCAGGTATAAAACCCTTTCTGATGTACCATGTATATGCAAATGACTTTCTTCTGGGTTATTCTTTGCATTGTCCTTTTTTTTTTTTATCAATTGAATTGCATTTTCCACCATAAACCAATGTTAGGCTTCCAAAAATTCTATACCACATAGTCTCCTGTGGTTATCTAGTTGCTAGGCAACTAAACTCTGCTTGAGGGCAGAAGAGAATAGACAAAGTTCCTTGCAAAGTTCTCCACCCCTACTTCGTTCATCAGAACAGCAGCAGGGAACCCCATAACTTTCTTCCTTCTTGAAATTGTAAATCAGGTGCTTCCACGTGTCTCCATACAAGACAGTGGGACTTAGAACAGGTATCATAACCAAAAAAATCCTCAAGGACCCTAATGGTGTCCTCTGAACGAAGAGATAATTTTAGTTTTGTGGCAATGCTTTCAAAGTTTGCTCTTTGAACTAATTATACTCATATGTTGCAATTTTTTGACTGGTGGCATGTTAAAGGAAACATACAATAACTTTGCCTGAAGATATTCATGTGTATTTTAGTGGAACTAACCTATATACTCTTATGCAATTTACTTCGTAGTCAGCATCATGCCATGAAAAATTTCCATGTTAGAGAGAGAGATACAGAGATAACATTAACATCCCAAGGTAGTGGAACTAATCTATATACTCTTATGCAATTTACTTTGTAGTCAGCATCATGCCATGAAAATTTTCCATGTTAGAGAGAGAGATGCAGAGATAGCATTAACAACCCAAGGTATGATTTTGCCACAATTTATCCTAAAATCCCGGATTTTCCAATACTGCCAGCATTGCTGCAATGATCCTATATTGTTCTTATCTCTTGTCGCAGTTATCAATGATCGAAGTTACTGTTCTGTATTATTTGTATTGTGGAGTGTCTGCAAGTAATGACTATTTTGGTTCTTCTCCAATACTCACACTTTCCTTCTTCTTCTTACTGATTATTAATGTCAGCATGTCCATTTTGTTCCTGATTGTATTAGGCATGACTTTAGTATATTACTTTTAAAGAATAATTTTTGCATTTAGTTTCTGATAAAATTTCTTCATTATACTTTAGAAGTTTCTTGTGATTCCTTCTTTATTTAGAATTTTTTTAATCCACAGGTTCTCTATGTCTATAGATGTAATCATATTTATTTTCTCCTCTCTGTAATATAAGTAGCCTCCTTTACCATATTAATTATGAATGAATTTGACTTCAAGTAACAGAAGGCTAACAATGGCTTAAGTGTAAGGGGTCCATTTTTTTCATATCTACCATATCTGCAATGAGAGGACTGACACAGTCACACACCATATCCATACCTTACCTGCCACTTTGTTCCAGTTTGCCAAATGGAAATCTAAGAATCTTTCTAGACTTTCCTTCCACATCTAATTGATCACCCAGTTCTGGTATCTCTTCATTCTGTTCCCTCTTCCATATCCCTAGAACCACTGTGTCAGTTCTAAGATGAAATAATTTCTTACAATAACTGTTTGACCTAATTCACTGCTTCATATTCTCTTCTAATTCATTTTTCACAGATCTGGCAACATGATTGTTTTCATATGCTTATTAAAAATGCTGCTTCCTTAGTTAAAATCTTTCAACATCTGTCTATCACCTTTAGGGCAGAGCTCACATTCCTTGACGTGGTATAGAAGGCCCATCATTGTCTCACCATTTACCAACTAACTAGTTTCATCTCTCACCACTTTTCTGATGAAACCAAGCTGCTGGCTCTTCACCAGCTACCAAGCTCGAAACCTGGCATAGGAGAAGCTGCATTAACATGTGCTGAATGAATGAGTGGATGAGGGAAAGACTTCTCTTAGCTTACTCATCCATATGCCAAGTTTTAGGATAATTCCCTCTTTAAAATCGGAGGGAGAAGGAGAGATAGCCTGACAGATGATTTCTCATTCATTAGTGATATCAACAGTGGCTTGGATCTCTTTTAATATTGGGTTACTGCAGCTTTTGATAAGCTGGATGAATATCCCTAAGTGATAGCAAAGAAGAAATCAATCCTGCTTTCTATGCTAATGACTCATCTTTTTCTGTTAATATTCCAAACACTCATAAGAAGATACTGATCCTATTGCCTATATACTGCCAAAAACTGCTCAATATGAACTATGCAGGCACTAAGATAGTTTGGAGCACACAGTGTCCAGTGGTCAAAGGAGAACACTAAGTAATTCTATCCAACTTGAAGATTTCTTCTGTGGTCAAAGGGGCACACTTAACTGCTAATTGTTTCTGACCACCTAAAATCTTTTGAAGCAAACTTTTCCCTCAAGTCTATATGGATTATTTCTAAATCCTGCATTATAAAACCTCTCCATGATAAAGGCCATGAGCCTTGTTTGATGGCTTGGGGTTTGGGGGCCCCAGTGTACAGATACTTGAGCATGTGCATGTCTGTCTGTGTTTAAAGAAAATTTTGATCCCTACTGTCGGCTGCCCTGTGGACAGATGCAGTTGTCTTCCTTCTGAATACCAATGATGGTTGACTTTATTGCAGTAAAATATGCTTTTGTAGCTTATGCATTTGTTTCATAAATATGGGTCTTTATTTAGTCAGTAAAATCATATACTTCCAGTCTATACTCAGCATATGTTATTTGATGTGATTTATTTTCCTTAAAGATTTCTTGCTAAATATGTTTCAGTTTTTGTGCCACTGTATTCACATTCTTAAATTGGGTTTGAAACTAAAGTTTTAAGTGACTAAATATGGCCATATGGCCATAAATTGTGTCAACTCCCTATGGATTTCATTTTTCTTTTCCTTGACTTCTCTTCCTACTTCAGTAAGTAGCAATATTGGACTTCCTTATGATTGAGAGACATGGGCTAAGAAAAGTTTAAATGGTGATTTTTCCTGTATCAGAATCAGATCATTATAAAAAAGAGAGGAAACTAGACAAGAGATTGAAGTGTTTACAGATATGTAAAACTACATTTTGTTTTATACTTCTCTTCAATAGTAAGATTCTTATGGACAGGAATTTATTTTTTCCAGGCTTTATTTAGAAGAGTGTGAGAATGCAGATTAACAGTGCTAGGTACAGATTAACAACAAAAGACTAAAGGACAGAAACACTAAAACAGAATACTAGAGAAATAAACAGAAAAGTTAAGTAAATAAAAATGGGCAAGTATCTGGAACACTTAGGAGAAGATAATTAGAAGTAGCCTTAGCAAAGTATGTGACAGTAAATAGTTTATAATAATTAATAATGATAGTGTTTTTTTATTTAAGAAAAATTAGATTGACAGATTTTTTAAAAATTTAAGACACAAAAAAATCATATATGAAGTGAAAATATTCATGGAAGTATTGGGTCCTTATCAAATGGATAGCCTTAGTGAGAAAATTTAGATATTACTCATCTTGAGAGCACAACGTTTTTAGTTTTCTCTAGAATTCTTGATGGAATATTAATATTTGTTTCCTTTTTGATATTTTCCATTAGTTTCAACTTTCAGTTTTCCCACTCTGGGTCATTTTAATGGATTAAGATAATCATCTCTTTCCTTGTTTCTTTGGAATTCATTGTTCAGGGTTTTTTATGACAAGTTCCGCATGATTTAGCTCAGAAATTCACAGAAGATTAAATTTAATATTTTCCAACAGATTGTATGGATTTATATGCAAACCATAGTTATTTATGTGTTCCAAAAATATTTTATCTTATACAATTACGTTGGATCTGTAAGGCCTTATCAAGACATAGTTCAGCTATAAAATTAGGTACCTATGTACCAAAAGTAAACCACATATTTTCTATGCTTTTTTTTGTAATGCACTTGAAGTATGCACAACATTCATTTTATTTTACTGTTTTTTTTTTTTTTTTTTTTTTTTTTCCCTAAGAACGACCCGCATTTCTCAGGAGGCCAATTAACCAGGTGGTGCTGGAGGAAGAAGCTGTAGAGTTTCGTTGTCAGGTCCAAGGAGATCCTCAACCAACTGTGCGGTGGAAAAAGGATGACGCAGACTTGCCAAGAGGAAGGTAAGAACATCATATGGATGGAAAATTGTTAGATAACCATTGAATAATTATAAAAGAAAAAGACAGCCTCCATTGTACCACCAAACACTCATATCTTGGTATGTTGTTTTCACACATGATTTTTATATATGAAAGCCAGATATCTGCTGTTTTATATACTGAAGTCCTCCAGGCTTTTGATGTCACTCTTTCATTGAATTTTCACATAAATGCCTGACCCTCCACTCCATCTATTATGCCCCAATATCAAGGATTCCTAAGGCACTCTCTTCTCCTGGCCCCATCTAGGCCTGCCATTCTGTTCCTGCTGAATTTCTAATGACCCACCCATCCCAAATGCCCCCTTCAACTACTGCTCTGTTGCCATGGCTACTGGGTGTAGCAGACTGTAGGGTCTGCAGTAAACAATGGATCTCATTCAATACAATAAGGAAAAGGCACATTGCTATCCACATAGGGAATTTTTCACTTAAGGACTTCCTGTCACTTTCTCACTTGCCATCTCTTCATGGAGATCTTCTCTTCCAACTCTTTTCTATTCTTATCACCAAACCCAAAACCCAATCTCTCAATTCTCTAGGGTAAGTCCAGAAATGCTTGTCATCTTTTATAAAAATAAAAATAAAACTTTTTTGTAGTCTAAATTCTCCCAGGACCTTGTCTTTTATGATCAAATAAATCATTCAAGTATGTTTTTTTCTATGTAACAAGTGTATTTAGCTATAAGATTTCTTTTGACTTCATCCTAGTCCTACCTTCTGAAACTACAGCCATCACACCTACTACAATCAGGGTCTGCAAAAAGTTTCACATCCTGCTTTTTTTGCTAATCTTCTTTCCTAAAAAAGAAATTAGGTTTCATTCAACTGACTGAAAGTAAACATGCTTTCACAGAAATCAAATTGAGTTTTTTTGTGCTTTCACTGGCACTGTTATCGATTCTTTCCTGAATTTATACATTCATTTCAAAATCTCATTTTTACATATCCCTAGGTCTCTGATACTATACTTTCTAAAGTCACATCATCAACAACACTGGCTTCAAATGGACCAAACCTTTTTAATAGTGACAGGTTCTTTGCAATCTATAGGAAAGAGACAAGTGAAAATTTTACTTTGCTTAGCTTTTTGGCCTAAATGGTAGAGAAAGTTGACTATGTTTCTTTTCTCACTTTGCTGTCAGACACCTAGTTTTAAAGCATATTATTAGGAGAGGTTAGTGAATGTGAGCCTCCTCAAACTCTCTCAGTGGGGAAGCAGGTTGAAAAGCAAGTAGAGGTCATGGAATTGAGGTATTGGAGTCCATCTTCTGTGTATACTCAATAACTTTCCACAAATTTGAGGGCACTTCATGTATAATTTTTAAATGTTGATGTAAGACTGAGATTAATTATACTGTAAAATTACTGTAGACAAAGATTAATTTTCAATTAGTAGAAATAAATAGCCTGTCCATAAAAAAAATCTTGCATTTTGGAATAATTTTGAATTTACAGAAAGTTACAGAGATAGTACAGAGAATTCCCATCTACCCTATACCTGGTTTCCCCTATTGTTAATATCTTAACAAATATGAAAGATTTGTAACTCATAATAGACAAATGCTGATACATGATAATTAAAGTTTATATGTTATTTTGATTTCACCAGTCTTCCTTTTTCTCCAGGATCCTACCTGGGGTATTTTAGTTGGATATTATAGGTTATTGCATTAAGTTGTCATGTTTTCCCAGTCTCCTCTGTTCTATGACTGGTTCTCAGTCTTTCCTTGTTTTTATGACCTTGACAAGTCTTAAGTATCCTAAGACTGTTCTGGACAGATGTCCTAAGAATGTTCCCCAAACTTGGGATTGTCTAGTGTTTCCTCATGATTAGACTGGCTTTCTGGGACTTCAGGAAGA
The DNA here is from genome assembly GCF_964165515.1 of Mesoplodon bidens. Taxonomy (NCBI): domain Eukaryota; kingdom Metazoa; phylum Chordata; class Mammalia; order Artiodactyla; family Ziphiidae; genus Mesoplodon; species Mesoplodon bidens. The sequence goes on from NC_138161.1 coordinate 31,472,914, forward strand.
AAGTCATGGAGAGTGCCCTTTTTGTCACATGATTATCAGGGGTTACATGATATTCACATTACATCCCTGGTGATCCTGATATTTTTAATCATTAAATAGGATCCTATTGACAAAAGTTGAGAAAGTAGAAAGTGGTAAGGGTGTATTACATTTTAATGCGTCTATGTCTTTGAATTAAGGTAAAATACAACTTAAGCCCAGTTTGATTTGTTCCCAGATTGCTCTAGGTGTTAGGTCGTTAAAGCTGACAGCTTTGTTTGCCACAATATTCTCCAAATCTTGCCATATTCATTTGCTTCTGAGCTCAAATAATACATACAAATCAAACAACGGCATTAAACCTGCCTATTTAGAATGGCTGATATAAAGGCCTCTAAAGACAAAGTTGAAATTTTTCGAAATCATACCTCTACCAAGTTTCCTTAAGACATTTCATAAGTTTGTCCTCTTTATTCTTCTGTTACTGGCATGATATGACTACAGTGCTTTGTGTGACCAGCTAAATATTTTTAAAGTATTAGGCAAATGGAAATGCTGTGTAAGCTTTAAATTGTATGTTAGAAAGGCTTAAAGCAAGGATCAGTGCAATGTAGAAATTGAGGTCAGTACTTTTATCATGATAGAAGCCATGTACTTTTTCTTTAAATCTCAATCTTTAGATGGTATTTCAAAGAAGCTTATTCACTCTTAGATTTGTATACATTAGCATAAGCTTCACATATGCATAATGAGGGGGAAGGAGACCTTTTTGCTTGGTGAGGAATAACGGTAATGACTTACCCAACCATAGCTTAAATCAACAACATTGATTCTATTACATTATTTAGGTCGCAGACTAGGGAGATGGCCATTGTTCTTGTGTAAGCGATTGTGTGGAGTGGTGTGGAGGATGACATTTCTTTGGCTTAACATTTAATGCAATTTGAATAAGGTTTGTGTAGTGGTTCATGCTTAACACATTTATAGTAAAGCTCTGTAGGGCAGCTGCATAGCCTGTAATTACTACGTAAGTAACATGTGACTATTTTTCTTTTGGAGACAAGAAAAGCTTTTCAATTCAAGTTTAAATTTGTGAAATGCTGTGATAGCTATTTAAACTTTCAACACAGAAGAAGATATCTGTGCCAACCTTTCAGTAGCCAGAGATGAATTAAAGGAGTATTTTTTTCTTCACTGTGAAGACAGTTTTTAAGTAGTACCCGTATACCTCTTTCTTTGATTTAGCCCTAAATTTCTGACCTTTCTCAGTAACCATTGTTAATGAAATTACAACTTACCATTGGTGAGTTTTATTAAAGACATTTTTTGATTAGATAAATATTTTGGTGAGGTTGGTAAATAGCAATTGCCAAGTCCAACAATAACCCTGATGCCCAACCAGGGAAAAATTATTTATTTAGACATTTTCCATATAAAAAGGGGACAAAATAGGAAGAGAGCCTTCATTTTATATATGCTACTGTTAAAATGTTAATTTCTTGTGTGAGGGCAAGTTCACGTGCCCAACACACAGCAAGGCCAAACAAACCTAAGTGTCGCAGTTTGGAGCAGAGAAAGGTTTATTTCAGAGCCATGCAAGGAGAAGAGTGGATCATGCTCTAAAAAAACCCCAAGGTCCCCCAATGGGTTTTGGCCAAGCATTTTTAAAAGCCAGGTGAGGGAGGGGGTCGCAGGGTATGTGATCAGCTCATGCACAGTTCTCTGACTGGCTGATGATGAGGTAAAAGGGTGATATCACAGGGATTAACATTATCAGTCTTCGGCTCCTGGAGGCCTGGGCCTATGTGCTCATGGTCATCAAGTAGTTAACATCTTCCAGTTGGTGGGGGGTTTTCACATCTCTCAAACAGCTCAGGAAATGTGCATCAGGTACTGTTATCTAGGTACTTCAGAGAGAAGCTAAAGCAGAGGATATGGGGGAGAGCTTGTCATAGGAAGGCCTCATAGGATCCTGCTTGGTTACATTTGCAGAAACATCTTACAATACTACTATTTCACAATTGACGATCTCAGGAAGAGAAAGGTCACTGCTTTTTTTGTGATTGTGCCAGGTATCAATATCTTTTTCTCCAGAGAGTCTCAATACGTTATGTGCTCAAATAAATGCACAACGACTCATTTATTAGGGATAAGAATTTTACACACTACTGTGAAAATAAAGTGGGTAGGGGGAACAAAATGAGGAGATAAGGGAAAGACATTTGTAGATCATAATGATTATGTGTTTTAAAAAAACTGTTTTTTCAAGGCATAATTGAAATTGTAGAAGAAACACTTTAAGGTTTACCTATGTTTATTAAGTGCCTATTGTATTTATTAAGTGCCATTGATAGGCTGTGAAAAAGAAGTCACTTTAAGCAAGGTAAGTATGCTGTTATTATTTTTTATTTTATGTTGATCAAATTGAGTGATGTAGGAAAGTCTTCACATACTGAATACATTAATGAAAGTTAAAAATGAAGTAATTCTAGTGTCTTGCTTGGGTGCTGCATGTTTTTTTCTCAGGCAAACCTAGAGCTTTTTGCTAATTAGTACTTATCACAAAGTGTTTCATGTGATAGAAATTGCCAGTATTTATGATAACTGAGGCAATGTTCCATCATAGCATAGGGATATTTATATTTTATAATGAAAAAAGTATATATATGCTGAAGCTTTATGAAAAATAGCATGTACTAATATAAAAGAAACAGAATACTAATCATTTACAACCAAAGACATAACAATAAAAATTGAAATTTACCAATGCTACAATATTCTGTTCAAGTTATATTTGTGAGAAGAATAAAAATATCTCTTCTCAGAATTTGAGTAAGAAGTAGTATGATTAATTCAACTATGTTTTCTTATCTGGGTTTGTCTGTACAGTTTGTATTTCAGATAATTATTAGCAATCTTTTAAAGGACTATAAACAGGAAATTTAACACCTTGCATCAATCCTATATCAGTATACCACCACTAGTGAGGTCCACCATATTTTTTATTTCATTTTTATTTATTTTCTAAACTAACTCTAATGTGACACTAACTTTCTCAATAAGGATCTAGCGTAGAGAAAGGAATGTTCATAATAGCTTGTCACAGAAAAAAAGGAATAAAATATGTCATTTACATTCTTATGTATGCCTGCGACTTCTAAATGCAGTTGATGGCTTTCACATAGTGGATATAATTCATGAATATTTCATAAAAATAGAAAAGGGACTAGAGAAAAAGAGTTTCAAGATATATAGTGCAAAATTCTATCAATTTTCCTGAACCAACTGACAAATTCCTTTTTCTAAAGTGCAAATCTATTTTAAGAGAGACTTTTTAGAGTTCTCAGTTCCATGAAATGGAAGATTCACATAAATACATGATTCCTTAAGAAAAGGCATGAATAGGACCACTTATAAGGCCCCTTTTTGTGGCGTTTTTACACTAAGTGGCTCTTTTCGCTTAGCCCTGGAAAATGTTCTTATATTAATTGTTTGGAAGCTCCATTGTTTAGAGCATGTGCTTCTGGGATGCAGAGACGCTGAACAGGTGCTAAGCTACCCTGCTGAGGAGATCAGCCTTCTTCACATACAGTGTGTGTTTCAAGGACATGTGGTAATTTGGGCTCATGATAAATAACCATGCTGATAAGGTTGGCTGGTCAAGATTGGTCAATTAAAGTGGTTTTCAAAAAAGAAGGAAAAAAACCTGAGAGCAGGAGAAAAGCAATGTATATAAATACTGTATGTGGCATTTGAAAAAATAGACTGGTCCCTAAGATTTAGAAATATAAGGAAAAGTGTAAATGAAAATTCTATGATTTTTCAGCTATACAGATGTCTTAGCCATTTCTGCTTGAAAAAATAATTAGAACTGCCTGGACCTTTATTGTGGGATCTTTTAATAGAGCAACCAATAACAAAGAATATTTAGGTCATTGTCAGGGATGTTGGATTTTAGCCTTGTTCTGACACTGTTTGATCATTTATCCCTTTAGTTATACTCGCATGTTCTGGAAATGATGTTCAACAGATTTCTCTACCACTAACTAGGAGTGTGACCTTGAAGAAGCTATTTAAACTCTTTGTGTTTTACATCCTGAAGATATGGACCAGCAATGCATTGGGACTAATGATTAACTTATACTTTGACTCATTTGTACAGGGTGAATAATTATGCCATCCATTCTAATTCAAAAGGTTATTAAAATGATATAACTTATTCAGAGCACTGTAAACACTGTACAGTGGGTGTACATAACAGGTGCCTCAGTTTTATAAATCCTACTGATTGGTGGTATTTATTAGTTATGTAGATAACTACAAAGAAAATATAGTTAATGCTAAAAAATACAGAGTATATAATTTTCATGAAATAATCCCAATTCTCCTTTCTCTGGCCAATTGATTTCCAAAGAAACACATAAAATATTATTGATTTAAGAGATATCACTTTTTCTTTTAAATCATATAGGTTTATTTATAAATTTTTCCAGCCCGTTTGCCAAGCCTAAAAGTTTTCACCCTCTTCTCTACCTCTGGGAGATTGAACATGGTCCAGATATTATATTCTAACCCCAGTGCAATCTGTTATCTGGGTTGGGAACTTCAAATTTCACACATTACCTGTATCCTTTGTCCACTGGTAATAAGAAAATCACCATCTTTCATAATCTTTGTAAGAAGATTATGTAATGATTAAAGCAAGTACTATTGGAGGACTTACTATTTGCCATGCATTCTTCTAAATGATTTTTGCATATATTAATTTCATTATTTTAAAGCTTAGTGTTCCAAAATAATATTACTCCCATTTGAGGTATGTGGAAATAGCTTAAAGAAGTTGTTTCCAAAGACACACATTAATATGTGTTAGGGCCAGGACCTGACTTAGTATCTGTCCAACATGAAACCTGTATTTTAAACTAATGGACTCTATAATTATGTGATTATGAATTGTTTATGGAATTGAGCCCCTTACAAATTTTACATTTTAGATAAAATTTTACATAATTGGTTAGAAACACTATATTATGAGCAACTTTATAGGAATACTGTATAGCACTGCTATTAAGGGTAGTTTTTAGACCAATTGCATAACCCTCACATAAAATGTCCCAGTGTTTTGAAAATCTAAAGTTGGACCAGGTCAAGCTTCCCTCCTTGGAAGCTGAAAATATAGATTTTGTTTATAAACAGAATTAATTAGCAATTTTCAGAGGGATGCCAAAATGGTATTTTTTCTGTGTTTTCATCAAATAGGTGCTAATAGTTGCTGTTAACACAAAACTAATTGCCACCTAGGGTGGGGAGTACAAGTTGCCTCGTCCTGTGACCACACTGGCCCATCTGTTGAGAATCTCTGCTAAGGAACAATGCAGGAACTGGCACGCAATTTGGGTTCTGGCCAGTGGTCAACTAACAAGCTGGGACCCCTTGGACTAAGAAATGCCTTGAAGTCAGAGATGCTCTGCTGTCCATTAACTGGCAGCTCTTGTGTTGTGTGAGGGCAGAGCCAAGACCAGGTGCCAGTTTGCAAAGCAAAGGATCTGTCTGAGTGCCACCTGTCACTGGCATGTGAGTGTCGTCCCACCAGGAGCCACAGCAGGTGTGCTTTGTCCATCAAAGTGTGGCATATTAGAATATTCAGCTAGGCTAAGGTCGGGGCCAGGGCAACATTTTACCTTAGCCCAAAAAGGAGGACAGACCAAACGCTTACCAGGAGATGAGATAGTTGTCACATCACACCATATCCCAAGGGTGGATATACTGGATGTTTTTCATTAGAGACGCTCTTTCTCATACCTGGGTTCTTGCCTTAACTAAATAAATAACTAAATAAAGGGAAGAGCTATGTAATTGACTGTATCAACACAAATCCTTGCCTTTATAAGACAATTTGTGGTTAGAATCACTTAGGTGAATTAATTACTCCACAGTCTTTTCAAATTAAGATAAAGTTCCGGTTCTTTGTTTAGCTTTTTCTGTTGTTATTCTTAATAAATTGAATCGTAATGTGGAGCTGCTAGGTTAACTAGAATTTAGAAGATCAACATTCTTATCCCAGCCCTGTCATAACGCATCATGTTATTTTAAACAATTTATGTTACATGTCTGAGTACCACAGTCCACATCCGCAAAATGTGTAAGTTGTCTTGGATAGTTTCTGCAGTACCTTTAAATTCCAAAATGGTATGAATCTATGAATGGCAACAATGCAAAACGATTTAAAAAGTATAATACATTTTTAGAAGAAAAAAATCCCTAAGATTTGAAATGAATGAGCCTAAAAAGGAATATTAAAATTACTCATACAACCATTACCAATGGCATCTACTTTTTATGTGTTGCATATATCTTCTAGATTTCTATGTGTAAACTGGCTTTTTTTTTTTTAATTCAAAATTGTTTTTGACCCTGAATGCTTATCTAAAATGTCTATTTAAAAACTTTACTTAGGGCTTCCGTGGTGGCGCAGTGGTTGAGAGTCTGCCTGCCGATGCAGGGGACACGGGTTCGTACCCCGGTCCAGGAAGATCCCACATGCCATGGAGCGGTTGGGCCCGTGAGCCATGGCCGCTGAGCCTGAGCGTCCAGAGCCTGTGCTCCGCAACGGTAGAGGCCACAACAGTGAGAGGCCCGCATATCGCAAAAAACAAAACAAAACCAAAAACTTTACTTAAAAAGTTTATTAGACTTTATTTTAAAAGTCTAGTACTGAATCAAAAGAGTTGTTTTTAATTGCATTTTCCTTTCCCATAAATATAATATTAATAAATTATATTTACAGAGTGCTTACTCTATATCAGACCTACTTTAGGCATTTTACATTAATACACTTATCCTTAGGATGTGATGTAAATACTATTATTATTCCAATATTACAAATGGGAAAATGAGGTTAAGTATGACAAAGTCACTTAGTAAGGGGTCTAGGATTTCTGGCTCCAAAGTCCACACTCTTGACCACTACTCTGAGGTACTGGATGGGAACAACTTTTTTCCATTTTCCATTTGGGATTGAAGATTAGGAAAATACAGCTTAGTAAACACCTGGAGCATTTAGAAGTGTCACTTTCATCAGAAAGTCACAAAATATATCTGTGTAGTAAAGTACATAATAAAGATTTTATAATCTTCATTATAATGGTATTTATAAGCAATAAATAAGTCCATTATATCATATCAAATAAATTTTTTTCATCTTTAAAAAATTTATTTTACACTGCTCATTGAAATAGAATTTATAACTATCTTTATTCTCGCAGAACACTTTAACTTAATATATCTGTGTTCTTCACAACAGTGTATCTGGAAAACAAATAAAGTCACAAGAAACACATTAGAAGCTAAAGAAATGTTTGCCAAGTGAATTAAATAGCGTGAGTAAAGGATAAATACTAGAACTATGAACTCTTCCAGGGCATGATACTTTAACTCATCTTTTCTTTCTCAGGGCAATTTTGAATTTACTAAAAGAGTATTTTTTAATATTTTCGTGATAATATTTGATTATCAACAGTTCCATGGATGGTTATAAACTGGAAGGCAGGACTGTGTTCCAGACTTTATATTTTCTACAAACATATATATACTTTTTATTTCTTATAATAGTTCCTTTGGGAAAGTTGCTGCTTGACCCACATATTCACGTCAACTGGTATGAATTGAAAGACAGAGGGGAAAAAAAAAACAAATAATAACTTGAGACCCAGTATTACAATGACAATGTGAATGAGGATTATATCTTTGTTAGTGTGTGAAAAAGATACAATTGTCAGAGATAAAAGATAAGAGAATGCTGGGCTTCCCTGGTGGCGCAGTGGTTGAGAGTCCGCCTGCCGATGCAGGGGACACGGGTTCATGCCCCAGTCCGGGAAGATCCCACATGCCGCGGAGCAGCTGGGCCCGTGAGCCATGGCCGCTGAGCCTGCGCGTCCGGAGCCTGTGCTCCGCAATGGGAGAGGCCACAACAGTGAGAGGCCCGCGTACCGCAAAAAAAAAAAAAAAAAGATAAGAGAATGCTTCCAAAGCACACTAAGAATATACTCCACCACAATAGAAACAATTTTTTAGTGAAATCTATTTTAGTTGGTACACGGTATTAACTCATTGGAGCTTCATTCTAAAAGACCATATTTAGACAGGGAGAGTTGTGATTGGGGCACAGTGAACCTTTGCCAATAAATTCAAGTACCAGAAGTTTCTTCTGAGAAGGGGATTGATCAATCATATAGATCTGTGGAATAGCCTTAAGGAGTTCCCTGGTTGCCTAGTGGTTAGGGTTCAGCTCTGTCAGTGCCGTGGCCCAGGTTCGATCCCTGGTAGGGAACTGAGATCCTGTAAACCGCACAGTGTGGCCAAAATATAAAATTTTATAAAATTTTTTAAAAAGATCTATGTAATAGCCTTGTGACAAAATCTCAGTGCAGAAATTTTGCTAGTTATTCTTATGAGCATAACTGTCACAATTGCAAAGGTTATTATAATATCTTTCAACTCATTTCATCGACTATACAGGCATTTAGCACTTTTATAAAGAATATCTGGGTGAGTATTCTCTGTCATTGCAATTCATACAACATATGGCACTTGTTATAAAAAATGTTCAATGAAAACTATAAATATTCCATTCATTGACTCACATTTTCTAATAGTTTTGTCCAAATATTTACAGCACATAGAGCAGAAACAAAAAAGTCAATCAAGACTTTTACCTTTATTTGAGATTTCATAAAGAGACTGAAAGAAAATATTTTGAACATAATTTATAGTAAGATATCAATTATCTCAAAGGAATAATGAAAATATTCAATGTAGACTAATAAAATATTATTTATATTTCATGAATTATTTCAAAGGAACCACAGACATCAATTAAACATTTCTATGTGTTGATATCCCAGCATATTAAAAAACATGAGCTTGCTCTCAAGAATTTGATAAGGAAGGTAAGACTTTTAGAGGAAAGTATGCGATATAAAAACATTAATTATTAAATAAGGAAAATTATATACAGACTATGATGTACAAGACTCTTTAGGGTTTCAGAAAACAAAAGTGTCTGTATTCCCATGTGACACTAGAAATGGGTCTGAAAGGAAGAATATAATTTCTATAAGTGGAAAGAAGACTATTCCAAGAGATGGAAGCAGGATGAAAAAGCTCTGGTGGTGGAAAGTGTAGGCCAACAATTTGTGGTTCAGTTTCCCTGGAGCGTAGTGGAGTGGCACTTAAGGCCAGCAAGGTTAGTTGAGGCTTTATTATGAAAGCATCTAATCCCAAGTGAAGTGTTTATACTGAACACACTGTGAAATGGGGATTCACTAAACCCATTGAATAGAAATATATTCTTGTTTCTACGTTTAGAAAATTGATTCTTACATTTATATGTAGTGTAGCTTGGAGCAGAGAAAGTTTGGAGGTAGACATACCTGGTAGGAAGTTGTTTAAAAACTAGTTAGTGGATTACATTGGAGTATTTCCTGTGAACACACCAACACGGATATTAATGCAAGTAGCAATACAAAGAAAAATGTGGAGTTTTTTTTTTAATTAGAAATTGATTCTATGTCAGGGTTCATGGGAAAAGAGGGATTAAAAGTAACACTGAAGTTTATTCTGAGGTTGGGTGCCTGGATGAATGATGTTGTCCTTAATAAAAAGAAAAGTAAAAGATTTGTTTAACCTAAATCATTTTTAATCATATAATAAAACCATATGTTACTGAATTCAAGTTAGAATTATTTGTGAGATACAAGAGTATTTTTTCTCTAAGTTAAGCAGAAAAAAGATTGCCAAATCAACTATGATATGCCATCTCTGATAGACGATTTCTAATTTCAGAGACTTAAAATATGAAAAATGTGTATCTTAAAATTGATTAACTATGGGAATAAAAACTAATGTTTACAGATGTTTTACATGCAAGTAACTCATATAATCAATTGTCACAATTGCCTCATGAAGTATTTTTATACTACCTTTATTTTACAGTTGAAGGATCTGAGAAGCAAATATCACTGGCAGACAGAGATTTAAATCGAAGCACTTTAGCCCTAAAGTATACTCTCTTAACTACTACACTAAAATAATTTGTTTCAGAGAAAATTATATTAAGATAATAACAAAAACTGTAATTTTTTGAGGGCCCACTGGCTTCATGTTAGGCTGTTTCATATTTTATAATTAATCTTTCCAACAGCCTTGAAGTATGAATCCCCTCTTTTAACAAAGGAGGAAACTGAGGCTTAGAGTAAATGAACTATGTGCTCAAGATCACAGGACCTGTGGGTGGCAGAGCTGGAGTCCATGCCCAGATCTCTCTGACATCATTATTGTAATTGTTTCTTTTTCTCCCAGACTCCCCAACTCCCTTTCCCATATTTATCTTGATCTCAAATATCCAGTCCTACATCTAACATGTGGGGCTCACCAAATACACATTCAGTACAGTATAGTAGCTCTCAACTGGGGCCAATTATGCTTCTCCCTTTCCTAAAAGGACATTTGGCAATGTCTGAAGGCATTTTTAATTGCTACATTTGGGGGATTAGGTGTTACTGTCATCTAGTATGGAGAGGCTAAGAATGCCACTAAACATCCTGTTACTATGCACAGGACAACTCCCACGGCAAAGAATAATCTGCCCAAAATGTCAATAGTGCTGAGGTTGAGAAACCCAATTTAGTGGAAACAATGAAACTGGGCCTTGCTCACCTGAATGCTATTTTATTTGATTTTTATTTTTGTTTTTAATGTTAGGACAAAAATAATAGAATATAGTTCAAAGATAGATTTCAAAGATAATAGTCTTTTCTTATTGCCTTAACTATGAAGGTTATACCAGTGAGATGGACAAATAATACCATGAATAGACTTGACATAAACATGTCATCATTTAACACAAGAAGAAGATCCTTTGGTTCACTAATGACTTGAAGTGAATGTATATTTTTGCATATTTTCTAGAATATATGAGGCAGGGAATTTTTCTTTACATTTCTTGTTCATGAAATTGTTGCTGAATTGATCAAACTAGTTGAGTAGCTTAATTAGAGAAGTGTCTGAGCCTTCATTTTCAAATAGACCTATCAATCCACAAGTTCTGTGACACATTTAATGATAAATGCTCCTATGTCATGTTGAATTTCTAAATTACTCCATAAGCATATTTCACAAGGAAGTTTCTATGGGCAGAAGGCAAGAAAAGAAAGCCTTTTGAACCTTCCATAGAACCGCCTAGAATGAACATCTCTCTGAGGACACAGAAGCCTCCCCTTTCCCTAGCGCTCACTTTGAACACCTATGAAGGAGAATTCCTGGAGTTTGTCCATCAAATACTGCAAAGCCACTAAGTATGTGGCAAATTTAAAAATTCATTTTATCCCAAACGAAGTCCCTTATTGCACAGATTTCATTCCCAACTCAGAAGAGTGCAAGAAGAATGGGAGCTGCTAATCAAAAGGTCTGGTCTGAGCTGTGAGTTCTCTGGACTCTTGTGAATTTAATCTCTAAAGTCCATTTCTAAAAGAACTTAAAGTTAAGATTAAATTCTAATCAAACACAAAACTGTGAGATATATCCACTTTTCCAAATCTGATATTGCAATTTCTAGTCCTATTGTAAAACCAAATTGTCTTAAATGCACTTATGCCAATAAAATAATTATTTCTAAATTGGAGGATAATTTACCCTGCTTCAGCACTTAATTTGTTCCAACATTATCTCCTTAATTGTGATATATTTGCACTTTTTACCCTAAATTTTTCTGTTCTAATTAGTTAAAATAATAACTGCAATATTTTAAAAAGTATTTAAAAGTAATACATTTAAGGTGTTGCAGATATTATTTGAATAATCTGCTAAAGGTTAGTGAAAACATTATCACAAAATGGTTGCATATTAAGGACAATCGAGAAAATAATTAAACATTCCTTTCTGTTATTATGAGCCAAAGGAAAATCCCAATATCTCTAGGATGGTTTGAACTTGATTTCATATGAGTGTGAAAGGAAGAGTACATGATTTTATAAGAGATATATATATATATACATACACACACACAATTATGTCAATACATAATTGAGGTTTTCCTAGGCAAATGCAACAGAAAGGCAGTGGGACAAGAAAAGTGAGGATATTGGCAAGCATCTTAGGGCCATGGAATCTAAGCAGGGTAGACAAATAAGTGTTGATGCAAAGGAGTGATAGAAATGGAGGAAGATGTTCAGTTTGTAAACTGATTAAAAGAGTAGGAACCATCCAAGGTTATGGCAGGATCAGATATTTGAACTTTAGATTTCAAAGATGGAGCCATTCCAACTGAAGAAAAGTTCCAGGATCTTGCTATGAAACAATGGCAAAGGGAGATGGAGACAATATCTCTGAAGGAGGAGATGTTAGAGAAGTGAGAGGCAGCTACGGAAAATCTCACGTGACACCTATTGGGCATTTACCATATGCTAAGTTCAGGTCTCAACACTCTTAATGTATTAACTCATTTAATCCTTACAGCATTCCTGTGAAGTAGGTCCTTATGAAATGCCATCTTTGTCAAATGGAAAGAAATTCTAAAGTTTCCATTTGAAAACTGGATAACATAATTACTATTCAATGGGATAGGACTTTTTGGTTTTGCTTTTGAAACTTTGCTTTGTTTGTTTTGAGGCTATGTAATTCTTTCCCAAAATATTTATTGAGTAACTGCTCCATGTCAGGCTCTGGGTATTATTTGGAATATCTGGGAAGATGTTCTCACTTTCACTCTTTCTCCACCCTTACACAAACCCACAGGGAAGAGCCAGATTTCTATTAATGCATGGAGGTGAAGGTGAAAATCTGAGAAAGATAGAGGATCAAGAAGTTGATCAACGAACAGGTAGTTAAGAAGGCACAGTGAAAAATTTTGTGAAGAGGAACACAAAAAAAATTGTCCGAGGTTATATCAGAGGAGATAAAACTCACGGCAGAGGAGGTGAAAATGAGAGAATAAGATAACAGAAGATGGAAACTTGGATGTTGACCAAGGGTACCAGGCTATGAACTTCACAGTTGTCCACAGATTTGCCAGGGGAGTTAACCCTTGGAGTGTCTGATGTCTGTCATAGGTGTAGAAGATGGGAGAGACAGGGGGTACTCAAAAGACAGCCATAGCCTCAGTGATTAAAACTTGGAGGCACTTTTAGTTAGAGTGAGCAGGGTGCTTTGGCCTTTCTGGAAGGGCTCGGCTGTAGTATGCTTTAATTGCCCAGTCTCCAGAGAGGGACTCTGTTTTCAAGATGATCAATGTCTGGGATTCCCTGGCAGTCATTTTGAGGCCTTGTCTTTTGGGCCTATTATCCTGTGATTTGAAATGTGCCCTGTGTTAAGTTAACTATTGTTATATTCTTGTGGGTATTTTAGTTATCTTTTTTGTTTGCTTGCTTTCTCTTAGCTTTTTAGTTGGAAAACGCCTTGCTCTCTCAGCTGTGCTAAAGAGAGACTAGAAGAGGGGTTTTCCATTGATGGGTCAAGCTTACAAGGGTAGAGCCACCTGTGATTGGGATGAAGATAACGAGGATAGCATTTACGGAAAGCCAAAAAAAGGGTAAAATATTGTTTGGTTAATTAAGATAGAGTGAAGAATGCCATCATATTTCAAGTTTCATTTTGGCTTTCCGTATAAGCTTCCAGAATAGAACAGCAGGTTCTCTTTGGGGACCACTTTTCTCTTGCTATTTCCCTATAAGTCTAATCTCCCAAGATTTTTGTTCCCAATGAATGTTATGTTAATTTTAATTTTTAAATGATATCTGTTCTTCATACTGCCCTTAAGTGCCCTGCCTAGTCTTGCTTACAACCGGAACCCTGAAAAAATAGATAAAGGTTGCTTCATCCCAACTGTAAACATTAGCCTGTGTTATAATTGTAAATAAAAAGAAGGATGTGACCCACGTAGGCTATAAAGTATAGAAAACTTTACTTGGTATCCTTTTGCCAACAAAATAATGGCCTATTGTGTTCATTTCAGGGTCCCAGCTCTCAATTGTGATTTAAAAGCTCCACTTCAGAATACACCTTAAATATTATAGATTGAGAAAATATCACCTGGGATTTAGGCTACCAAGAAGTGCTTACGTTAGTTTTAATAACAGTTTCAATTATTATCTGTGGAAGGATTTTGTTTGATAAATTGTGAGCAGAAAGATTGTTTTAGGAAAATTGATCCACTTTTCCTGTTTTCAGCTGCCAAGCGTGAAAAAGCAAAATATTTAAATTTCTCCAAGAAGGTTTATGTTTTATAGAAGGGTGCCTTGATTCAAAGTTGTGAATTGCTAAAATGCACTCTTTTTGTGCAATTGAAAAACATCACTGAGTTCCAATTGGCTGCATCTCCATGTTCATTGTCATCCCTACAGTGGTATTGATTAGTTGATCTGTGTGTCTCTAATTATCAGTGAATGATTCCGTGAGATTAATAAGTGATTTTTTTAATCTTAAAAATTCTTCTGTTGAAAACAAAGCAATACACTTTGTAACATTTTCATGTAAAAGCTCCATAGTTAAATTTTCACTGAATTTGGAAATATGGAACGCCTATTATTGCAGACATTCCTTAATTTTCTGAAAGAATCTAAAAGGTGTAAGGTGATCTTCAGCTATTTTGATAGAGTGCAAGTATTTTGAAAACTGAAAACAAACTTTTCAAGTCTCCCTAAAAGGAAAGAAACATTTACTTGTGTAGATATTAAATATTTCCTGGTTCAATTCATAGTTTTTACGATTAGCCAACTTAATGATTAATATAGCAGATACATAATAAAGTTTTAAGTGCTAATTCAAAACACTCATTCTAGAGTTGGAGCCAGACATCCTATAATAAGAAGTAGTAGGTGATTTCAAAGCTAAAAACGCTGAGAAAATAAATTTCCTTCCACGAAAAACAAAGGCGCTTTTGAGATGAGAACGGTCTTTCAGGAAGTTTTATTAGTGTAGAGACCTCACACAAGTCAAACAAGGCAATGAGATACAGGGACTTAAACTGAACATGGTAAAATTCTAGTTTGTAATAGAAAATGTAGTGTATTTTCTTTCATCTTTTCTCCTCTCAAATTCTATAACTTGGGAGATTTGGAGGGGGTGGTCCCTAAGTTATCTTAGTTATATTCATAAAAGCCAGAAAATCATGAGAAGTTCCTACCCTAGAAGCTTAAGGTACAGTGGGGATTGCAGAGTATGAGAAATGTATAAAATGCGGTTATGTTATAAAACTTTGCCAGCTTTCAAAAATCTTGTTTGGTATTTTCAAAGTAAATTTAGATTTATAGGAACTCTTCCCACTAGTTGTGAGAGGTTTCTTTAGCAGGAAGAAATAAAATAGATTATCTCATTTAAATTTGGAAGTGATTTTAACATATAGTATTCTGTTTCTTAAAATATCAGTAATATTTTCTCTTTTGACACATTTTTAAGATTATTTAAGATCACATACAAACAGAACCTTGCATACCAACTGTTGTTTTAAATATTAAAAGAAATGTATTTTGTTTTGTTTATTATTTAGCTGAACAGATGGTAACGGTTTGACACAATTTAGTTCCCTTTCTCTCTCTCTCTCTCTCTTTTTTTTTTCCTTTGGGAAAAAAACAACACAAAAACCAGAGCTTCTTTTCCCACTTTGTCACAGCTGGTTACCAATCAATCTCAATTCACGGTACAGTGATGATAGCACATGTTGTCCGGGGGCCAAATCTGATTGGGTTGCATTTTTCAGCAGTGTTTCATATCAGAAAAAAAAAAAAGGTATCTTTATAGTGGGGACTGTCAGCACATGATTGTACAACTGTCATTAATCAAACCTGGCAACAATGACTGCATTTATACAAGTCTGAGACTGGCAGATTTCACAATCAAAATCACCCAATTTCTGTTAGGATTTCCTCACCAGTAATGTTTTTTCATCTGTTTCTTTTTTTTTTCTTATTTTTAATTAAAGTCAGACAATACCTCCTACATGTTGATCACATATAATATCATACCATGTTGGAAAACTAGTTGTTTTATATCAAAGTGTGCTCTAGTTACTAAAAATTTATTTTCCGCTATGTAAAGAAGGCTAAGAGTAAATCAGGGAAAATTTTAGGTACATTAGATTGTTTAATAAAACAATAATTTTAAAGTATATATATATATATATATATATATATATATATATATATATATATATATATATATATATATATACATTAGGAAACACATTTATGACCCTCCTAGGATTAGAGATGGTTTTAGAGTAATACTGAGAAAAATATTGATAAAATTTAGTTTCTGGAGTTTTTGAGACTCTGAACATAGAGTCTGATGCAGAAATACACACCTGCTCAAAGCACATGCACACAGAGCAATAAACACACATATCAAATGGAAAAGGTGTGTTGCTCTGTGTTAGAAAACTAAATGGACACCGATGCACAGGACATGGATTTCAGTCTCTCTTTAACTCGAGACAACAGTCTCAGAATCTTCTTCTTTAAAATGGTGTTTGGAAATAGGCATTTTTCTCTAAGTCATTTATTGTTGTGAAATTTATTGAATCTCAGTTGTAAACTGTAACGATCTTTTTAAATATAAGGAACTATTATTTATAATTATTTATATTACTCAGTCAATATTTGCTTTCTAGAGAAAAATAAATGTTTCCCCAATTATCCAATCTAGTAGTGTAAAGCATCAATGAGATGACTATTAAGCATGTACGAATTTATCCAGAAAGAAATACAAGAAATAAGGCCACAATTATTGGACCTGTGGAAATATTTGACATCTAATTTCTTGTGAAATATGTACTTTTAGGAAGCAAGTTTTTGTCTCAGAGACATCATGACCTGTAGAGAAAGCAGAGACTGGTACTCGATACACATGACAATTTTTCTCCTGACTATAATTGTCTCAATGTGTGTGGCCTGGGGAAAGGAACTTTGTCATATTTTGCCTCAGCTTGCCTAAATGTGAAACTAGCAATGAGCCAAATACCTCATTCTTTCTGGGTTTTGAAGTTATTTAGATGTAATTTCTTTAAAACCAACCCTCAAATATCTTAAGTTTTTGCAGGTAAGAGCTAATTTGATCATAATTATAGGTTTATAATTTCTCTGATCTGAGTTGTATCTTATTGTGAAAATCGACAAAGGTACCATGACATGCTTCAGTCTCTTGGGTTGTGGGTACTGTCAGCATTCAGGCTAGAGACTGGCACAGTGGTTCAGTCATGTTGGAAGGGACCGCAGTGTCTATAGTTGTACAGTTCTATTAGACCCATGTAGGCAGTGTGATGAAGGAGAAAAAGTGTGTACTTTGGAGGAAGACAGACCTTGATTTGAAAATCCAAATTTCTATGTGAAAGTGTCAAAATTTTAAATATCAGTTATTCCAATAATTTTAAAACATTAGTGAGCCAAAACACAACACACACACGGATACACATACACCACTTGCTCTCATGCAGACTTCAGTCCACAAATGAGCAAACTGCAATTATGATTTTATAGTATCCAGTGTAAATTTCTGTAGTCAGACCACAAGGCCTGAATTCTAATAACAACTCTGCCACTAAAAGCTTAATTGGCATGTTGACCATTTATTCATTGAACCCATTAAGGAAAAATTTGTGGGAGTATTTGCCATTTTGGTAGTATATCCCCTGTTTAATTTCTCTTTATAGATTCATAAATCATGATTTTTAAAAATTGAAACTTTATGCTTTCTTTTGGTAGAAAGTTGTAACCTTTGTAATATAATTGATGAAAAATGTGCCAGGAGAGCTAATTTTTAATATGGTCTAAACTTTTGCTACCAATGAATTCCCAGACTCTGAATAGCAAAGTATTATTTTTCTAATCTTAAAATTAGAACATTAGATTAGACTCAATATTTTTTCATTTTTTCCCTTATGTCTCAGAATTTATAATCTGTTGGTTTCCTGGAATAACCAATTTCCATGTATTTTCTTATAATTGCATAATTAAATAGCCTTTTCCCCCCTCTTATCCTAAAGGTATTTTATTTAGGCTTCAAGTATTCTCCTTTAATATTGATATTTGGGGATTTCCTGAGTATTTCTATGTTCACTGATTCATATTCTTCATAGTTTTCTAGACTTAAATTATATTTTTTGAAGTTATTGTTTTTACACGTTAAGAGTTCAAGTTCATGTATGTCACCTTTTCAATTTTTATGTCTCTAATTCCTTTCCTGATAAATAGGGGGTAAAATTGAACATAATATTCCACTATGCCATATTTTATAAAAGTGTAAAAATAAACTATATAGTTTCAGGTTGAAGTTTATATGCCTAAAATTTCTAATTTTTAAAATAGGAGACATAATAACTTTACTCCTTACCTACCAGAATTGTTATGAGAATACATTAAAAAGTATATTTAAGAACACTATGCAAATGCATTTTTGGTCATTATTTTATTTTAATAACACATGTGATTAGAAACCACCCTAGTTGCCACAATAATGAGTTGATATTCTCAAAAGCATTGAACAAAGCACAAAGCTTTACTTTGTTCTCCTGTAGTCTTCACATTGTTTTAGATATTCTTCTAGAATTATTTCATTTATTTTTGTGCAGAGAGAGAGGGTTTTTTTCATGTTACTAACTTACAGAGGGAAATTTACAGTGATAATATGTAAATCAAAAGTGTAGATTGCTAGTCAGGATTTGCTAGTTTCTTTATTTTAGCTCTATCTCCATAGTAGCATTTATGTATTAAATATTGTGAGTCTTAACATTTACAGTATTTTGTTTGATTTAAAACATTAGTTTTCAGAACTAACTACTGATATATAAAGCTAATAACACTACTCTGTTTCTTGATATAATAGAGTTCTATATTTCATATTAGTTTCCCTTTCAGTTCTGCATACAATTGTTTTACTAATAACCATGCTATGAAAGAACTATAGAAGAATTTTAAGAATTTGTTGGATGGTTCATCACTCATTCTGTAAGCATTCATTGAGCACATCCAAGATCTCAGGAGCTGTTTGATAGGGTTCAGAGTATATAGTTTGGAACAAGAGAGAATCAATTATTGTTCTCTTGGAGCATACATGCTCTTGGAAACTAGGAAGACAATAAACAAGCAAACAAAAATTTGATAGAGGTGTGTGCTGTGAAAAAGATAAAAAGTACTAAAACTAACAAAAAATATGAAAACAAAGAATAAAAACAAGTAAAAGTAATTTTATAATGTAACTGGTGGGTAAAGGGCTACTTTACATTGTGTGGTCAAGAAGATATCTTTGAGGGAATATTTGGGTTATCTTGAAAGTCAAGAATGATCAGCAATGAAAACTGTAGGGGAAGGGCATCCCCTGAAATTACAAGAGAAGTACAAAAACACAGTGGTAATTAGGTTGTTATGCTGAGCTAGGGAAAAAGGGCCATGTTGTTCGAAAAGAGTGAACAAGAAGTTGGAGAGATTATTTAAAAATCTCAAAGACCAGAGTCTGTGCTCTTAACCACTTGGTTATGCTACTGGATGTTAAAAGCTCTGTGTTGGGGTTTTGGATATTGCAGTGAGTGAAGCAGACAGGATCTCTGCCTCTATCAAAATAGACAAATCAAAATGTGAGTAAGTGCAGAATGATTGGTGTAGCAATACGTTTTTTTGTTTGCTTTGGGTGGTCGGTTTTGGTTTTTGTTTGTTTGTATTGTTTTATTTTCTTCTGAGGAGAGAAGTATCATGGTTTTCTAGTGTGGTAATGGATGGCTTCAAACAAGAGGAGTGGAAGATAAGGCTTCCCTCATGACTTAGGACATTGTAAATCAGCAGAAGTTTAACCCGAAATATGCAGACAGAAAAGTAACCACCATAACCGGAGGACAGAGGAGCAAGGATAGTTGAGTTTAGTTGGCAGGCTTGGTTCATAGACGCTTGATTTCTGTCTTGCAGAGTTCTGTAAAACAGAACTTTTATTAGGTCCATGTCTCAGCTCATAATAATGTTAAGTTGTGTTATTCTTTTATAACTAGCTAGAAGTAGAAGAAATCTGATTATAATAATCTTCAGTGCAAACCTAAAAAGTTTTTTTTGGTCCCGAAAGCAGTAGGAAGTCACAGCTAGTTGTAAGCAGACAGAACCAATTAAAGTAATATTTTGGAAATATAGCTTTAACTGTGTGGTATGTATGAGGAGGACAGTCAGTGTGATCAACCAGAAGCTATTGCAAAAATGTGTGCGTGAAATAACAAAGACCATCAGTGAAAATTGAGAAGAAAAATCAGATATGAAAACAATGTAAAGATAACTTCTTCATCAATTTGTATAATTTCTTAGAATCTAATAAGAACATATTCTTAGGCAAACTTAAAAAAATTCATGTTAAAATTTTAGAATTTTTTTCTGAACTACTATGTTAGTGTACTTGTTAAAAAATAAAAGTGTGATGATAAATGTTTGTGAAAGAGCCGAGGACGTGCATTTCCAGAAATCACTCCAAGGCATGTTGATGTTTTAAAAGTTAATATTGCTAATTTAAAAAAGGATTACCCCTTCTTAATTCTTTTAGCCAATGTCTGTTTTGTCAATTTGCCAACAAATAAGATAATTTTCTCCTTTAATATATTTCAGCTCTATTATATTCCAGGTACCTAAAAAATAAATCATATATTTGAATGCAGTGTAACTTATAAAATATAAAAACAGAACTCACCAAGAAACTGAACTATACACTATAGAACTATACACTGTTTTCTTACTATCTAAGAGCTACCAAAAAAGTCAAAGTGTAAATAATACCTTTGATAGTTTTGATGCAGCCAGAGTTGTATACGTATCTAAATTATCAGTACTTGATAATCAAGCAGCTAGAGATAAGATACAAAATTAATGATCTTATTAGCAGTACCTTTAATCTAAGCAATTGCATTTTATGGCCGAACGTTGTGTGTGTGTGTATGTTATTTTAGGTAAAATACCATATAAGAGAGAAAAATGAAGTTGAATACTTAGTGTTATCTAAATATAATCAATATTATTTAATAAAACCAATTCATATTCTACACAGGTATGACATCAAAGATGATTACACACTGAGAATTAAAAAGGCCATGAGTACAGATGAAGGCACATATATGTGTATTGCTGAGAATCGGGTTGGAAAAGTGGAAGCTTCTGCTACCCTCACAGTCCGAGGTAAGAGACTTAAGATGTGAAATACAATTGAACCAGCAGACTAATATTTGGTTAAATTGGTAAGTGAACTCACAATCAAAATAATAGCTTATGCTGTTTTATTATTACATTAAAATGCCTAGATTTTGTGTCCTCTTTATTTTTTAGTTGAAGTAAAATTGCTTTCAAATTTGGGTTTGAAGGGATGATCATTTGAAGTGATTAATTTTTATTTAATATATAATAGCTAATGTAGTTTAAAAGTAAATCTTAAAAATGGGAAAGATTTACACTAATCTTTTATGTTTCCATTGTTTTGAACTATTTACTGCTTTTAAATGTCACTAATTTCAAAGATACTTGGTTTTTTGTTTACTAGATTGTCACCTTATACTAGTAGACTTTTTTTGAAATCCTTTTTTATTTCAGCATTCAAAAAGCAATCTGAAAAAGCTAACACTGCTTCCAAATGTGAAAAATGGACACAAAGGAGCTCCCATGTTGAGAAAATCTGATTTAGAAAGTGATTTGTGAAGTTCATTCACCTTAAAAAATTGAAATAGTCAGTGCCACTCCTGTAATAACTTTCACTTTCTGGGTATCATGCACTTTCTCAGTCATGGAATAATTTTCATTTATAGACTCCCTGCAATTGCTTATAAGTGAAAGAAAGCATTACTTAACCCTACAGTGAGCTAGAATGAATTAGCTACCTTCCTGGTGGTGCATGTTGATCCACATGAGTAAATTATATAGCCCAAGGTACCAAGTAGTACCAAGTACACAGCTACACTTACTCTCGCCAAATAGATATTACCCATGGCATTGTTTACACCCACAGAACTTCAGAGATAAGCAAGTACATCCATTGCTCTGTCTTTCAGCCTTTCTTCCAGTACCTTAACTAATGCCTCCTCCTCCCATCCCTTATGATAAGGAAGTTGGCTGCATGTTTATATCCATGTCTCACTTGCATCTCACCCTGTTCAGTCAGACCTCTTAGCCTTGTGCAGCTTTGCTCGCAGAAGTTTTCATAAGATTAGGAGAAAGGCTTGGAGGAATTTGGATTGGCAAGAAGTGTGTCAGGGATTCTCAGACTGGTCCTCTAGCTGGTAAGAAGAATGATTTTTGCCAGATGTATGATTTGGGCATCATATCATTAAAAAAAACCTTCCTCCAGGTAAATATTAGGAGCCATTTACTCTGGATACCTAGAAAAAAAACTGGTGAGTTTCAGACTTCTCAATCACTTCATTCCTATTCCACTTAATCCATTTTCCCCCCATCCAGATATTCTAGTGTGGACTTAGATATAAAATAAACTTAGACAAAATTAGCAAGCTAGTTGCTTAAAAAGATTTTCATTCCTCATTAGTTAACAGATCACAAAAAGCTATGATGATACACCAATTGAATATATATACTGATAAAATATGATCAAAATCTGATTTGTAAGCCACTTTAGTATAGTTAACCTACATTTTCTGGTAGGTGATTATATATTTATGTATATTTGTTTGCTTTTATCTAGTCAGTCCTTTGCAAAAGCAATTCACTTGACCATAATTCACCCAAAGTTTGTTTGTTTGTTTTTTCTAAAGTAAGTGGAAAAAGAAAATAAACAACTAACCAAGAAATGTTCCCGTCAAAAAAATATTTGCTGACTAAACAAATGGTGAGAAAATGTGAGGAGTTGTTTGTTTGTAGAAGCAGCAAGGTTCCTTTTATACTTGAATGCTTGGATGAATGAGATTTGAAGTGGTCTGTTTGCTTTAAGATCTTTCCCAGCTAATTGTTTTCATAATTTGTTGAAAGTTTCAGGTTTACCATTTCATTTAACAAAGCATGCTACTCCTGGATGGATGTTTGAAGCTAATTTACAAAACTAATAAAAGAGTTGTTTGTTTTCCATAGGATTCTTTTTTTTTTTAAATCAGCAAACCTTAATGGTCTCTCCCCTAATCTGTGTTCTGTAAATGGATTAGAGTGTTTAATCTGTGTAGTATGCATTTCATCTAAGACTTAAACCTCAAAAACAGGGTTAAAGAATTAAAACCTCCATAATATAATAGAATGTGGAGTAAAAATTGTTTAAAAATACTTTTTACCATTAGGAAAAGCGGTTGGGATTTCTCATACTAAGAGGTTAATGGAAAAAAAAATATCTACGGCTTATTTTTTTTACACTCATTTTTCTATGCACATAAATGAAATGTTCAGCCCTTCTCTGGATTGTTTTATTAGAACAGGGTCAACTGACCCAAGAGGCCACATCCATTTTCATCCATTTAATGCAGGGACACAGTTTAGTTTAATTTGCTGATTTTGAAAATATCCACCTGCTGGGGTTTTTTCAGGATGAAATGTTGCTATGTTACAAGGACAAGTTTTATTGTGATGTTTGTGCTAAAATTTTATCATGATATTCACTTTAGCCAGTTTGAGAAAAGAAAAAGAAGTTTTATAATCACAATCTGAAACAGACTTACTCAATTGTTTTCCACTTCAGAAATATGGTGAAAATAGACTATAAAATTAAACTTAATAACAAGTAGCTCCCTTTGCTGACTAGACAAATATAAAATTAGAAAGAAATATTGCTAGATAATAATAAGCCTGCTAGCATTTATATTCTAATCAAATATTTCATGATCTAATAAAACTTTTTTAAAGTGGCTCCAAAATGAGTGAACACGAACTGCATATTCGTAAACATATTTTTTCCCATTTTTCAGTTGCTTAAATTGGCTTTGCATAAATCAAGGCTTCATTGGGAAAACTATCTTGGTTCTAGAGCAATAAAGCTTTAATTTTTTTGGAATTTTCCTAGACTGAGAAATATATTTTATTTCTTTAAAACATGATTTCTCACCATGTTTTTTTCTTTTTCTCTCTTTACAATCATAGACTCAAAATGCCTTTTTGTTTCTAAAGGAAACATGTTTCAGATTCAGCTGGAGGTGGCACCTGAAAAATGCAAATTCAAAAGTGAAACACAAAGTACTTTTACTACTAGACATTGGCAAAATCAAGAGAAATCTCATCAGTTAGAATAAGGCATAACTTCATTACGTTAGTCTGTTGTTTTGTTCTCAGTTGTTATTTTTGTGCCCCCCCAAAAAAAAGAAAGAAATTATTGTGTATAGTTCAACTTACTTTCTCCCTCTTGCTATAGTAAACACACTATAGACTGTAGGACACACTAGAGTTTCACTAAGCTAGAATTTTCATTCAGCTGCTATAATTGCTTCAGTCTTCTCTGAGTTGTATTACCCCCCCTTTAATTGTGAATAATATTCTAAGACCATGAATCTCATAGAGAAGAAACTCCAATATAGTTTCAAAGATTGCACAGAACTAGAATTGTGATGTATTTGTTGAGTGAATGAAGGTCTATAAATATGGTTTCAATGGCTATATCTATCTCACCATGCCAACAAGTCATCAAGACAAAACTACTCATAAGTTCGAGAGTTACATTGCGTTCACACTGGAGCTTTACCCACTGGGGTACAGATGAAACACTTGCTTGCTGAATAAATTTATATTTTAAAATGTAAGATTTAATAAAAGTTCAAACACTACTAAATCTATTTCTTCTTCATTTGAAAATGGGACCATATGTTTTATATTTGTCCATTGCTTTTATATAAAGTGGTTTACTATGTAAATTGATTTGGCATTATTCTTTTTAAAGAAAGTATTATTAAACCCATGTGTGTCTCTTATAGTTTCTGTGCATTAAAAAAGTGGGCAGTCTATGACAACTGATTTTAGTGATTGAAAGTTATAGAATAATAAAAAAATAATAATTTGTTGAAGCAGCAGTTTGAAAGCCATTCTCAGTATGAATAAGAATCTATTTGTCAGTCATTGTTTCCTGCCCTCTGCCAAAAAAAGAAAAGAGCTTAACAGTAGTTAGAGAGCTACTCAGTTGAAATCTCTAAGGATGTTCCAACCTATTTGTTATATTTTCATCTACCCTGTCCACGGATGAAAAGTGATGTGATCTTAACTTATTACTGGCTGAAACGCAGTGTCAGGGCCTTTTCTGTAGTCCTTGTAATGGTTCTGACTAACCATGCTTAAAATCCAATTGCTATTTAAATCAGACAGCAAGGCCTTCTTTTATTGACATGGCATTTGCTAGCCTGTGACTTGAATAGTTATATTCATCAGGTTCTTAACTTTGGGGTAACACAAGGCTGTTTAACTCTAATAAGATCTTTGAAATAATAACTCTAGTAAATGATGATGACAATAATACCTTATGTAAAGTACCTCTCAAATTGCTTAGAGTTAAACTCGGTGTGCAAAGTAATTATTTTCTTAGAGTTCTATCTATAATTATGTTCAGTTTTTATCAAGCTAGGACATCCTGTTCATACTTGAATAATGAGACTAGAAATCACCCTACTGTCCATACTTAAATGTAACATTACACATCATGCATTCTGATAATTTTCTTTTCTTTCTTTTTTTTTTAATTTCTTTTTTATGTTCTCACCACACCATTGTAATGTCTACAGCTCGCCCTGTTGGTAAGTAGCCATCCTTCTATCCATTTCGCATGGCTTTGTACAATGCTTCATAGCTCATGCATAGTAGGATATGACTGAATGAAATACATTTGTTCACCCCTGTTAAAATATTACTTGAGGGACTGTCTGCTGTAAAAGTTGCTCCTAACTTTTTCATCACTTTACTAGACCGTTTTGTAGTGGCTTTTTGTTACTTAGCAATTAATAGGTAACAATTTTCTTGTAAAAGAATATATGAATGATGAATATCGTAAACTTCTAACTTTTCTTGAGAAAAATACAATACTTCATTTTTCTTGTGTATAAAATATTCAATTATTAGTTATGTTTGATATTCATTAATATAAAAGATTATGAACTAAATTAAGAAGTTCTATTATTTTATGCACTTTTATTTTAAGCTGCTTAGAGTCTCCACTCTGTAAGGGTATTTTGTACTGCTGCATACTTATTATCTGCATGCCTACTTAAAATTTAGTAGAATGCTTCAAGTTACTGTAAGTTGATGCTTACACTAAGAGGAAAAGGGAGGGATGAGCTGTGTTCTTTGGCATGAAAAGTTGTTTGAATATATCTTTTTCTTCATTTGGCTTTGCAAAACTGAAGTTAACAGCTTGCACTTGCAGTAATTTAAGTGGTAGTTATTTGTAAACAAAAATAAGGTATTTTCAAATGTATTGATAAACTTTCTGCATCTCTTTTAAAGTTTTGCTTAACCTACTGAGAAATGTGTTTGAATAAAAGAAATCTTGGTAATTGTGTTATAAGTAAATAAATAGATATATGCATAAACGGATGGGTGGGTGAATGAATAAATTAATTTAGTACACTGCTTCTTTAATATACCAAGAGATACTTTAATAAGTTATTCAATTTGACACAGCTTTATAAATGGTCCACCTCACTTCAAAAGCTTTCTTATTATACTGGCTTGACATTGTTGACATTTGATGTATAGCCATCCAGACTCATAACATTTTTCCCCCTTTGGTTGAAACATTCACAAACATTATTGTTATGTAATGTACTCTTATATGGATAACAAATACAATAAATAAAACTTTGCCTTCCCAATCTGAATTTCTGCTCTGCCATTTCTGAGCAGTACTTCCTTTGTCAGTTATTCAACATCCTTAATCCACAATCACTTCCTCTATAAAATGGAGAGAAAAGCGCTGGCGTATCAAAACTGCTATAGGAATGAATTGAGTTCAAAATTGATCATATATGTGAAAAAGTTTTGTATGCCAACATTTGTTAACACATTCCTAGTTTCTGAGACATACATTATTTCACATTTCAATATTTTTGAAGTATGCTTATGGCTTATGATTAATTTGAACATAAACTGCAGGCATTTTTTCTTAAAACACAATTATTAAATTGATCATGCTTTTTACAATTGATGCTGTTAGAAAATTAAAGAATATACTATAGTTTTAATTTTTTTGCATTTGTAAGAATTCATATTAATAATAACTTTACATATCTATGGTATGACATCTAAAATTAAGAAGTAAATGGGAAAGAATAAGATAATAACTTCATAAATTAACAGGAAAAGTCACATTTAAATGATAGATCTTTATATATAGAAGCCTTATGCCAGTAAACCATGACCACTTGATTTCTATTATTTCACAAGCTCCCGGAATATAGAACAGTATGTTAATAATTTCCAATATATTAAAACTCATGAATAAAAAAATACCTTGTTTAGAAAATGTGGTATACACAGAGTATTGAGATATATTTGTCGCCTACAAGGCATTTCAAAAGTTATTTCTGATTTTTATTCTTTTTTTAAATGATTTCTTAAATTCCCATTGGACTGGAACTAAAGAATAGCTTCTTGACACATTGTACTTTATTCTGGGAAAGTCTGTCATTTCATAAATCTTTCTTAAATGGCTTATGACAGTGCTCAGAAATATGAAGGACTATACTTTAAACCTGGCAACTACTATTAATTTGGGAAACTGAATGTATGATATGCTCTTATTGGATCACCAAGGAAGAGACTGATAATGTAGAAATTAGCCTGCTTTTTCTTTGCATCAACTTTTTACATCAATTTTAATTCAGGAAGTATAGATAAGCCAACTTTTATTGTAAGGTGAGAAGCTACAAATTAAGTAAAATCATGAATTAAATATTCAAATAATAGAAAACTACATTAATATTTGTTACTAGACTAAAAGTTTTTTAACTTTGAAGCTCTTAGCAATAACATAATCAGTATTCTACAAAGTAGAAACCACAGAAGGGGGAGAAAATCTATCTTTTGATTCTAGTATAAATTATGTGAAGAACTACGTACCAACTATGTAAAATTTAGAGAAAGCTCAAGGGGTAGTTCCTAAAGATTTTAAAACAAAATTAGAAATATATGCATATTCTGGAAAACTTACAGATTCAGAAACCAATCACTACATTACATACCAGATGAAACATGATTGTCTGTGTGGAAAGCCAATTTAGAAATCATTTTAAACCTCCAAACTGGATGACTCTTATAAGCTGCATTTGAGTCAAAGAATTGGAAACTCTATGCAATTTACAGTTGGAATAAACACCTTCTTGCCTGTACTTTTGAGAGTGTAAGAAAACTCTTGATTTTGAGGATCATCAATGTGGGAAGTCCTACTGAGAGCAAACAATCACATACTTGCCAATGGAACAAAGTAGTCGCCAGATTTCCCTTCCTCATCTGCAAGGTCATCAACACCTCAGAAAGAGTCCTGGAATCTAACTTCCCTAGTTGCCCTTTACCACAAAATCCAGACAAATGCCACTTTGGTCATTAAAAATCCACCAACCCTTCTTGTGGTTTTGACTTTTTACTGTTCCAAAGGCATTCTTTATATGAGAGCAAAAGTACATCCTAGGACAGAGTTAAGTCTGAATGCTGAAATATTCATTTGTTTGTTTGGAAAACTCTTTTGATGAGGGAACTGACAGAAGAAAAAGTCTAAATAGAGATAAATATCTTGCTTCCTATACCCATCTGTCTTATTTTCTATTGGAAGTCTTTCCCAAGCTTAAAAATAAAAAAGAACATCTATTTTGGAGATGGGCAACACATTTTTTCCTAGCAGCAACTCAAAACATAATGAGTAATTTGGAAAAGGACTGTCAAACCTACCAGCTGCCTTGCTTGTGAAGCTGAGGCCTGCTCCATTTTGAGTCATGTATACCATATGCTAGATGGTGATTGCCTCCAGTATGGAAACTAAAAAACTGAGTATATCAGGTGAAACTCATTTAAAATATCAAAAACAAATTGACAATACACGACTTTATGGAAACTTCCAATTATTTCCTAATTTAGTAAATCAAAAGTATGTTTCTTTTTATAGAATATAATTGGCCACAAGAGTGTATAAGTATTGAGAAATATATACGTTTTTGACAAAATTCCCATCTTTTATTATTATTATTATTTTAAAGAAGCAGCCACTATTCTAAACAGAAATCTATAGGGACATATTTTTTTAATCTTTTAACTGTTTAAACACAAAAATTAACATATCTTCATTTTAGAAAGTTCTCTTTTGAGTTGAAGTGGAGTTTGTTTTATAACATGCTCTGAAGCATTTTATTGAGGCCACCAAAATATCCAATAAAAAGTGAGTGACTAAAAAAAATAAAAATAAAAATAAATAAAAAATAAAAAAAGTTAGTGACTGAAAAAATTCATTCAGGAAAAAATAGAAATCAGATAATGCTTTAAAAATAATGCAGCTGGTATTTTCAATACCCCTACCCTCCACCCCACCTTGAAATTTGGAAAATTTAATGTGCTGAATATAATTCAACTTAATATTTGAAATATTACAGTTTTTTAAAAATCAGAAACTAGATGGATATTATATACGAATCCTTTCATGTCGAGATCCACTTTTGTGCAAAAGGCATCCTGAGTGTATCTTGGAAGGAAACCTATACTTTTATTCTCTTCAGCCTTTCTTCTTTGGGCAAGGTGTTACCCCATGACCTGAGGTGATCATCTCTCTCCTAGGAGCCCTTGATGTTTCCTACACCTGGCGCTAATTAGCTACTTTATGCAGTATCCCATTTAATTTTTATTAAGCATCACGTTTTTCATTGTTCCATATGTTTTGATTAAATTGTAGGTTAAAAAATGTATTGTATTTTGTCTTGTATATTCTAACAGAGTTCCCATAATGTGAAACATTTAAAACATCTTTAGCTCATACTAATTTTTCAAGTGAGAAACAAGTAGTGGTTACTTCTCATGCTTGGCTGGTTTTAGTCACTGACAATTCTTTTGGAAGCACCTTGTGTGTTTGACAATGTCTGTTCAATGCCTCTAATTTGAAGGGTAGGTATAAAATTATTGAGTCATACTTTCTTTTCTCAGACTTTGGTGAAAATGTTTTATTGTTTTTGTATTGAATGGTACTGTAGGGAAGTACAAGGCTTACAGAATATTTTTATCCTCAGCTGGGATACCATTTTATGAATACAAATATGAATACCAATGTATTCCCTTCTTCCATAATTTTGCTGGGTTATACCTTGGGCCTGATCACCCTGTGTCTAATGTTCCTAGGACAGCACAACCCCTAGAATCTGCAGATTCATCCTTTAATTTACTCTATTTCAAAATGGTTTCTTCTGTTTTATCTCTGAATACTTTTTCTGTCTCACTTCTTTTTCTCAAATACATCAGTTATATTGGCTTTCCTTTGTCTCAGTTCCATATTTGTTAACTTCCCTATAATAATTTTGAAGTCATCATTCTTTCACATTGTATTATTTCTTAATGCCTATTTATCACCTTCCTAACTTTTTCAATTGCAGTTTTTTTTCTTATTTCTAAAATATATTTCTTTAATTTACTTTAACTTTTTGTTCATTTCCTTGATAAGCTTGAACAAAGTATTCTTCTTCACTTGTGTTTTAACACCTTTACCCCTTTTTGAGATTTTTTTGTTTGTTTCTTTTTTAAGGAGAGGCCCTGTTGTACATAATTCTATTTAGACTATGGACAACTATTTATTCAAAAGTATTTCTGTGTTCCCTTGGGTTATTTTTGGATGATATAAATGCTTTATCCCCCTTTGATTAATTGATTATGTTCTTTTCTGTCATTAATTAATAAGTAACTAGTTAATGTACAGTTTGCTTTATTTTATTTTACATAGATCCTGTTTTGGTCCCTATTTGATTATTAATCATCTAGTTAACTGCTGAAAACTAGGATTTACATGTTTGGAGAAGAGAAAGTGAAAAGTATCAGGGTCATTCAGTAACCTCTACTTGAACTCTTATCTGGAATATTTTTTCAAAAAACATGTTATTTTCTCCTTGGTAAGCTAGTGATTCTAGTAATACACAGCAAAACACTTTATGTTACAAACTCTCTGTATTCCATAGGAAACACTCTTCATCTTCCTTCATACTCCCTGCTTTGTAATGAAGACTAGTTTTCTACTGCTGCATAACAAGTTACCACAAATTGAATGACTTAAACAGCACCCGTTTTTTAGGCCACAGTTCTGTAGATCAGAAGTCCAACCAGACTCAACTTGGTCCTCTTTTTAGCATCTCACAGGCTAAATCAAGATGTTGATCAGGCTGAGTGCTTCTCTGGAGACTCTCCAGAAGAATCTACTTCAGAATTCATGCAGGTTGTTGGCAGTATTGAGTTCTTTGAGGTTGTAGGATTGAAGTCCTCATTTCCTTGTTGACTGCCAGCCAGAAGTTGCTCACAGTTCATTTGCTAACCTTTGCGCATGGCTGCCACAGCCTTCAAAGTCAGCAGTGATCCCTTGAATCCTTCAGGTGCTTTGCTTTGTATCTCTCTCACTTCCCAGTCTGCTATCAGCTAGAGAAAATTCCCTGATTGAAAGGTTTTATGTGATTGGGTTAGACTCCTAAACTAATCTTAAGGTCCCTAAGACCTATCTTAAGGTCAACTGATTAGTTACCTTAATTACATCTACAGAATCCCTTTTGTCACATAACATAACATACTCATGGGAGTAACTCCATGAAGGGAAGGTCATAGGGGCCCCCTTAAATTTTCACCATCCATAGTAGGCTTGGCTTTTTCTTTCCTTCAATACCTTCTCTCCAGACTCCTTAATTTTAGTTGGTTATCTGCAAAGTCATGTCTCATATTTCCCAAATCTCCTTCTTGACTCTAGATCTCCTTTCTTTCTATCAAAGGATCATGGATTGGGCTCTCACAGTATTGACAGAAAATTTTTGTGAAATTGGCATTGATAGAGGATTGTGGATGGGGCTAGCTGTTGCTCACCTTGCATCCTCATTTTCCTCCAGATTTGACCTTGTTTGGCAGGAGTGCTTCACAATTAGTGGTTTGAGGCAATGGTAGTTTTTCCATATTATTCATTTATTTTGTTATGCTTGATAGAGGAAGGTGGAGCAATAAGCCTTTACTCCATTACTCATTAATTTTGGGATCTATCCAAATGAAAATAAAATAAACACTAAATCTGTTAACTTAGTAGTTAAAAGTACTATAAATATCAAATATCACAATAATGTAAATATTCTGGCTAGAAACAGTATTATGAGATTAGTATTAAGAGATTTCACTGGCTATTGCCAGAAAGAAATAGCATCAATATTTTAATCACACCTTCTTAGAAAGTAAAAATCTTCACTTTTATAAGTTATAATAATTTGTTGACAGAAAGATATCATCATATCTATTTACATATGTATATACTGTAAAATATATATCATGATGTGCATTACACCTAAATATTATATGCAAGACATTTGAATTACTGCACTACTTATTTAAACATACTAAATGTCACTCAAGGGAATAGTACATAATTATGTTCATTAAAATATATAAACTACTAAATTAAATTAAATTTTGAGTTAAAATACGTCTGAAAGCTTTTTTAAATCTCTTATGGCAAACATGGCTTCCCAGATTCATTGAGGCTATTATTTTCATCTCCCCTACAAAACTATTAGCTCTTTGTCAGTAAATACATTGTTGTATTTATCTTTCTGCTGCCTCTAGGTCTAGCATAACATTTACATGTGGGAGGGGCACGCCAAATGTTGGTGCAGTTAATTGATACACACATATGCATACATAGGTAATACTTGCCTAGAAAATGTTTATGCAAGCAGTTTTAAACAGTGCTATAAAAAGATTAAGCAACATTAATGGTAACAGGCCAATCATATAGTCCCCATTCTGCTAGTAGGAGATAAAATACAACAAAAAAGAAGGCACTAATGAGTTAGGATGGTGCCTTACTAAGCGTGTAATTAATGTTATTAAGAAACATTGCAGTTGCATATTAAAATTCCGTTAACTAAGCAGCCCTTCAGCTTCAGTACATTTGTTCCTTGCTTGCAAGTTTCCCCCCCTTTTTTTTTTCTGATTGGCATCTTCATGCAGTCTTTTTCTAAAAAAATGAGATAATGGGATGTGATCAACCTTTGTGGTTTAGCTAGAGTGCTGACATGACAGTTCTGGCAAGTTGACAGGTTAAGTGAGTGAAAATGGATGTCTTGTCTCACCATTTACATGAAGAGCCATTTTTAAGCTATAGTTTTCCCTCCTCACCTCCACACTTACAACCTCTTCTACCCACAATACTGAGAACTCTAGCTTTCTCAGTTAGTATCTGGAGAGGATTTTTTTCACCACTACTTGAACTACTTTTCTTCTGCTGGTGAAAATGAGATCTTTTTCAAAAATAATGTAAATATTGCCTCATTTAATGATTCATTAGTTTTTAAATTAATAGTATTTTCCTTGAAAATTAACAATCCCTTAAAGAAAACAAAATTTTATTATTTTATTTTCTACTCAGTATTTTAGTTCGGAAAGCAAAGTAGAGAAGCAAAGCTAGATGGTGAAGGACAGTATAATATGGGAAAATGTGATTTACAATTCAGAATTCCTTGAAATTTAATTTTTTTCTTAATTTGTAACTTGTAGAATTCACAGGTTTATGAAATTTGCATGTTAGATTTCAGAATGATTTCCTATAGTTACATGATTTTCTGTACTTGCCTATAATTTAAGTGCAAATCTGAAATATAATAAAATCTAAAATGATCTGTAAACATATCCAACTTAGTTACTTTATGAGTTAGCTATTTCATTTATTACAATATAGAAATATTTAATACCATTAGAGGATTAAGTTGGACTTGTTAAAGCCAGTAAAGACCATTTACACAGAAAAATACATGTTTCCACCAATATAATCCTTCTGTTTAACAAACAGACTTACCTGCTTTTCTAAAGGTGTTAGTGAAGCCAGGTGATGGTAATGGTGCATTGGTGCAGTCTGGAAAACTTCTATCTCTAACATAATGCATGTATTTTTCCCTCTGTGAGGAACAACCTCACACCCTTCCTTTCTTACCTACTTAATCTCAAAAGAACAAATCTCTCTCTCGCTCTCTCTTTTTCTCTTTCAATGCTTTCCCCAACTGTTGGAGACAGACTGAGTCAAGTTACTCTCGTAATGGTGGGACATCCTGTATTACAGCAATTACCATGTTCATCATGTTGTTTCATGCTTGATTGTTTGCATGTGAGTTTCCTCTGGTAGGCGGTAAGTTCCAGAGAACAGAGATTTTAGTACCCTCAGACCCTGACACCATATAAAACCAGTAAATGTTTGCTTAAAATAGTTAAACACTATTATGAGTTAAAGTGCCAACAAACATCTGAATTCATTTCTAGTACAAATTTATAATAATAAATTATTATTTTTATATTTATTTAATAATTTATTAATAATAATAATAATAAATTTTATTCATTTATCTATTATTTTTTCCAGTAATATGTTGCCTTAAAAAAATTAAGGTCAAATATGGCTATGTGATGAATTGGGAGATTGGGATTGACATGTATACACTAATATGTATAAAATAGATAACTAATAAGAACCTGCTGTATAAAAAAGAAATAAAATAAAATTCAAAAATTAAAGAAAAATTGGCTATGTGGTGGAGCTGTTTATTATAACACTGTTTTTATGTGCATGCAGTGAGCTCTAAATGTGCAGGGTACCTTGAACCAAATGAGTTTATCCTTTTCAAAGGCATTCTATTTATTCTAGATAATTGTAGAATTATTTCATTTTTTATATTTACATTGTTCATTTTCAAGGAGAAGCATATTATCTGTGACTGTACATTAAAGAACATGGTTTTAATCACTATCACAAAACATACACATACTTTTTTGTGTGTATGTCACATTATCACCAAAACTCAATACCTTTGACCCTCTTTGGAATTGCTTTCCCAGTTATTATAAATGTCAATTTAGAAGGCCACTTACATTATTTTATAGTTATACTATATAACACATTTGACTAGCTTCATGGCCTACTTTAGTCATCAGATTTTGAACAACCATGAGTAACTTTTAGTTTTCAATATTATATGAACCTTCAAAAATTAGTCTTCCCACAATCAATAAATTCCACAACAGTGGTTAAAAAATATAAAGAGTATAGCTGCAAAATTGGAACACGTCTTTACTCGTGCAAGGATTGAATGCAGTTTTTACATGCGAGGGCTCTCATAGGTGGAGAGTAGAATATGAAATCTAAATAGATGAAGAATCTAAAGATTTTGATTCATTTCAGTCATTTTATTTTTTTGACCACTATACTTTCCATATTTATGAAAACAGCAGACTATTTAGTAGTTTTACTTTTTCATTTTGACATTAAGAAAGCATATATATATATATATATATATATATATATATATATATATATATAACATATATATTGAGAGATAGATTATTAGATTATTGTTGAAAAAAGGTATAGATATTGGTTTTTGTTATGGAATAAGAATTTTTATTATTAGTTAGAAGTAAGGTAATGGCTGAGAAAGAAATCACAGCACTCATCCAGAAGAGTTATTGCCATGGACTCAGTAAGAAAATGATTAATTGGAAAGGTAGGTAATTTAGCAATTTGATCATTTATATTCCTGAAAAATAGTGAAAAATGAACAAAATGTGAATAAATGGGGTTTATAAAAATGATCATTTTAAATCCTATATCCCTAAGTTATATTTTTCATTATAAATTCATTATTTCTTCTGGTATGGATTATGTGTTAATAAGTTTCAAATCAAATATTTTTATGACATTATGCATTTTTAGTATTATTAACAGAAATTCTTTTGAAATCAAGTGAAGTGTTAAATAGTAAAAATTAAATAGAATTAAATAAGTTGAAGAAACAATCATTTATCAATTAGAAGCCAGCCTGTTCTGATTACTGAGTAAATGTTCATCTCTTACTCCTGCTCTACATTTCATGCTAATGAAATGAATTTTTGCTATTTCTTGTTGCTGAGGCTAAGCCTATTAACTAATTTCTTTTGCAGGAATTTTTAGAATTGGTAAACATTTTTTATGCTGTTTTTGTCACTCTGGGGTGGTGGCTACTCATTTATAGTCTTTAAGTTATAGATTTTCATTTGGTATATTGGGCATTCTTTACAGAGGGGCATATAAGAAACAGGAAAATTTTTCAAACATATTTTCTTTGACTTCTCCCCACCCAAATTACTATAATAGTGAGTTACTGTCACTGGTAAGAATGCATCATAGTCTCTAGTATGATGAGATGGAAAAAAGCGAGAGTATTTGCTTTAAATCAAGAATTTTATTTAGTGTTCACTATTTGGAGATTTTCCAGGCCAAATAAAGATACCATTTCATTGCAAAATAATAGACAGCACACCATACCACTAAGAGTTTACAATGGAACAGAAGAATCAAGGCACACAGGCAGGGGAAACAAATAGAGAAACAAGACAATACAAGCAAGGGCAAGTACCTTAAGTGGGAAGAACACATGAAAAGTACAAGATTAGAGTGTGTTCAGGTTAATCATTGTCGACAAGGTGGATCAAAGGATAATAGATATCAAGATGGATTAACCACTAGAACAAGCAAATACGCATGCAAGTGATTGAAAGTAGACTGCTCTGCTGAAATGTTGGAGCTAGTTGGGGACAGGTGAGCATCAGGATGGTAAAACCCTGGGCCAGCTGATGGAAGACAACATGCTACACAGAGAAGAACGATTTGCAAGCATTGCAATGGCAAGCAATAGAAAAAGCAATGTAGGTTTTTGAATAAAGAATCACTTGAAATAAGTATACTTAAGAAAGGTTGTACTTACATGTGGCACAGAAAGAGCAAGATTATAGGTTTTATGTACTTTAACAATAAAAGCAATTATTTAGGAAAAACATGTTATGATTTTAACAACATTATACCATATTGGAAATTATAGCATATAATTCTTACCCTTCAGTTTGGTAATAGAAATGACAGATTCTCAGTTAGTCATGTGGTTTGAAGTGAACCATATGTGTTTAAGAGGTCCAACTATATCAGATAGATCAGAAGTCAAGGCCTTCTTCCTATCTATTGATTTAATCTTTAAAAGCCTTCATGAGATTCAATTTTCTGGTCTTTACATCATAATGATAGAAGTTAAGACATAGGGCTCTTTGAATATTAAATGAGATAATGCCTGTGGATGGTTTAACACACCTCCAGGTACTTAATAAGCACTCAATTAATTTTAATTATTGTTGTTGTATTAAGCAGTTTTCAACTTGCAAATCTTTAAAACAAGCAAATGATGGAAGAATGTGTGTTTCAGATATGCTTATAGAATATAATTTAACAAGCAAAAAATATTAAATAGCAAAAAAATTTTATACTTGAGTTTAGGATACAAAGTTCATAATCTTTATTGTTACAGAAGAAGAAGCTTATTCACTCAGGTGCAAAACTGTACCCAAAGGAAGAGCTGCTGAGGGTGCCTATTACCACCCTATCACATATTAATGTATGCAACTTCTTCATGACTGTCTCCATGTTCATGTCTGCCATAGAAAGTCATATTTTCCTGTAAAAACAACTCTGAACATCATGTGATCACCTTTGGGGTTCCCCATCCCACATCTCCAAGCCCACCTCATGCAAGGCCTATGCTTCCTACTCGTGTTCAGCCATCTGATTTCCATATCACCCACTCACTCACAGCAGCGGGCATTAGTGTAACAGAGCTGTAGCGTGACTTTGATTGAAGCCAGCTTGGGCTGAATGCAGTATCAAAGCATAACCTAGCAGAAATCAAATTTAATTTACTGTGGATTGTATTTAAATTTTCAAGAACACAGTTTTGGGTGAACAGTACCAGACCTCTAATCTTTTTTTTTTCTTTTCTATGTCTTCTTCTAAGACTTTTTATTTTATTAGGTCTTATATTTAGTTTCTTGATAAAATTTCCTTAATTTTTTTAAACATCTTTATTGGAGTATAATTGCTTTACAATATTGTGTTAGTTGCTGCTGTATAACAAAGTGAATCAGCTATATATATACATATATACCTATATCCCTTCCCTCTCGCATCTCTCTCCCACCCTCCTTATCCCACCCCTCTAGGTGGTCGCAAAGCACTGAGCTGATCTCCCTGTGCCATGCAGCTGCTTCCCACCAGCTATCCATTTTATATTTGGTAGTGTATATATGTCAGTGTTATTCTCACTTTGTCTCAGGTTACTCTTCCCCCTCCCTGTGTCCTCAAGTACATTCTCTACGTCTGTGTCTTTATTCCTGTCCTGCCCCTAGGTTCATCAGAACCATTTTTTTTTTTTAGATTCCATATATATCTGTTAGCATACGGTATTTGTTTTACTCTTTCTGACTTACTTCACTCTTCATGACAGACTCTAGGTCCATCCACCTCCCTACAAATAACTCAATTTTGTTTTTTTATGGCTGAGTAATATTCCATTGCATATATGTCCCACATCATCTTTATCCATTCATCTGTCGATGGACACTTAGGTTGCTTCCATGTCCTGGCTATTGTAAATAGTGCTGCAATGAACACTGTGGTACATGACTCTTTTTGAATTATTGTTTTCTCAGGGTATATGCCCAATAGTGGGATTGCTGGGTCGTATGGTAGTTCTATTTTTCATTTTTTAAGGAACCTCCATACTGTTCTCCATAGTAGCTGTATCAATTTACATTCCCACCAACAGTGCAAGAAGATTCCTTTTTCTCCACACCCTCTTCAGCATTTATTGTCTGTAGATTTTTTGATGCTGGCCATTCTGACTGGTGTGAGGTGATACCTCATTGTAACTTTGATTTGCATTTCTCTAATGATTAGTGATGTTGAGCATCCTTTCATGTGTTTGTTGGCAATCTGTATATCTTCTGTGGAGAAATGTCTATCTAGGTCTTCTGCCCATTTTTGGGTTGGGTTGTTTTTTTTGTTTTTTTTTTTGTTTTTTTTTTTTGATATGTAGCTGCATGAGCTGCTTGTATATTTTGGAGATTAATCCTTTGTCAGTTGCTTCATTTGCAAATATTTTCTCCCATTCAGAGGGTTGTCTTTTCATCTTGTTTATGGTTTCCTTTGCTGTGCAAAAGCATTTAAGTTTCATTAGGTCCCATTTGTTTATTTTTGCTTTTATTTCCAATTCTCTAGGAGGTGGGTCAAAAAGGATCTTGCTGTGATTTATGTCATAGAGTGTTCTGCCTATGTTTTCCTCTAAGAGTTTGATAGTGTCTGGCCTTACATTTAGGTCTTTAATCCATTTTGAGTTTTTTTGTGTGTATAGTGTTAGGAAGTGTTCTAATTTCATTATTTTACATGTATCTGTCCAGTTTTCCCAGCACCGCTTATTGAAGAGGTTGTCTTTTCTCCGTTGTACTCTTGCCTCCTTTATCAAAGATAAGGTGACCATGTGTGCATGGGTTTATCTCTGTGCTTTCTATCCTTTTCCATTGATCTATATTTCTGTTTTTGTGCCAGTACCATACTGATTACTGTAACTTTGTAGTTTAGTCTGAAGTCAGGGAGCCTGATTCCTCCAGCTCCGTTTTTCTTTCTCAAGATTGCTTTGGCTATTTGGGGTCTTTTGTGTTTCCATACAAATTGTGCAATTTTTTTTGTTCTAGTTCTGTGAAAAGTGCCATTGGTAGTTTGATAGGGATTGCACTGAATCCTCTAGTATAGTCATTTTCACAATGTTGATTCTTCCAATCCAAGAACATGGTATATCTCTCCATCTGTTTGTATCATCTTTAATTTCTTTCATCAGTGTCTTATAGTTTTCTGCATACAGGTCTTTTGCCTCCTTAGGTAGGTTTATTCCTAGGTATTTTATTCTTTTTGTTGCAATGGTAAGTGCGAGTGTTTCCTTAATTTCTCTTTCAGGCTTTTCGTCATTAGTGTATAGGAATGCAAGAGACTTCTGTGCATTAATTTTGTATCCTGCTACTCTATCAAATTCATTGTTTAGCTCTAGTAGTTTTCTGGTAGCATCTTTAGGATTCTCTCTGTATAGTATCGTCATCTTCAAACAGTGACAGTTTCACTTCTTCTTTTCCCATTTGGATTCTTTTTATTTCTTTTTCTTCTCTGATTGCTGTGGCTAAAACTTCCAAAACTATGTTGAATAATAGTGGTAAGAGTGGGCAACCTTGTCTTGTTCCTGATCTTAGAGGAAATGGTTTCAGTTTTTCACCATTGAGACAGACCTCTAATCTTAATTAACCTTTTTATATCTGGGTCTACTACTCTGGAAATCACACAATGTACTTTTCTTAAGGAGCTATTGTTTTTAACTAGTACATGTGTAACTGAACATTGAATTGTGCCACTCTTTTTTCTTCATTTCATTTCTTGTTGTAGCTGAAGCAATAAAGTATCATCACTTAATAGGTTAAGCAAGTCGGTCGTTACATCATAGTTACAAGAGATTTGTCTAATGCTTCAGGTTTTAGAGAAGACAAAAAAATATGTATTTTATAGTCTTCCTTCTTCAAAATATATGAGAATTGCCATTTCTATAACTAGCAGATTCTTCTGGAGTTTATAACTCAAACTCTTTAATTCACATTGGGTTTAAATATGTGTTTTGGATTGTCATCCTGAGGACCTAGTTGTGTTTTTTCATATTTAATGAGAGCCATCATAGAAAATCCATTTTGTGTGTAGCACACTTTGTGCTATCGTGCTGTGTTGATAAAATGCCACCTCTCTGCTTACTCCCTCCCATTTTTGCCATCGGCCAAGTACTGTCTTTTCAAACCATTTTCATTGCCACCTGGCAGAAATACTGAAACTGTGAAGTGTTATCAGAAGAATTATTGATGCAGTTTTTCATTTTAAAACCTCAAAAATAAATTCCTTCAGCTGATATCCCTTCACAGAAGATTACAGTATAGGTCTTGGGCAGAGAAGGAGAGTCTACAGAAGTAAAAGTGATTGATGCAGTTGGTTTTGGTGGCTCAACTTCAGATGACAATAAGAAAAGATGTACATTTTCAGAGACTTGAATACTTTTAAAATCTTTTGCTTTGTTAAATGCTTTAGTATCTTTATTTTTTAATTTTAAAAATGAAAAGATGATTCTAGTTTCAGCAAGATCAGTGTGATTTAATTTCGGGTGACAAGAAGCAATTTGGTACATTAGAAATACAGTGTATTTATAATAACTTGGAATAAAAGTACATTATATATAAACATCACATGAAAGGATATTTCATAGCACGAATAACACAAATGCTGATAGCATTTCATTACTAGTCTTTAAAAAATCATTACTGTGTAAAAACTCAAGAAACTTTGATTTCCTGGTCTTTTAGATTATATCATCAGTGGTAAATATTGCACTGTGATATTGCAGAATTTCTTTGTCCTTTAAGAATTCTTATGAAATATTATATTTAGGTGCTACTATGAATATAGCAATTCTCAACTGGATTTGCTGTCCCAACTTGCTAAGCTTTTTCAGCCTCATATCTGCCTTTTCTCTTTTAGGAAGAGCATTCTTTCTAGAACACAACCTTATTATATCTTTCTTGC
This sequence comes from Mesoplodon bidens, assembly GCF_964165515.1. Classification (NCBI taxonomy): domain Eukaryota; kingdom Metazoa; phylum Chordata; class Mammalia; order Artiodactyla; family Ziphiidae; genus Mesoplodon; species Mesoplodon bidens. The sequence goes on from NC_138161.1 coordinate 31,514,518, forward strand.
ATAAGCATCTGTGAAAAGATCTCCATACTTTCTAGGGCAAAATTTAAGCTCCTTTAGCATAAATTATCTCACCCTACCTATGTCACTTCTGCATCCCTGATTTTATTTTAAAAATCATTTATATCCTCCCAACACATCTGCTTCCACAAGTCTCTGCCTGTGTCTGCCTCTCTCTGTCCCAGGTGACCTGAGTCCTCTCCGTTTCGTGAACTCTTAATTGTGCTTCAAAGCACAATTCAAACATAGCCATCTCCTGGCATCTTTCCTCTTTTTTCCTCAGCAGTTATTTGATCTAGTTTGTGCACTTCCACACTTTTCCCCCTGATGCCCCCTGCATATTTCTATTATTATACAAATCATATTCTGCTGTATTTGTTTTATTTATTTATTTAATAGCAAGTCTCTGCCATAGGCTATGAATAATTTTTTATTCTGTTTTCTATCTCCTGTACCAAGCAGAATGTATCATAGTTTGTAGCCAGTCAATACATTTTTGAACGAGTAAATAGATGAATCATATCTTTTTCAAAAAGTGGATCGATAGGTGTGGTTATTCGCCAGTCCTTATTTTGGAGGTTATGTTTTAGCAGCTGTGTTAAAATTGTAGGATCTGGATTCCAAGAACATTTTACAAAATCGCTCATCTATCCAAAGGTTTTTGAAAGCTTGAAAAATCAAATTTAAGAAGTCTATAGTTTAATATTTAAAGTACAAATGGTAATTTTACTGAGATAGATGATAGATAAACAGAGTAAGCATAATATGCTTAAAAGTATAAAATTTCTTTTCATTGCTTGCATTTGATGTTTTATCTGATGATTTTGATCATGTGTATTCTGTTATTACATTTTAAAAATTATATAAATAAGGATTTTATAGTTCATATGGGGCTCTAAGTTTTTACTAACTAGTTTTACTAGCTAGTTTTGAGAGCCAATTCAAATTCTTTCTGGTCCAAAGCAATAAAGATGAACTAATAAGCTGTGTATGTGATTTTCATCAAAGACTGTTAACTGATTTTTACTATATTGACTTTTATTTTAGTTTTTATTTTTTATAATGAGGTACAAGCTAAATTACTCAGTACTTCTTACTTAGTGTCCATGTTGGCAGTAAACTTTTTTTCATAGAATTACTAAGAAGTAAAGAAATATACATTGATCTTTAAATTTTTTTAATGTATATAATTTTTCTTAGATATTTCAGATGATAGAGACCAATCTTAAGTATTTTGGTGTATAACTATCGGTGGTTTCACATCTCTATTGAAAAATGGACACTGCAGTGTTTTAAGAGTTATATCTAAAGTAATTTTGTAATGTTGATTTAAACTATCATTCGTATTAGAAAAAATGGAACAAAAATCAGTGTATCTGCTGATTCAGTGGAATTGTGTAGAAATAACAAGAAGATCATAAGAAGCAAGTAATCTCCTAAAAATACAGGGCAACATAAACCACGTCCTGTTCAAATAGATCCATAAATCTGGGTTCTTCATCCTTTTAAACTGAGTCTTCTCTTATCTATAGCTGTAGAAGAAAATTTCACTTAGTAGATTTATTCCTTCTGTCTCTGAGGTGTGTGTAGAATTAGGAGGCAGTATAATAGGACACCAAAAAATAAGCCACTACAGATCTCGAGATTTTTGAAAAAATGCTGTTGCTGTTTCTATGCTAGCATTCTTGTAAGGATGAGTAACTGGTTGCATGTTTGAGGATACCCTACATTTACTCTGTTCTTAGACCTGCAGTTATGTACTCCTAAAGGACTGAAAGAATTCTGGGTAAAGGACTTTACCGAATGGTGCTTGCTGTTAAAATTCTTCAGCGTTCAAATTTTAGGACTGTGGCCATGTACACTGGGTTCTAAAACTTCGAGTTCATTTTAAAGTTTTTTTCTTGGTCTTAAGTTTTCTAGTATAAGCCAGGAGTTACACTGGAAACAGATGGTTAGAAAAGTCATAGAATAAACATGCTGTTTTCTCTTCAACAGGAGTGGATTTTAGTATGAAGAAGATGTCCTTGTGAAAACGTCCAGTTACACAGTCTACTGTTTTTCACTTTCTTCTTTCTCTTTATAATTAGCACCAAATTTAAATCTGAACTTCCTTAGCATTTTTACCCCATCCTTTTATTTTCTACTGGAGTTCCTTGTACATAGGTCTCATTATTTTTGCCTACACCATTTTACTGGCCTTCCAGTCAGACTCCCTACTTTATTCACTAATCTGTCTCACTCACAATCTATATACTACATTCAGTAGAGGGTTAAAGCTTCCAAAAGTTTTGCTTTACATTTATCACTCCTCAGCTTAGAAAGAGTCGGAATAAAATCCTCAGTTTGTCTTCTCAGGCCATTCTTAGACAGGATACAAATCTGTCTTTTGTAGCCAATGCTGTTTATACAATGGGGACTTGCCATTCCTTTGGGATTACACACTGTATACCAGATGTGTTCTTGCTTCTTACACTTTGCTCAGTTAGCTCCTTGCTTGGAATATGTTCATTTCTCCACTTCTCTAAATGCCATCCCTTCCTCCAAGTCTCCATAATGTCCACCTCCTGCATAAAGCCTTTCACAGCTACCTTAACACAAAGGGATCCCTCTCTCCTGAAGTCCTGTCACACTTATGATGTGTACTATAATTTAAGTGCTTCTCCTCTGTGCTCTGAGAGCACCTCTATCATTGAACTTACCACAGCCTTAGAGAATTTTTGTTTTAATTTTGCTGTTGTTGTTGTCATCATGATCATGTTCTGTATTTTCTCTTAGACTATGAGCACCTTCATGGCTGCAGGGTAGATGATTTTATCTGTGTACCTTTAGTGCCCAATAGGGGAACAGAGTAATTGCCAAATGTTTATTGATCTAAATTAAATGAATTAAATAGAATCAAGCACTTTCATATGTTTCTTTATATCGTTAGTTATCTTTGTATGTAATTCCCATCTCTTCAATTCTTTGATATTTTCAACACTTCAATTCCTCAGGTCTAGAATATCAGCACTTTGAGAATAGGTCTCATATTATTTTATTCCTTCTGGTATCTCTGTGTCCAGTACAATGTCTTGCAAATATTACAAGAACAATTAATGTTTGTTAGTAGATTGATTTCACAGGAAGGAGATATCTGAGTAATGCAATACTTCTTTTTCTCTCCATTCAAAACACAAAACCATATTGGGAAACCATGTTTTTTCTTAAAAACTTTAGAATAGCATTACAAATTTATTTTCCTATGCAAGGATAGGGGCTGCAGGATTTACAGTGTACATTTAAAATGTGTCTAAGAATACATTTACTTCTTTCCTCACATTTGATAGAGTGCTTTTTTTTTTTCTTTCCCCATTGTGTTTTGAGAAATACTTTAAAATAAATCAAAAACTGTAGCTTCTGTCTGGCACTGAGCAATCCACCTAGTATCAGATTTTCTCTTTGATATATTTTTCTTTGTCAACAGTTTATATTGACACACTTTCTTTCCTTTTAAATTATAGCTCCTCCACAGTTTGTGGTTAGGCCAAGAGATCAGATTGTTGCTCAAGGTCGTACAGTGACATTTCCCTGTGAAACTAAAGGAAACCCACAGCCAGCAGTTTTCTGGCAAAAAGAAGGCAGCCAGGTGAGTGTAAGCCTTGACTGCTTTTCTGAAATCTCTGAACTCCCCGTCTCTAGTTATCCTCAAAGTTTGTCTTTCCTTTCTTGTCATCAATGTTGAATTTATTTTTTTTCTGAAAGAGACCAATTAATTCTAAAATTAGCGGGAGTCAGATGCTTTAATATAACATTCTTTTTTTCTAGTGTTGATTGTCTAGTATTTTTATCTTACATCAAATAGATACAATGCAGTGTAATCAAATTATCTGAAAAAGTCTAACCTGTAGCTGTTTAAAACCTCCTAACAGAAAGGTAAGTTTGCTTTCTTGCATTGAGCTACATTGGGATAAGTAAGTGAGTTAGTATATATAAAGCACTTAGGACATCCTGGGCGAAGGTAAAACAGTCAAAAATATTTCCATTATTAATCAGACTAGAAACTAGTTTCAACCCCCTTTCATAGGTATATAGTATAAATACCTTTTCTTTACTGTTAATTCAAGCACGCTTCCATTTGAGTAGGAGAAATATGTTCTTCCATGATCCCTTCTGGATTCCCTTATAGTGGGGTTAGACAGGAAATAATACATTAAATACCAGAAAAAAAGCAAACACTTGTCTGGTCTTTGCTGTGCCCTGGTTTGTGCTCTCGGGGACCTCTCCAGGCAGCACGATCTCTCAGACTCTGCTAAAAGCGATTTGAATACACCAGTTTTCTCATTTAGAACTTGGTCCAAACTTGGACAAGCACAAGCCTCTAGGTTCTGAGGCAATGAGTGGAACTTCCAGCCTAAACCAGATCAGAAATTGAGTTCTTTGTCTAAAGACTTATCCGTGCATTCCTGAGGGACCTAGAGATATTTTCATTCTAGTCTCTCCAGAAGCATTCCGAAGGGGGCATATAGTTCACAGGAAGAGACCTACTGGTCTTCCTCCTCAGCACCCTCTGGTATTAGTCCAAGTTCTGGAAGAATTTCCTGGGCAAACATGGAAACCATGATTTAAAGTCTCAGGCAATCTAAAAACTTTGCCAGAGACGGAAAATGCTTTAGGCTAAGTTAAGAAAACCTGTTGATCAAAACTCGTGTATGATTATCTGGGTAGAGAGACATCAGGAAGTTTCCCTCAGCTGTCATTTTGCATTGTTGTGAATTCCTTTACAGTTCTGTACCTCCCCAAGCTAGCAGTTTTAACATCTCAGTATGGACGGGCAAATTATCTTTCTTCCTTTCCTCAATGCTCTTCGTTGGATTCACTTCCCCCATGATTTGTGGGATGTAAATACAGTGATGAGAAGGATAAGGTAAAGTTCTGGCCACTGCCTTATCCCACATCAGGATTGTTCCAGGACTTAATTGTCATTTTTTTTTTTTGCGGTACGCGGGCCTCTCACTGTTGAGGCCTCTCCCGTTGCGGAGCCTAGGCTCCGGACGTGCAAGCTCAGCGGCCATGGCTCACGGGCCCAGCCGCTCCGCGGCATGTGGGATCTTCCCGGACCAGGGCACGAACCCGTGTCCCCTGCATCGGCAGGCGGACTCTCAACCACTGTGCCACCAGGGAAGCCCTGCCATCTTTTTTATCAGTTAGTAACTATACAATGGATTTCTACTCATAGACTTCCTTGATTCTTCACTTAAAAATTGCTTTCAGATTAAAACATCCCAAACTCTAAAGTGAGTGTAAAGCAACATGATATAGTTATAACACACTTGAACACACACACACACACACACACACACACGTACCCTGAAAAAGGAAAGAATTCTAAAGCCATTTTCCCTCCGTATAATTTTTACAATCTTTGTAGCACTGTTTAAATTTACTGAAGCTCATTTTCTTAATCTAAAATTTGAGGATAATATATTTTACTTCACATAAGTTATGAAGATTATGTGATTAAATTAGTTTATATGTAAAAATGCTTTACACATTTTGAAGCTTAGAAATGGGGAAAATGCAGAATGCATCTGCCTTCCCTTATTCCTGGCTGAAGTGGCAAGTTCATGCTTCCCTCTGCCCATGCACAGAAGCTCAGCACCACTCTGGTCACCTCTGTCCCCAGACCCACATCGTGCCTGAGAAGGCAGGAGGGGATGAGCCTGGAGAGCCCTGGTAGCCTGTCAAGATTCTCACTCCTGCCTGTAGCTCCTTCCCTCCACCTATTCGGGGAGGTATGGGGTCCACAGAAGTTACTTTCTCAAGCCACTGACAGTAAATATATTTATGTGAGTTTGTTATTTATTTATAAATGATACAAATATAATGATATAAAGCAATTTGATTGTTGCAGATCTGCACTTTAAATCCATGTAGTGAGTTAAATCTCATTATAACTTGTTATCATGTAGATACAGCTATATCATGTGTAAATCACATGCCCTAAAATAGCTTCAGGTTTATACATGCTATTGCATGAAATGTGTATTGGTCTTGTGGCCCAATGAGCATGATATTTAAATATGCTACATTGTGTTTTAATGTTTTTTAAACAAGTAATGATCAAATAGCATTAAAGTATTTCTTTTTCTGTTATTTGACAAAGTGGCATGTAATTCCAGAGATATTAATCTCTGGGAAAAATTTTCAAGTTAGGTGATTTGATTTGATTATAATCCTAGGCCTCGTTTTCTTTATTTCACCTATCTCCCTCACATGAGACAGAGGGGTTGGGTGAGAGAGGAAAGGGGAGAGAGAGAAAGGAGATTGTGAATGAGAACAAAAGAGAAATGCTTGAGCAAATTGTAAATTTTCAAATCATGAATTGGGACATTAGGAAAAATAAATTGGTCTTACTGTCTGCAGTATCCAATTTTTACAGTGATCTATGACTATCCATCAGTATAGAGAGTTAAGAGCCTGGACTTAATGGTCCATATTCCTCAATATGTGCTGATAATGCCAATTAGCACTAATAGGATAGCCAGGCACTTCAAGGCAAGAAGAGCTCTGTAGAATTCCTGGGTTTCGCTTGTTATCCATTTTCTTTTGCCTATGTCATACAAACAGGGAATAAAGATGATGGGTTAACCTCAATCATATGCCATTTTCCATGTCATCGAATCATTTAGAAGGTGGACTGATAACACATTGTAGAGGAAGAGATCCCGGAGAGAATTAAGCCCATCTGATGTATTAGTGCTATGTAAATTAGTATTCTAATGGCTAATTGTAGGAAAGTGCACACTTTGAGTTATTGTATCATTTCCAAGTGCTTTTAAAATTTAGACCCTTCTCTTTCAGATGGTTTATTTCAGTGATATATTTGGATTCCACAGGAGAATTAGCTTGTTCTCAAATTATACTTCGTATGTATGAAAAAGTCTAGCCTTATATAATAATACAAATTTTATAGGAAGGCAATAGCATTTTGAAATTATATTCCTGACATGCTAGCAAACATCACCTCTTTTAGAAAACGTTTAATAACATAGTATGTTTATGTAAAGTGGGCTTACTGTGTCACACTCGAATCTAATAAAGTGGACATCCATCATGTTGCAATAAAGAGAAGAGCTTCTAATTAAAGTAGGACCTCGTTCGCAGGATTAAAGTCATTTAGCGTAATTGAAAAGTGTTAATACCCTATTTTATCCTCTTTCATTGGTATTACTTCAAGGGTAGAAACATTTTAAGGGGAAAATGTGTCTTATGCCTTTAATTGAATGTTATTACCTCCTGATTGTAACATATTGAAACTGTTTAATTACAAACCTGGAAAATTAATTACTATGTCGAGAAACAGATCCCAGAGGGTCATAATGTTCTTTTTTGTAAGTAAATACAACATAAAAATTGATATGTCCTTATTTATAATCCAACTTGGAAGCATATCTCAATATAATTTATTATATCCAAATTTTTTTTTAATTGAACAACAGTAAAGCAACATAGGTTACCCAGGTTAACATTACTGCTGTCCTATAAGAACGTTCACAATTTCGTGATTTGGCTGCTTGTATTTAATATGAGTTATGTAGGAAACTAAAGAACTTTTTTTTTTGAAAGGGTAATATTATGAAATTCGTTACCATCACACGCATCCTTCAGAAGCATCCCGCATCTTCTTTTTATTTTCAATGATTTGGTTAATCTTGCTCAGACGGTAGCCTTTATACCTAGCTCCTTTCAAAGCTGTTACAGCCTGCAGAAATCTTAAAGCAGAATGAGATTCAGTTGTCTCTCTGGGTCAGTCTCAGTCACACACTTTTGAATACCTTTAGGAGGAATTGAGTTACTTATGTCAAATATTCAAAAGGGTCAGCAGAAAATATTTTTTGGGTTCTCTAGTGGTCTGCAGTTTATAAAACACAGACACAGTTGATGTTACCTTCCAGATTCTCACGATGTCTTATGAGTTGAGTCAGATGAGCATTATTATGTACATTTTACAGATGAGGAAACTGCATTTCAAAACTGTTCAGTAACTCACAGAAAGTCAGGCAGAGAGTAAAAGGTCATGATCCAGACCTAGATGATTGTTCGTTCAGCCAGAGCATGCTCGCTTCTTAGAGCACATTATTTTCCCATGATGGGAAAAAAGTTTCCCAGTGAGACTCACTGTGCGGCCTTTAACCCTTTCAGTACCGTATTTTTAAATCTTTGTGTTTTCTTTTTCCAGCCACATTTCTCTAACTGCAGTAGCTGTTGTTAATATAATTTTCCTTCTGAGTGAGAAGAGAATCTTAGTAACATTGTGTTTGTTTCCACAGAACCTGCTTTTCCCAAATCAACCCCAACAGGCCAACAGCAGATGTTCTGTGTCGCCAGCCGGGGACCTTACAATTACCGACACTCAGCGCTCGGACGCGGGTTACTACATATGCCAGGCCCTAACCGTGGCAGGAAGCATTTTAGCAAAAGCTCAGCTGGAAGTTACTGATGGTGTGATATTATTAGAATTTGTTTTCCGAAAATAATGATTTTTATTTCAAAACTATGAAATTCTCTGACCTGTTAGTTAAATCCCTAAAATTAATGCTTATCTTCTAAGTTTGAATCTAGGTAAAATAACATTCTTAATAGTTTCTAATTCTCCCTGATTTAATACCATTTACTTCCCCAAAGAAGAACATCAAACACAATCTATTTTATTCTTAAAAACATAGTGATGCATTATTTTAGTGAAATAGAAATAGGAATGTTAGCTGTATATTTTTATTCAGTCTTGTGCTGATATGATTGCTTCTAATGGATAGTAATAATCTTATTCTACTAGAGGGGAGAGAGAGATAATCTTTATTATCAGTGGAAACAGAGATGACTTTTCAGTTAGCCAATCACATTATGACATCCTATGATGTGTTAATTACACATTCACTAAGTTAAATTAATTAAATACCTTTCAAACTACAAATGGATGCTAAAACTATTTTTTTATTTGTATGTATGCACTACAAATCTTAACTGAAGCACCTGATTCAGGTGAAAGTTGAAGACCATGCAGCACTCTTCATGTCTGATTTTTTTTTTCCCCAAGAGCTTTTTTGTCACAATTGACACGTAGGGAGTTTTAGATATTTGTGAACCTCTGAGCATTAATTTAAGCCATATTCTTTGATATCTTAAATTTAAAGAATCCCTCTTGCCCTCTTAGATTTGTGGGGTTTCTGATTCTCCCCACACCCACACCATCCCACTCTGGGTTCTGCGATAAAAGAGCTTTGGGCTGTGACCTCTCTGATTCTCTTCTTTCTCTGCTGAGCTTCCATGCAATTCAAATTTACATGTAGATTAAAAGGTCATTTAAAATTAATAGAAAGGCAGTATTTTTTAATGTCAGCCCATGGTATTGCCTGATTCAGCGCCATGTCAGGAATGGGAATAAATAGAACAGACAAACATTAGCTGAGGGGATATTGAGTCGTTAATGGCCATACCTGCTGATGCAGCAGAGATTTACTGCTATGGAACTGGAAGAAGTCAGGTTCAAGGGTAATGGTGCCAAGAAATTCTTCCTTTACATGGACAAGATCGTCGATCCTTCAAACCTCCATATTTCTTTAAAAGAAATAAAATATAATTATTAATCTTTTTTAAGGTCCTATGTTTTCTTCTACTAGAAAAAAATGTCTAGAAACATATACTTGGAAAATAAGGTATTCTGGCCAAAACCTAAGTTTTATTCTATACTACTATGAAAGATTCCAAATATAATGCTTAAGAACTTATGGTATTTTACAAAAGACAGACTTTTAAGTGTTTCTAAATGAAGAAAGTGTTATGAAGAAGGCAGACCATATTTGTAGAAAACAAAGTTGATGATTTAGAAGAGCCAGTTGATATGACTGATGTGGTTCATGAAACAGGTGGATATTCAAAACTGTGCCTGATATAATGAAAAGGAAAACTTGTTTTGAGAAATTATGTTTGTTGTTGATATAATCTCTCAGACCAGTAGTAATTCTAGCTTTGGTTCTGTGGTCAAACTGAAAAGAGTGATAAGGAAATTTAAATCTGATGACTGAGATGTCTCTGAACGTTTGGCTACAAGTGGCTTGAATATTAGTTGCTACAATGATTTTTACTTTCGTAAGCATTCACAAAGTCAAGATCCTTTTGCAAGAACGTTGAATGGAGGTTATAGAGTTATTGATTTTGACAGTAAAATCTAACTTCAAGACCTAAACACACACACACACACACTTTATTATAAATAACGGTCTCTAAATATTAACTTGCCACATTGGCTGATGACTTCAGCTTTTATTCATAGTTTTGAATTTTTCAGACTGGTTAACAGTTTAATAATATGCAAGTCATCCCCTTTTGAACATGTTGCTTGGTATGATCCAGGGCAGTTTAGAGCCAAATGAAATTCCAATGTAGAATGGAAACATATGTCATGTTCAGAAAAACAAGCAAAACATCTATAGTGATGTTTCTGTTGTTACATTTTTGTACTTAGACTCCTTTTTGGAAATATTTTTAACTCATGTGTTCACATGAGATGAGATTGTTAATGGTGATGAAAGCTGCTGTTGAGTGATAATTTTACTTATTATAGGTAGAGCTAAGATCTTTCATACACTTGAATTTCAAAACATCCCTTTAAAAGACCTTCTTATTATTTCATTAACACTGTTCTTCATTTCTTTTCTTCTCTTAGAAAATTAGAAAATTGTAATGAGAATTCTGAGTAGAGCCAATAGAATCTAAAAGGACTGGAGAGAAGAAATGTACAATAGATGTCACATCATGATCTTATATGAATGGTTTATTGAGGATTCACAATGCATAGTTAGAGAAAACCATGGAATTGTTCACAGATCACTGGAAACCCTAAATGTTCATGTAACCCCTGACCTTAGTGTCATGGAAACTTGTGGTCATCTTTCACCCATAACATCCTTGAAATTGAAAGTTCTTTCTGGCCAGGAGATTTTCAGTTACTTTTTTGATCAAATTCATTTAAAAGACAATGAGCTACTCATTTGGGCAGTAAAAAAGAGAAAAAAAGAAACTAATTGTATGTCCTTTGCCCATATATAATGATTTCAGGGATATGACAGTAAGAGCAGGTTATAAGAAGTTACCAGAATTCTATATAGATATTTAATTTGAAACAAAGAAGTAACATTATATAAAATTTAATAAATAGTTTCTTCTCTGGTAATGCAGATCCATTTTTCTTACTGAATTTTAAAATTATTCATAACGTTTGGTGAATTGGCCTTCCATTTTTGACTCAGAGAGAAAATAAATTCCACACAGCATCCAACTTGAATATCTATTTGCACAATTATTGCCAGATATGTCAGAATTGGTATAATATTGTGCTTTCACGTTCTCTGAAGATTATTTAATTTACTTCTAAAATGAAGAATTTGATCAAGAAAAGCAGTGAACTAAATGGATCTAATTTTTATTTACAAAGAATACACAGAGAATCTTGTTTTCCTTAGGTTTTTATAAGGTTTTCTACATATACACACATTTTAATACATATTTTAATATAACAGGTTTAGGTTGATTGGAAGTCCACTCTATCTTCACATGCAGGGGACCTCTATTTAAATCAAGATCAGTTGGCTTTCTCATGGTAGCCTCTAAAAGGGCTGTTTGATTTAATGTCTTTCCCCCAAACTGTGAGCTCTACAAATAAAAGTACATATAGATTGAGAAATATATAAACATATAAACGGGTATTTGTAAAAGCTAGTAGACAGAGGAAATTAGAGCATTAATAAGCAAAATGACTTTTTTTGATTATGTACATAGTAATCCAAGATGACCTTGAGAAAAAGCACTCTTCACAGTTGCTTAGCAATAATTCAGATTCACCATCTTTTTCTTTTTGTGGAACTTATATATATATATTTAAATATTATATTTGTTATTATTATATATTATTATACATAATAAAGAGCATATTTGGATAATTAACCAAAACCTATGTGAAGTTTATAAAACTTTCTCTTAAGAAATCCTTTCTTGGACTTGGATATATCAGTTTCATTATGAGATGGTCTTCTAATGAATTGTAGATGAAAGCCTGCCTCCAATTGATTCCATATTTTCATTAGCCATTTAAATATTACTATACATTCTGATACACTTCCTAAATCATTATATAATACTTCTAAAGGCACTGATGGTACTGCTACAAATCAATATTCAATTAAAAAAACAGTGAACTAAGTTTATGAAATTATGGAAAATTTACTCAACTGATCACAAAAATGGATATGTAAACACAAATTTTCATGAAAACGCTATTTTTGTCATGTCATAAATATGGTCTTTAGATTTTTTTGCTTAAATGTATAGACTAATTAAATTATATCATCCACATTATATTACTATAATCTAGAGCCCAATATCACAATTTTAGAAATAAATCATTTATAGTCTAATATTTTAACATCATCAAAATATTATAGTCTATATAAATAAAGCTGGCAACTGGTGCTATGAAGGTAAAATTATGTATTACTCATATATTTATAATAAAAGAAAAAGTGAAAATTGATTGTACTCATGTGATATTCCACAGGCTTTCTTAAACATGCATATGAGAGACAAAATGGCCATTTTGCAAATGATTACCATAAGCTCTCAACATTTTAATTTTAATATGATTAAACCTTTCTAAGATGTCAGAATTTTTCTTATTATCATCTTAATTATAGGTAACTCAGAGTAAGTTATAAATATAGTATGGCTTCAGTAAAATATGTACAGGTGTATGTATAGTAATTATAGATGATAGATATATAATGGATGTAGAATATTACAGAAAAAATTATAAGTAATATGTAGGACTTTGGGGCTTTAATCTTACTTTTGATATAAGACTACTGATGATATAAAGACTACCAAATTTCATAAAATTAAAATATCCTGAAAAATATCTTTGTCCTTTAGTTTTGACAGATAGACCTCCACCTATAATACTACAAGGCCCAGCCAACCAAACGCTAGCAGTAGATGGTACAGCATTACTGAAATGTAAAGCTACTGGTGACCCTCTTCCTGTAATTAGCTGGCTAAAGGAGGGATTTACTTTTCTGGGTAGAGATCCAAGAGCAACTATACAAGAACAAGGAACCTTGCAGATTAAGAATTTACGCGTAAGTAATTTGGAATTTGTATTTGGATCTTCATCTCAACAGAAGTATGTTACTTCCCTAGGGAAAAACTGTGTTGTGAAATTAAAATCTTACATCCCTGCATAATTGCTATACATGTTATTATAGACCCTGTTATTTCTTATTTTACAAATGGCAAATTGAAATTAGAGGGAAGTTCATTGTCCTTAAGTTAATTATAAGTTCATAACAGGCCTAGAAACTTTTTATTCCTTCATTCTATCCTATATGTATGTAATCAATGAAACTAAAAAGGTTAAACACATAAAGTTAATGATAGTAATAGTACATTTAAAATAATTGAAAAGGAGAAATCCTTCTGATTTACTCTCATGAACAAGGGAAGTTCATAATGAAACGTGGATAAATTAGCTCAGCCAAACAGTTATGTGGAAAGTAATAAAGAGATGAGACCGATGACTGCATAGGAAGCAGGTTTGGCTAGTTGGTAAAAATATCTTACATTTTAGGTAAAGTTGCTGTGCAGTTTAGATTTAAATCTGTGCACAAGAACAAGCCATTGCTGGTCTTTTAACAGAAGATGACATGATAGAAAATGACCATTCCTGCCAACTTACCAAGTTAGACTTGCTTCAGGAGCAGCTCAAAATAAATGTTTACTTCTGAATATTATATTAGCTATCTACTGCTGTGTAACAGTATTAGCAAACACTTCACAACACTTGTGTTGTTAGGCTCAAAACGACACGTTTATTATCTCATATCTTCTTTGGGAGCCTGGGCATGACTTAGCTGGGTCTTCTGCCCTAGGGTCTCACAAAGCTACAGTCAGGGTTGTAGTCTCATCTGAAAATTGACTGGGGATCAGTTTGCTTCCAAACAACATAGTTGTTAGCAGCATTCAGTTCTTAATGGCTATCAGACTAGTGACCTCAGCTTCTTGCTTGCTATTGACTGAAGGCTGCCTATGGTTCCTTGCCATGTGGATATTCCCAATATTATTGCTTGCTTCCTCAAAGTCAACAAGGAAGAGAGTCTTTTAGCAAGACAGGATTACAATCCTATATAACATAATCACAAATGTGACATCTTGTCACCTCCATGACATATTTTATTGGCCAGAAGTAAGTCAACAGGTCCTACACACACTCAAGGTGAGGGATTACACCAGGTGTGAATACCAGAAGGATGTTATCATGGGGGCCACCTGCCCTCCACAAGTATAGTCAATTCATTCAACCAAATATAGAAAGCCTCCCCTCCATGTAGCAAGCACTATGCTAAAGCTCAAGAGTATGTCAGAATAGTCACAAGATTGGGAATGAGGGCCAGAATTAGGGTGGTTGATGTAATAGTACATGAAGAAAAATTGACTGAAAATGATTCAGTGGAAGAACAATTAGTAGCATGTGGTATCTAGGTATAAATTGGGAACCAAGGTGATTAAAAAACAAACGAAAAGATGTTGAACTTTCCCAATCAGAAGCCTGAGGAGGCAGATAAAATATTTTTATTATGCGTATTTTCAAATGATCACAACGGGGAGTGTTTTTTTCTTACAATGTAAATTATTTACAATCACATGTTTATCAGATGTATAAAATACGGACACATAACAAAAAGGAAGAATGACTTTTTTTGTAGTGTGCACATGCATACACAAACACAAATCTTTTGTTACTATAATGAATGTATATATATTTTTTATTTTAATTTTGAGATAGGCATTAATTATTGCTCTAAGTAGACAAAATGCTATCAAATTCAATTTAAAGAAAAATAAATTAATACAGGTTTTTAGCCCGTCTTTTTATTTATTGTAAATTAATTGTAAACCTTCTTTGGACAAAATGGGAGTTATTAAAAAATTAATGCCAGCTCTCCTTGAGTAAACAATTTAACCTCTCTCTTTGAGCTAAAGGCAGACTTCTTGGGCCATGGAGGTTAATGCATTTCCACTGTACTGCTGAATTAAAGGGTGTGCTTGAACAGTCGAGACCCCCAATAGTGTTTAAAAGAAGCAATTAAAGGTGGGTGCTTGATGATGTCAAACAAAGTTTGAGCCCCTCTCTCAGGCTTCTGAGTAGTCTTTCTGAGATGCATACTCCTGGGAGCTTGTCTGCAGCCAGCTACACAAGGAGAAAAGTCGGTGAGAGAGTTTGCCAGCACATTAGTCTTTTTCAAAGCACTGATTAAGGATGAAAAGAGAAGGACGGAAACGATATGAAGTACTCATGACCAGAGAAGACATTATTTAAAGTTAAAGGAATAAAAATGAATATGGTGATGATGATGGTGATACAAGAGTGAGCTTTAGCAATGATATTTAGGGTTTTCATATCACTTTTGATAAGCTCCACAATGAAAAAACATTGTTATTTTTTCTGTAAGATGACCGTCTTTAACAGAAATAAAATGTTTTACACTACTTCACTGATACAGTCAAGAGAGGGTTTCTGTAGATCATATTCCTTTACGTCTTACTTTCTTTTCCAGTATTTAATGCAAGGGGGGAAAAATAGCGTGATGAACACTGTTCTCATGGTCCAGTAATTGGTATCTGAATCCGTTTCTTTTGAGAAGGAGAATATTCCAATAATCATTAAAACCTACCTACCACAGCTAATGTCAGACTTGTGTCTCCACACAATGACAAGAAGATGCAGTTAAGAAGCATTACCTAGTATTCTTCTTTTAGCATTTGCACATAATAACAACTGCTACATTTTAGTTCAACTGCTATAATAAAATGCAAATTTTTTACTCTTTCACAGACTATATTCAAATGAACATCCCATTAAAATCCAACCTTGGCTCATTATATTTAGTTTGTGAGTGATGCTTCTTAAAAGCAAAGGTTTCTAATGACTATAATGCGTGCACAGCCACATTTGAAAAAAATGGCTCTTTCTACAATGGCTATCCCCCATCTTCCCTTGGTATAATAGAAGACAATTGTACAGAGATAATATGGCAAAGAATGACGTGACAGAGTAATTTGAAACTTAAGTTAAAATACATAATGCCATTTAAAATCAATTAAAATTGTGGAACCGCAGTAACATCCAGGCACTAATGACTTACCTGAGAATCAGTTGTGGAAGGTTGAGTCATCAATACACTTGCATTTTGAACCCAACAGATATTATATTCCATGAACTCCCATATTTTATCAACAATTAGACTCACGCTCATCGTGGAATTTTAATTCTACATCTTCTGCTTTGCCTTATTCTGTTTGGTCATCAGTTTCTCTTCCCAGTCTCGCTTTTCCTTCACCCCTAAACTAACCTGAATGAATGTTGTTTGCAATTTAAGCCCATGGAGCTCAACCACAGGGAGGATTTTTGATTTACATATTACCGATCTTGAAGTTTTTGTCAAGGTATAATCACGGAATCTTCTGCTTTTTAACATTTACAAAAGGGAACTCTTGATTATATTGTCAACTATTCCTCAAAGTCTTTTGCTGCTCTTCAATGAATAACAAAAACATTTTATGTAATCAGTGAAAGACAGTTTTTAGTATGCTTTAAAAAGTGTTATGGATTAGGTGATTTCTGTGACCCTTTCAGCTCTCTATTGCAATGATTCCATGGGTATCGTTTGCTTGTTTTTAATGACACAACTTTATTTCATTCACTGTTACACTGCTACAATTTTAATAAAAGTGAGTACTGCACTCTTTAAAAGGAAAGATTTAGTTTTCCTTTTAAAAAAAAAATTCTTCTTCACTTTTCTCCATGTCTTTAAAAAAAAGAAGGAGGTCTGCCCCCCTATTATCTTAGTGCTTATTTACTCCTGGGTATATTTTATTCTGTGAAATACAGTTTATTGAAGACAAAGAGGACAGCTTTGCATTACTGATCTCTGAATGTTTATAGGATGCTGAAAAATTCTGTCCTGAGTTATCCATATCTAACTCTGACACAGTGAAGCACCAACATAAACTGGAATTAAAAGATAAGGGGATTGCTGTGGAGGCAAATAGAAAGACAACTAAAGTTTACAGACAAATAACATTTAGTTGTAGAAATATAATAAGAATCTTTGAATCACCATTATGAATAAAATACATATGTGCTTATTTTAATATTTTATGTGTGCATATGATTGACTCTAATGTATAATTTGGACAGCCAAATGATATATCACATTTTCGCAGTCAAATATTGCCTTGTTGAGATTGAGTAATTATTCTACAAATCAATTAAAACAATTTTATTCTCTCCCTTCTATGCCCACTAGATTTCTGATACTGGCACTTATACTTGTGTGGCTACAAGTTCAAGTGGGGAGACTTCCTGGAGTGCTGTGCTGGATGTGACAGGTGGGTTCTTTGTGAACTATTTTAACGGGAGAAATCTTGAGCCAGTTTCAGTGATTAGCTCATTATCAAATAACAAGTTAAAGAGAGATCAATTTTTTTTAAATTTATTGAATGTAAAAACTAAGCTTTATGCCACTTTTCATTTCTATACCTCTTGGTACATAGCATTGCACATATGAAATATGATACGTTTGTCCTTCATAATCTTGTTATTTCATTTTCTCTGTCTAAAGAACAAATAATTCTAATGATCATGTGTGAAAGTAAATATTTACTAATATGTAGGAAAAATCAAATATTCACTTATATACTTTTGATTCATGAAGATGAATTGCTCACTGTCTATTCAAATTCTTTAATAGATTGTTTTCCTTTTAAGCATCTGTGTCAGCTTATGCAATCAGAAATGAAGCTTTTTCTATTTGTCCTCTCTAGAGTCTGGAGCAACAATCAGTAAAAATTATGATTTTAATGACCTGCCTGGACCACCATCCAAACCACAGGTCACTGATGTTACTAAGAACAGTGTCACCTTGTCCTGGCAACCAGGTACCCCTGGAACCCTACCAGCAAGTGCATATATCATTGAGGCTTTCAGGTATGAGACTGTTCCTTTTTTCTCCACTGGGTTTTTGCTTTAGCTCCTATATCCTAAAATCTCAAGTGAGCTATCCTGCTGTTTTATTCTAAGGACATGCTTAATCAGTGCATTTTAAGAATTTATCTTTTATATCTGACTTTATTCAAGAATAGACTTTAGTTTTATTTTTCATTCATACCTTAATTATACGATTAAATATGCATTATCCATGCCTACATCTATAGGGATCTAGTTATGACATAATCATTTAGCTCTTGACCATTGTAGGGATTTATCAGATGTGAATTTTGGCTTTAGAACTAAGCAGAAAATAATTTAATTAGGCACAGGCACTTTTTAAGTTATGCAACTGTTATTGAGGCATGGAAGCTTGGAATTTTACTTCCTAATAATTAGAGCAGAATTTAAAATAATTCCAGTGTTTTATGCTATATATTTGAATAAGTGTATTGGCTATGCCTAAGAGAATATTAAAAGCTACGATTAAGAGATTGAGTACATGCACTTCTGATTGCTGAAAGGAAAAGGTATGTCAAATTGTTATTTGAAATAATTGCCGTCAGTTCAAGGAAATAGACTATAAATTAGCAAATACTAGTATAAAATTGTTTTATGAGAATTTGAAAAAATAGTTGTACTAATGGGAAAATGTGGATTCATATTTAGTTTCAATGTGCTTCTGTTTGCCATTATAAGTATAGTGATAGCCTCTCTCCTTTTTAAGCATTAGGACAAATCATCACTTTCATTTTAGGCTTCCCTAACCTATTAAAGTTAAGGATCGATATATAGTTTTCAAATTTCAAAACAGTGTTTTTCTATAAGTTTCATGCTTTGATGTAAAAAGACTTCTAAAAAATAAACAGACAGCCCTGAAAATCACATTTCCTCCTCATTCTAAACGAAAGCAGTATTTGACCTTAGACAAAGTGCTATAAAAGGGCATCCCATCAGTAGATGACTGTTAAAGGGTCCACACATACAGATTCAGAGATATTTCACCATTCGGAAGTGATAAATCACAATATTGTGTAATGTACAATTTTATTAAAAATGTGACCAAGGGAAAATATTCATTACATGCTTCCTTTCTTCTTTTACAGATATGTAGTTTTAGAAGGCTCTATTATAATATTGCATGTGGAATTGATGCAAAAGAAAACACACCTTGTAACAGGAAAATGTATTGGCATAATTTACTCTGTAGTCCATTTATTCTTTCTACAGGTTAATTCTTTTCAAGGTATATATACATACATTTACGAGGACCATATTTATTGTATAAACTTGATGTTGTGATCTTGGCCTCTGTTCCTTTTACAGGTATTCATTTAGTGGCTGCTGTGCTTTAGCAAAGGGCTATCACATCTCCTGGGCTGAGTTTAATTTTGTTGTGCATGGCACTTCCGTTAGGTGGGCTCGGCTTTGTTGTTGAATAAACTGAAATCATCCAAATGTTTCATTTATTGGGCTGAACACTTCAAGCGTTGTGTGTGTGTGTGTTTAATTTTCAGCCATTAACCTTTGTCATTGATATCCAACTCCATTTCCAACACCCTTATGACTGCTGTTTAAATGAAATTTCTGTTCATGTTTCAGCCAATCAGTGAGCAATAGCTGGCAGACAGTGGCAAACCACGTAAAGACCACCCTCTATACAGTGAGAGGACTGCGGCCCAATACAATCTATTTATTCATGGTGAGAGCAATCAACCCACAAGGTCTCAGTGACCCAAGTGCTATGTCAGATCCTGTGCGCACACAAGGTAATTTCAATAGCTGCAAACATGACTGTTTCTAGAAGGAGGCATTAAACAGATCTTTAAGGACAAAGGGGTTGCAGGACCAAAGATAAATGTGACTGCATTGCTTATTATAATGTTTCACTAGACCTGATCCAGTGAAAGAGAAGAAAACTTGTTGTTCATGTTGGTGAGTGTCCTCTTTCTGGAGTTGTCAGGGTCTATTTGGTAAAAAAGAAACAGAATAATTTGGTACAACTACATAGTAAGTTAAATTGGTGCTTAACTGTAGGGCTTTACTATATTTCAAAAGAAGGAAAAATGTTTCTCCTTCTTTGAAATTAATTGTACAATAGCAAAAAGTGATCTTTAATGGATAAAATGCCCTGTTAGGGATATCAAAATTACTTCCTCTAGTTCGGGAATTGTGTTTTGATAGTGCAGTGGGTCTCAAGGTGTGGTTCCCACAGAAGCAGCATCTGCATCATCTGGGGCCACATAAGAGATGCAGATTCTCAGGCCCTGACTCAGAAGCTCTGGGGATGGAGCCTGGCAGCCTGTTAAAGTGCCCTCCAGGAATGTTCATGCTTAAGTTTGACAAGCATCATTACAGTGTATTTTATTAAACCACATGTTTAAAGGAACAATTTGTTCCAGGAAGCAGTAAACCAAGCTTTCTTCCCGAGGTATGCAATGCTTTTGACTAAAAAAAAAAAAAAAAAAAAAACCCACCCAGAATATTATAAGATCAAAATGGGAGATTTCTCATCACATCTTTCATAGCCTGCCTCTTCAAACTGAGAAGTTACTGAAGTCTAGGGGTTAATATGTGATGTTGAGTTTTAATTTTCCCTCTTACTAGTAGGTGAAGGGAATTAATAAAATAGAAACGGTGGCTTTATTATTTGTTACAGCTTACTTCCCACAGGGTTCTTGAGAAAGGGTTAATTATTTCTTATTTGTAAAAGGCTTTGAACAAGATAGTTGTAATTCAAAGTAGTATTTTTATGCTATGAAAAGCACCATACAGCCATAAAATATTATTATAATTACAGTGTAGTTTGGTGATAGTAACTAGCATGCTATTATAACGGAGAAGGGCACCTTAAAGGAATCAAGTCAAATAAAGTCACCACGTGATTTTGCAACGTTGCTGACATGATGACAGTCAAGGGAGGAGGGGATGCCACTTTGCTATTGTTCTCTAAGCAGTAATGTGATTAATTTCCCATAATGATAAAGGGCCTGTAGGTAAAGAACCTGTCTCAAGAGAAGGAAAAAGTACAACAAGGAATTTGACGACCTGAAACTGTTTCTATTTTACCTTGCCTGGATCCAGTTGCTTTTAGTGTGTCTGAATTTAATGAGTAAATTAAATAATTGAACTTGAAAATGAAGAAGTGTATGGTTTTAAGTCAAGAAATTGTAGTACCCAGATCTTTTTTTTTTTTTTTTTTGCGGTACGCGGGCCTCTCACTGTTGTGGCCTGTCCCGTTGTGGAGCACAGGCTCCGGACGTGCAGGCTCAGCAGCCATGGCTCACGGGCCCAGCTGCTCCGCAGCATGTGGGACCTTCCCGGACCGTGGCACAAACCCGTGTCCCTTGCATCGGCAGGCGGACTCTCAACCACTGAGCCACCAGGGAAGCCCAGGATCATTTTTGACACCACACTTTCAGCAGCTTTACATTCTGCAAAGCACTTCTTTGCAAAGAACACTTGGCTGTGTGAGCTCTTATTTTTCAAAGATATTAAATACTGTAGAATTTAGCAATTTCTTATTTCAGCAAGGCAGCAGGTACTTGTACCATCAATATCACAGTAGATCATAGATATGTCAGCAAAGATTAATAGTATTCACCTGATATTAATAATATACACACACAAATACATATATATATATATATATATATATATATATATATACACATGATTTCTAAATCAAGTAAAACTCACTGTGTTGTTTATGTTAAGGATGAAAAAAAGTGGAACTGGAAAAAAATTACCAAAATGTAGTCCCCAATTATTTATGTTCCAACTTAAGTTAGTGCACCCAGTTTAAGTTATGGCTGAGATATGCACTTAAAAATATTTTTGCAAGAGTGTTGCATTGTGGCCTGAGAAAATAGGAGAAAACAAGATTAAGAAAATAAATCATTTTAAATTGGACTTTGTTCCTTAAATAAGGTGATTGAAGAAAAAAATTCAACGTAACATTTCAGTGCACCAGTTAAAGAAGCTGATTTGAGTATGTGTGAACTTCAGTGTTTGATATCAATTTGATGGACTTGGACGTCTATAATTTATCTTTTTTCTTAATGGACACATAGGATGTAAACCATTGTATGGGAAATAGAGTAGTATTTAGGCAAATGGTGAATAAGGGGTCAGAACAGTTTATGGCTGAGAGTATATCATTTTACACATTGTAATTCTTTCTCCCTCCTACCCCCCATCACTTCGAAAAAATAGCAGCATGATTTTTTTGTCAGATATTGGAGTACTGTTCAGAATTTATTACATAGAACATTTTATCAGCATTTAAAATTGGTCAGTCAAAATTATTTTTGTGAATTTGGGAAGGTTCTTCCTCTTCTTTCCCTCATTTTGTTTACTTTTAGTAACATAATTCACTCCCAGTCCCCCTGATTATTTTCTCTTCCACACTCCCAGACTGAAATAGATCAGGGAATAGGAACACACAACCTACTAACTGGGGAAAGGGATTGAACAAATTCCTCAACAGCAATTTTCAGACCTGGCCCCATTAACGACTTGGAAAAGTCCTTCAACATGGCAACATGTTGTAAAACTGTGTAAAACTGATGTTTCTAAAGAAGTCTTGCAGCACATACTTCATCCTTTAATAAGAAAATAATAGATCTTTCACAGTGGTGTACTGAGTGGGGTTAAGGGGTTGCATACACTTTTATTAATATTATTTTAGTGAAGATAAATATCAGTTCTCAAATTATGTTCTAAAATAGTGGTACATATATAAATATGCTTTAACGTTGTTTGTCCCAAAGAGTTCTTAATTTTTCCCCTGTAATTATTTCTAATGGCATAATATTGGCTTATATAATATATATTAGAATTCCACTGTTAATTTTTAAAAATTGGGAATGGTTATCCCTATAGATATCAGCCCACCAGCACAGGGAGTGGACCATAGACAAGTCCAGAAAGAACTCGGTGATGTCCTTGTCCATCTTCATACTCCAGTTGTATTGACTCCCACCACTGTTCAAGTCACATGGACGGTAAGTTTTTAAAGACTATCCTAATGATAGTCTCTTTTACTCCTTTAAGAAAACAAACCAAAACAGAAAAAAGCAAACAAACAAACCAAAAAAAAAAAAAAGTAGCAAAAACACTCACCATTTCAAGTCAAGGTGTAATCAAAGGCAAAGAAGAAAAAAAATTCAATAGATAAAAGTGTGACTAGAGTAAAACTAGATCACAATATAAACAATATGATCTGTCTCCTGACTTTTTAAATGGCCTTACTGAGATATAATTAACATACCAGAATTAAAGTGTGAAACTCAGTATTGTTTGGTATCTTTGCAGAGTTGTGCAGTCATCACCAGAATCTGATTTTAGAACATTTCATCATCCCAAAGTGAAACCCTCCGCCTATTAGCAGTCACTCCTCCATTCCCCTGACTTTAGCCCTTTGCAGCCACTAGTCTGTCCTCTGTCTACGTAAATTTGCCTACTTCTTCCATGTGAATGAAATTATACAATATACAATCTTTTGTATCGGGCTTCTTTCACTCAGCATGATGTTTTTGAGGTTCATCCATGTTATAGCATGTATTAGTACTTTGTTCCTTTTTCTTATAGAGTAGAATTCCATTGTATAGATGTATCACATACATCTGTTTATCCATTTATCAGCTGATTCACATTTGAGTTGTTTCCACTTTTGGCCATTATGAATGATGGTGCCATGAACACTTGTGTACACATTGACATATATTTTCATTTTTCTTGCATAGACTTAGGAATTGTTGAATTAAACTCCCTGCTTAACATTTGGATGAACTGCCAAAATGTTTCCCAAAGTGGTTACACAATTTTATGCTCCCACAAGCAATATTTGAAGGTTCTAGTTTCTTCCACATCCTTGCCAGTTTCTCTTGCATCTTATCCTGTCCTTTTGATTATAGCTGTTCTAGTGGGTATGGGTGGTATATCATTGTGATTTTAATTTACATTTCTTTAATGACTAGTGTTTTGAATCTTTTATGTGCTTATTGAGCATTTGTATATCTTCTTTAGAGAAATGTCTGTTCAAATTCTTTGCCCATTTTTAAATTGAGTTGTTTGTCTTCTTAGTATAGTTCTATAATGTTCTTTACATATTGGATACAAATCGTTTATCAGATTATATGATTTGTAACTATTTTCTCCCAGTCTGTGGGATTTTTTTTTACTTTCTTAATGATGTCATTTGAAGCACAAAAAATTTTATTTGAAGTTTTCTTCTAAATATAAATCAATCATCTTCACATTCTTTTAGCTGAATCCCATCCAGCAGTACAAAGAAAAGTATATAATTTTAATAATTTGACATATGTAGTAAAAAAATTAATGGGTTTTAAGAAGTAGATTGATATTTTAATATATGCTAAGAACATCCAATTCCAAATTCCATGCATTATTAAATGTCAACGGGCCCACTGTTATTTCAAAATACAAATGTTTTCATCGCATGATAGCCACTGCAATGAAAACAAGAAATAGCATAACAATAGCCATATTACTCATATTAGAGGATATTAGCCCTTGTATATGTGTGTCTGTTTTGTGAAGAGCCAGATAATGTTCTTCCCTGTGCCTAATACAGTTTTGCCAACTTCTCATTTATGCCTGAGATCTCGTGCCACTAAAAATCCATAAGGATGATAAAAGAGCACAGTTTTTTAAAGCCTCCTGTATATGTGCTAGATCTTGTATGTTGTGTAAGTAATGGTCATTTGAGTTATGGATCTCTAGAAAATTTTCACTTTAATTATAATATTAGAATTATATCAATCATAATTAATTAGAATGAATTATATTAATTAGAAAGTATTTATAATTATGACTATTAGTTTTGTTGTTGTTTTTGTGGTAGTAGAAGAATGACTGTAAGTTAAAAAAAATGGATTTTTCCCCCTTAGAATCCAAGTTTCTTTAGGGAACTAACTATTTCACCCATTTCCATCAATTTCCTTAACAAAAGAAGTTGAAAAAGGAAAAACAGTTATTTTTCATCAGTTCTTAATTAATTATGTTTGAAATATGAAACACAATGAAGAGAATTATTCCAGCGTCCTCTTAATAATAAAACCATTGAGCAAACATAGTTCAACAAGCATTTTTTGAGGACCAGTTTTGTACTAGATATGGGGAAACACTGTATAAAGAGACACAAATCTGCTTGAGAAAAACGTGGGAATTCTTAATGATGGTACACAGGGATAAGGGCCATAACCGTATGTACACATTTTATAAACACAGGTTTCAATCAAAGAGGAAGTGATTAACTCTATCCTCAGGCATCAGAAACAGCATTATCACTTATCTACTTCTATATGGGGAAATATAGAGGCATTATTTATTTGAACAGAGGAAACTAAATTAACATTTAAGGCTGTTTTGTCCAGTTCTATAGACTTGTAAAAGGAAACCAATGCAGACAGGTTGAACAGTGTTCCCAGTATCCAACGTCTATTTACAGGTAAAGATAGGATTAGAATTTCCTTACTTTAAACCTGCTTTTAGTGTTTTTCACTTTAAAGATAAACTGTAGACAAATATGTAGTTGAAAGAAATACCTTTTAACTGTGGAATTCAAACATATGATCCTGGATGGGGCACTTTACTTCTTAAACCAGACCAGTCAAATGTTTAGTGAGTACAAAACTGGGTAATGCTTTAACAAAAAATAAAACTAAATTTATGCTTTAAGAGTAATTATGATTATTTAAGATTACATTGTTTCCAATTTTATTTTTGATTTAATTTCACATAGACTTATTTTGTTTTCTGCATATAATGATTTCTATTCTTCTGCTCCCATGAA
Source organism: Mesoplodon bidens (assembly GCF_964165515.1). Lineage (NCBI taxonomy): Eukaryota > Metazoa > Chordata > Mammalia > Artiodactyla > Ziphiidae > Mesoplodon > Mesoplodon bidens. Next base: position 31,540,410 of record NC_138161.1, read on the forward strand.
GGGAGTATAATGACCTCATCATTTTTCCAATGGCACAGAAAGGGTATCATCTGCCGTGGCTCTTCCATCTTTCTGTAGCTTTGGCTAGATACAAAACAAATAAAGCCAAGGAAAGGGTTGTATTTTTAACAACAGATTTTTCCTCATTCTCAATTGAAAAAGTCTTCTCTGCTTTGTTGTGAGTTTTGAAGGGGTTTCTTTTTTAAGCTGCTTCTAAATGTGGAAATTATTTGGGTAAGAATCAAAGTCATTATGTTTATGAAGTTAATCACTTTAAAAGTCACTGAATTTAAAAGAATAAATCAAGTTAGAAAAAAATTTCAGATCATTAGTCTGGGAGTTCTTCCAAGAGAGGGACCTTGTCATATTCATCTCTATATCCCAAAAAACTTGTCATTACTAGTTTTCATATCTCTATCCCTCATGATCTTGAGTTCTGAGAGTCCAAAGTTCATGTTTTCATTTCTGTTTTTTCAGAACAAAGCATTCATTATGAAATACTTTTCCAGTAACTGTCTGTTGAATGATCAAATCAGTTGTTTTCATACATTTTAACTTTTTACTTTAAAAAAGAAACCAATTATATCACAAATTCCCCATGAATTTGTAGTTACACATGAGATAAGTATGTATTTCAGAGGTAAATTTTAGTGAAATAAATTTAGGCTGGAAGTCAGATCAGTTGCCAAAGAAATTGTAACCAAATATTTCATTTTCATGTCATATTTTCAACTTGCTAAATGTGTATGTTCTTTGAGTTATAACATTGTTAGTATTTGAGTTATAGACATGTTGATGTTTGAGGGAAGAAATATATTCCCCAGCCCATGTATTTTGATTAGGGGTCAGCTGATATGGTTTATCAATAGTTGGCAGGATTCTATTACCAAACACATAGGATGTTTAGACTGGAAAGACCATCTGCCTGCCCCACAAGTCTAATCTTGAAGCAACAATACTTAACAAAAGCCACTTTCTAAAAGTGACTGCTGTTATAATGAGGGTAGGTAAAAATGATGAAAATGGCTGTTTTACAAAGAAAATAGCAATAAATCCCTTATTTTAAAATCATTATTCTAGTTTTTTTGTGTGTGAGTGTTTTGTTTTTATTCAAGGACAAAAAGGATTACAGGCCCCTTGCCCCTTAAACATCACAGCTACTGGAGTTGAAAGAGTGCTTTGGCGAACTAGAATTTCAGAACTCAATTAAACCCAGATCAGTTACTTAGAAGGCTAAGCCCACCAAAGGAAATTCAATTTGAATTTTCAGTATAGATGGAATTTTTAAAATTGAAATGATAGATATTGAGCATCCTGCTTTAAACCTTTTAATGAAAGTGCTGATTTGAGGTCCACATATGGGCCCCCATTTTTAGTATATCCCTTATGTAGCAATGCTTTATCATCGTACAGCTCTAAAACTTGCAGAGTGCTTTAAACTGTATTAGTCATTTAATTGTTTCTGTGCCCTTGTAATATGCATATTATTTGAGCAAACTAAGTAAACTGAGGCTCAGAAAGTTTAAAAGGCTAAGCCGTCACTTAATAGAGACCTTATGACCTGAAGACCGAAACTCTCTTCACTTCACATGTTCCTTAAGACAATTCTTTTTTATTCAGATATCAGAAAATACCAATTTTTAAAATTCTATAAGCCCATGCATGGATTTGTGGCTGGACTCTGATTATAATCAACTCTAAAAGAAAATCCTCCTTCTTATAACTAGAATGTTAATAAAACTAGTGACAAGCATAAGGTTTAACTCAAACGTGACCACTTGTCAAAAGGTGCTCCAAAAATCAGTGCTGTAGAGCCCATAGCCACTAAAAATCCCACCTATTTTTTAATAGGTAATGTGCAGCACTTTCATTTTTGCTTTCACCTGTAACAACAAATTTCCTTCTGAAAAGAATGTATACCAACAGTGCAAAATCAAGTTAAACTATTTAGCTATCAAGTAGGCCATTAGAATACACTGGTTGAAGGCAGTGTACACTGAAGTGAGCAAAGCAATGTTGTGTAGTAAACATTAGCTTCATAAAGTCCTAAAACACTTAATTAATGAAAACCAAACATGGATAAAACCAATTTACCCTGATTTACAGACTCCCTTCATCTGGAAACAGCTGCTTAATGTCCTTCTTAAAAACACAGCTTGCTTCTTTCAGTATTAACAAGCTATTATTGTGAATTATGTCTTTCTTTCAGTATATAAATTCACTTAAAGTGAATGCAGAGAAGTTTATAAAATGCAAGCTTAATGTTGTTTTAACATATGCTGCAGGGATTTTTTTTTGGACATTGACAGCTTTGATGAAAGGCATCTCTCTCTGGCTCTCATAAATTTACCTTTTTGCTTTTTACTTGCCTTGTTTTATAATGTCAGAACAACTTCTGCTTTTCAAAAAATATGTTCTTTGGTATGAACACAAACTGGTAGCATGGATGAGGATTCAAAGATCATGAGCTTTGGTATCAGAACCGAGCTTACTTTTCCTTGACATAACCTCATACAAATGTAGCACTAATTCCACAAATCTTTGAGGGTTAGAAAACTGTCAGGTGGGTGAAGGAATTCTTGTTGAGACTCATCTGTGAACCTGGAATTAGCTATACTTAGAAACACACATGCTCATGCTCATGAACTTTATGGATTTTTCTAGCTTGGACATTCTAAATACCAAAAAAATGTCCCTTTGTTTCACTGTATTTTGATTGAGGTTCTGTATTTTTTAATTTTCTGTTTTCACTTAAAAAATATTTTAAAATGCTGCAACTAATGAAGAAATGCCAGAAGTTAATACATGAAAGAATACCTTTTGTTTATTATGTGTTAACAGTTGGTTAAAGACATTTTTAGAAAGCTGAAGTAACTGTTTCCATCATCATCTTCTTTATTTCCTCTCTCTCTTCAACCTTCCTAAAATGAGGTTATTCCATCTCTTCTCCATTGAATTTTACACTTTATTTGACAGTGAAATATGTCAAGTTAAAGGCTTCTTAAAATATGGCTACTAAACTATAGCATATGGAATATTAATTGAAGAAGGTGCTGTGATAGTTATATTTGTCAAGCATTTCTAAAAAATGGCAAGACATTAAAAAAGTTTAAAAAGCTAAAAGTCCCTTTCTCCCTGAAATGAAACAATGGTAACTCCAATAAAGACTCTTCAATAAATGTAAAATGAGAACTTGTTTTTTGATATTTTTTGATATTTTGATATTGGTTTTCAGGTTGCAAATCTCAGATTTTTATTAAAAACAGCTGCTTATCCTCTATACCTCAAATGAATGAAAGGATCAAGAAAGTTGTCAGGTTGTGCCAATAGTGGGATATTGGAGGAGCCAGAAGTTGATAACTTAATAAATGTCTTTCATTTAATATTTGTTAATGGGTATAAGCTTTTCATATGCATTTTAAACGGACGCTCTGGCGCCACAACTCTTGAGTCTCTTTCATATGCTTCCTCCAGCTACAGGAATTTTACACATTCTGTTCCTAGTCTTCTTCCCCTAAATAAGTCTGACTTTCCATGCAGATCTCAGCACTTGTTCTTCTTCCAGGAAACTCTCCCCTTCCTGATCACTCAACTTCCTCTCCACTCTAGGCTTTCTTAGCTCCTAGTACAGCTCATTCATAATATCTGCATATGCTTATTTGTTATGAATGTAACCTGCCCATTGTTTGAGTGATCATTAAATAATGCCCACCTTCTAGCTGAATTCTATGCACCATGAGGCCTGGGACTGACTCTACTTTCATTCTCCATTTTTACCCTCAGAGTTTACAGAATAACTGGCACCTCTTAGTAGGAACTCAGAAAATGTTTGAGTGAGTGAAGGCATTAGTGAATGAACAAGAGGTGAGAATGGAGATTCCTGACCAATAGCACACTACATATAAAACCACAAAAATGAGAATTGTTGACTACAAAAAAAGAACAAACAGACGAGCAACAAGGCTAGAAACATTGGCAGGTCTACACCTTGACAGGCTTTTGTGCTAGTACAAAGAATTTAAATTAATTGAGTATCTTAGCTACTATGAAGTATTTTTTTTTTAAAGAAGATGTTGGGGGTAGGAGTTTATTAATTAATTTATTTATTTTTGCTGTGTTGGGTCTTCGTTTCTGTGCGAGGGCTTTCTCTAGTTGTGGCAAGCGGGGGCCACTCTTCATCGCGGTGCACGGGCCTTTCACTATCGTGGCCTCTCCTGTTGCGGAGCACAGGCTCCAGATGCGCAGGCTCAGTAGTTGTGGCTCACGGGCCTAGTCGTTCCGCGGCACGTGGGATCCTCCCAGACCAGGGCCCGAACCCGTGTCCCCTGCATTAACAGGCAGACTCTCAACCACTGCGCCACCAGGGAAGCCCCCTATGAAGTATTTTTAACAGGAGAGAATGTTGTTCTGCTCTTCATTTTGGAAATAAAAACTTAGGAGCAACGTGAACTCAGAACTGGGAAAGGATATTAGAAGCAGGGAGATGAATTAGAAAGCCATGGCATCACTCAGACACTTCCATTTGGTTTCAAAAGTTTTTTGCTTTGTTTTTCAGGTGGATCGCCAGCCCCAGTTTATTCAAGGCTACCGAGTGTTGTATCGTCAGACTTCAGGCCTGCAGGCTATATCAACATGGCAGAATCTAGATGCTAAAGTCCCGACTGAGCGAAGTGCTGTCTTAGTCAATCTGAAAAAGGGGGTGACTTATGAAATTAAAGTTCGACCATATTTTAATGAGTTCCAAGGAATGGATAGTGAATCTAAAACAGTTCGTACTACTGAAGAAGGTCAGTATTCAGATTTCTAACGTAAACCAAACTTAAACCATAATGAAATCAAGTTCTGTTGAAGTTCTAGTTTATCATCTTCCTTAGAAGGGTAGCAAAAGAGATTCTAAAAGTGAATCCAGGAAGTATCATTTTCTCCTTTTATTCTGAGAATTTCATAGAATCTAACAACTCAAAAAAGTGACATTCAAGTAGTTTGAATTTTCCTTAAGGAAACATTCGCTTCAAATCCTGTTTTTCAGTGCACTGGAATTTGATTATAATGTTTTCCTTTTTTTTTTTTTTAACACATGGATTTAGCTCATTTGGCTTCATTAAAGGACAGGCTAATGGAAACCCAAGTACACAGGCTGTTCTTTGTCTCTCTTTTTTGGGGTAGAGTAAAGCATGACATTTCCTTTCATAAGCCTCCTTCCCTATGGGCTCTGCCAGTCTGAGTCATAATTTCTAATCCAGAAGGCCCCTTGCATGTTTGCAGCAGCATTCTTCTTAGTGATGTTCCCTCTCCCTCTTCCCTTTGTAACTTTTCTTACCTGCAGATACTTTTAAAGTCAGTCTGTGATGGACATGAAATTAATGTTGGTCTCAACCAGTCCATTGTCTAGTGTCTCCTTCCCTAAACTAGAGGTTTATAATGAATGCTATCATCAAAGTACAAAAAAATCAGATACCAACTATAAGAAATTCCCCCCTTTTCTGCTTTTGTACTAATTTTATGTACAAAAACATATTTCATATAAATCAATATAAGAGCAACCTTAAGAAAATGTGTGTAACTTGTTCATGGTAACATAGATGTACATGTTTGACCAAAGAACTTTTAAATTATACATATCTTATAATAAGCAACACAGAAAAATGTTACCTTCATATTGGTTTACAGTGTGATATACTGACATGAGCAGAAGTACATATTTTTAAAGGCATCATTAGTCTACCTTTAAGATTTGTAAAGAAAAAAAATTAATAATAGGATCTTCATCCCCCATTAAATTTTACTTTATTTGGATAATGTGTAGAACTAATGAGTGGGGTGGGTAAATTTAATATAGAATGCTACATTTGAAGCATATTTCCAAAAATCAATTTCACTGCAGTTAGACTTTTCCTCTGGACTAGACATTTGTCACCATTCGGTGTATGTTCATCTCCACTTTCTGTGGCCTTCTGAAGGGAACAAATGGAACTCAGCTGGGCTTGTCTGGGAGCAATGAGTGGGTTCTTTCACATTTGCGTAATAATTGACAAGTCAGGAAATAGGCACGGTGTTCTCGCCAAGCCAGTGGTAAGGCAGATGAGAAACCAGTTCTCCAAAATGTTACTTTTCAATGAAGTCTACTTAATAACTACAAAACTGGTAGGCAAATAGTTGGATTGATGTCATTGTGCCACATTTTGGAGCAACGTTATCACACAGAGGAGTGATAAAAAGCAGTATGGTGGTAACGTGACTGTGTGTGTCTTACACTCAATGCAAAGATGACTATACCTTAGTGAAATATGTTGTGACATTTATCAAACGTGGGAAACTTTTTTGATAGGCTTTTTTTTTTTTTTGGCTGCGTTAGGTCTTTGTTGCTGCACGCAAGCTTTTCTCTGGTTGTGGCGAGCAGGGGTTACTCTTCGTTGCGGTGCGTGGCCTTCTCATTGCGGTGGCTTCTCTTTGTTTTGAAGCACGGGCTCCAGGCACGTGGGCTTCAGCAGTTGTGGCACTTGGTCTCAGTAATTGTGGCTCTAGGGCTCCAGAGCGCAGGCTCAGCAGTTGTGGCACACGGGCTTAGTTGCTCCGTGGCATGTGGGATACTCCTGGACCAGAGCTCGAACCCGGGTGCCCTGCATTGGCAGGTAGACTCTTAACCACTGCGCCACCAGGGAAGCCCCTATTGATAGTCTTTTAAAATATCTTTTATGTTTGAAGTGTACACGTTTTCAAAGAACTATGTTGTGTAGTTATGAAAGCATTGATCTTATATGTAAAAATTCTTTTGTACCACAAAATTATCTGAATTTTGCTTTAACTGTTAGTACTCTGATTTGTTTTTTCAACCTTTGGTTTAAATTCAGAGATATACTGAAAATTGATTACTTTTCCAGCCAAATTAGTATGATTTAGCTCTCAAATATACTGGATAGGAGATGCTACAGTCCAAAATCATGATTTTTCTTCTTGTTCATCTTTTCTCAGTATGATTATAATTAGTTATAAGAAAAAAAAAGAAAGAGAACTGTAGGAAATTAAAATTTGTCCATTTCACATTTGACCCAACATGAAATGTTTTCATTTATATCATCAGAATTCCTTGCTCATCAATATAAAATAAGTTTTAAATCTTAAATTATGGGTCAATTTATAACAGTCAATTATTTTTCTCAATATGAAAACAGAAGTGTCTTTTTTCTGCATTGGTGAAATTTGTAGCTGTGTTTCTGTTTTTATGTATTAAACACAAACCAGAACAAAACAAAAAGATCATCAGTAATGCTACCACTCAGAGATAATGACATAAAATCTTGGAATGCATACTCTCAGAACATTTTTCATAGCAGTGTTTTTTGTTGTTGTTGTTGTTGTTTTGTTTTTGTTTTTTAAAAAGGGAGCCTATCAGAGTCAAAAGAATCATAGTTCTAGAATCAATCAGACATACCTGGGTTCAAATTTTCCCTCATTGTTTGACTTAGCTAAGTCTTCAGTTTCCTTATCTGTAAAACTGAGATAAGAGTTGTTTTTATTTCCTGAGGTTATTATGAGAATTAAATCTTACTCTTGCCTCAGTTCTGGGCACATAGGAAACATTCATTTAAATGTTAACTGTTAAATTTACTGTTGAGGACATATTACCATAGCTATTGTATTTGCTTTAATCTATCCATTATATATAAAGGATTTTTTTTAACTGTCACTGTTAATTCAGAACTGGAAACCAGACCTTCTTGCATTTTTTCTTTATATTCATATTCTGTAAGCAGCCTTAATGTACACCAAGACTTACAGTTTGTGTTTATTCTAATCACTTCCTCTTCAGCCCCAAGTGCCCCGCCACAATCTGTCACTGTGCTGACTGTTGGAAGCCACAATAGCACAAGTATTAGTGTTTCCTGGGATCCTCCTCCCCCTGACCACCAGAATGGAATTATCCAAGAATACAAGGTAAGGCCCGCATGAAGAAGGAAAGTTCACAGGTAAAAGTGCCCAGAGAAGTCTCAGAGTCACATGGAGGGGGAACATTTCTAGTGGCCTTCTTATTGAGTTTGAGTGTAAAGTAATATTTTATATCTTTGTGTGACAGGTAAGGAAGCAAATGCTTAGGATGCATAGAACCTAATTCCAAGGTCACAGATAACACAAACTCAGTTGGACAAGTAAACCATAATAAGAATGCAGCATTGTGGTTGTTGTTTTAATAATATGATTGCAGAACCTCAGGGATTTAGAGAGACAGGGTAGAGGGTAGATAGTGAAGCCCTATCCTAGGAAGTGCCTTTATCTTTGTTATTAGATTTCTGTGTAATGGGACTTAGAACAGCTGTTTTTAAACTGTATTCTCATAAAAAAAAGATGCTTCAGGGGTTTAAGGAGTTGAGATGGAGATAAGAGGGTGGGCAGTACCACCTCCCACTGTAAATTCTGCTTTTACCAAGTTATTGGTAAAAGGTTCTGTAAAATATTTCACTTGAAAAAAGGGAGCCATTGAAAAAACAAATTTTGAAAAACTCTTATTTTTCAACTGATGAATTTGTTGCTATTTGGAAACAGTATATATTTGTTGTTTCTTCACCATCATTTGAGCGACATCACTTAAGAATCACAAGTTGTCTAACTTTGAGAAATAAGGTTCTGATTAATTGTGATGTGATTAGACCACATGGGAGAGTAAAACACCTCCTTAAATCTTGTAAAAATTCAAAACTATGCTTTTTTGCTATTAGTAAATTTTTATAGAAATCTGATAATAACATACTAAGTAGATCTATTAGAAAAGAAAACTAGACACCCCACCTCACCCCAGAAATTCATAGTTGGTATGTGAAATTAAGCTGAATAATTTTACTCAAAACATTGTTACTTCTAGGAAAAAATGTGAAAGTTAAAGTAGAATTTTCCTAAGTTAATGGTTAAGTTACTGAAGCAAATGGACTAAAGTTGCATAAGAATTTATTTTAAAATTATTCCCATCACATTATAAAAAATGTGAATAAGAAAATAAGAGTAGGGCTTCCCTGGTGGCGCAGTGGTTGAGAGTCCGCCTGCCGATGCAGGGGACACAGGTTCGTGCCCCGGTCCGGGAAGATCCCACATGCCGCGGAGCGGCTGGGCCCGTGAGCCATGGCTGCTGAGCCTGCACGTCCGGAGCCTGTGCTCTGCAACAGGAGAGGCCACAATAGTGAGAGGCCCGCGTACAGCAAAAAAAAAAAAAAAAAAAAAAAAAAAAAGAAAATAAGAGTAAGTGCTTTTACAGTAGCATAATTATATAAAATCAGAAATTTTATAAGTGTTAGAACACATTGTTTTAAAAGCAAAACATTATCTACCCTGGAGTGTGTGTGTTTTTTAATGAGTTTAGGATTTTACTTTTATATCATGTAGGACTAAATATCTTCAACTTCTATCTATTTAAATATTGATTTTTTTCACAACATGATAATTTTTCATAAGTTGTAAATTTTCTCACTCATATAAGATTGTCTTATTTTGATAAAAATGTGTATATTTTGGTAAGGGCTAAATAATCCTTCACTAGTAACTTAGGTTTCATAGACTAAATAAAAGACATTTGCAATTCACAGGCATTCTTTTAAAGAAAAAGTTTCAGGAACTTACCTCTTTCAGAAACAAGCAATGTGTGTTCCTACTTACGTGTCCCCATGTAGACTATAAATACTGTATAATAGAAATACAAATAAGTAAACACAGTAGAATTTTTATAACACATTTTACAGTAACAGATTTCCATATCCCAAAAGAATGTATGACTTAAAATTTGATTCTTATTGGAAGTACAAGCCTAGCATTCCTCACATCAGTGTTTAAAGACTTCCCACCACTCTCTTCTCATGCATGTGTATGTTTTGATCAATATTAAGATTTATTACTGTCAGTGTAAATATTGGCTTTAATTTTATCTCTGTCAATACCTATAACTTTAGTCAATTTATCTTGTTAACCACTTCTGTGTAAGTTAATAGTTTCTTAAATGAAATATAAATTACTTCGATGTGTACCTATATACTTTGGATACAACAACTCATAATCACCATATTTTTAATAATTCTTTGCATAATAAATCTCGATAAGTAAATTAAGCAGAGGAATTTGTGTGTTTTAATCCATACCTAAATGCCATTTGCAATCAAGGACCACTTTCCAGACCTTGCAGAGGTGTTGAGGGAATCATTGTACTATGAGCATTCAGTGTTGATTGTAAAATATAAAGGAACGTTGCATAGTTTTAGCTTCTTTTGTTGTTCTTTAATACACACACACACATACACAGACGCACACACACACACACACATATATATATATACATACATACGTATATATATAAACAGCAGAAATTAGTCTTTAGAAAATGTCATTTACAAATACTTCTATAAGACTAGAAAATAGATTGGTCTCTACTAAAAGACTTAATCAATTATAATGAACTAATTACCAGAAAAAAATAATTTTATATTCTTTGGATATTCACTTTACATTTCTATAGATCTGGTGTCTGGGGAATGAAACACGATTCCACATCAACAAAACTGTGGATGCAGCCATTCGATCTGTAATCATTGGTGGATTATTCCCAGGTATTCAATACCGGGTAGAGGTTGCAGCTAGTACCAGTGCAGGAGTTGGAGTAAAAAGTGAGCCACAGCCAATAATAATTGGTGAGTACCAATCCATATGGTATGTGTTTTAGAATCAGTCAACTGGTAACAAGGTAGATTATTTTTTTGAATCTACATCCCAACTGTGGAAATACAGTAAATAATGAGTAATAAGATGCATACATCATATAGGCAAATAAACTGACTAGAGCTTCTAACAAAATGTTCAGCAATTGCTTATGCTCTTAGGATTTCCACAAACTTCTTAAAATCATAATCATTAAGAGTTTACATGCTGAAAGTTGGTTTGAAAATTATTTTTAATCTATTGTTTCATTTGTAATTTTGATGCCTTTGAAATACAATAGGAAATGAGGCAGTTACTGAAGAAGGCGCATTATGTTTCAAATCTGTATACCTCCTCTTAGCCAGAAAAATGTCAAAAATTAACCAGAAACAGGCCAAAAGTAACTAGTAATCCAAATAAACTATCCCAAAGAAGAAATCCCTATTCAATCTACTATCATCATTACAGAAAATTGCTTCCTATCACCATGGATTATGTTTGACTTTTCTTGAAATATATATAAATGGAATCATACAGAATATAATATTTTGTGTCTGGCTTCTTTCACTAAACATAATGTTTTTGAGATTCTCCCATACAAGTATTATGCAATTCATATGTTTTATTTCTGAGCAGTATTCAATCTTGTGAATGTATCATATTTTGTTTCTCTGCTTTTCTCTTGAGAGAATGTGTAAGAAGTTTTTTTGAGGACATATGTTTTTATTTCTTTTGGAGAATTACCTAGAAGTGGAATTTCTGGGTAACAACACTGATGTAGTTTGACTTTATAAGAAACTCTAAATATTTTTTTCAAATTGTATAATTTTATACTCTCACTGGGAAAGAATATGACTTCCCGTTTTTCTATATCCTCACTGACATTTAATGTTGCCATCTGTCATTTTAGCCATTTCAGTGAGTGTAAGAGTCCCTCATTGTCATTTTAACTTCAATTTTCTTTGATGACTAATGATGTTGAGCAACTTCACATGTGCTTATTGGACATTCACATATATTCTTTTGTAAAATTTCCAAGTCTTTGCCTTTTTTAAAATGCTGTCATTTGTCTCTTGTTACTAAGAGGAGTTATTTGTACATTTTCAATATAAATTGTCTGTCATAGATTGTATCACAAATATTTTCTCCCAATTTATGGCTTTCTTAGTCCTTTTCTTGATAGTGTCTTTTGATGAGCAAAAGTTTTCAATTTACATGATCTATAATTTATCAAATTTTTCTTTCATGTTTAGTACTTTCTAAGAAACTATGTCCTACATCTAGATAGCAAGGATATTTTCTTCCAGAAGCTTTATAGTTTTAGCTTTTATGCATAGGTCTATAATTCATCTTAAAGTAATTGCATGTGATTTGAGGCTTGAGGCTTATTTATTTCCATAAGTAAAATTAAAATGCATAGGTATCTTTCACTGAAACTTTCCTTTCTCCAGTTAACTATATATGTGTGGATCCATTCCTGGGTTCCCTGTATTATTCCATTTGTTTATATGTCTATCCATATGCCAAACCACAGTGTCTTGATTACTAATATCTCATAAAAAGTCCTGAAATCAGGTAATGTGAATACTTCATCATTTTCTTCTCCAAAATTTTTTTGGCTGTTCCAGACCTTTTGCTTTTCCATATACTTTTCAAATCAGCATGTCAGTTTCTACAAAATTATGTTGGAAAAAAATTTGGAAAATATTTTTCTACAAAATTATGTTGGAAAAATTATATTTATGTTTAAAAATACAGTGAATCTATACATCAAATAGGAAAGATTAAACATTTTCATAGTCAGTCTTTCTCTGTGGGAATTTGATGTACCTCTCCATTATTTGTCTTTATGTTTCTCAACAATATTTTGTAGTTTTCAGCATATGGCCTTAACATATGTTTTGTTAAACTTTTTCCTAAGTATTTAATGTTTTTTACACTATTACAAGTGGATTTATAAAATTCCCTTTTTCAACTACTTTATGTTATATATAAATTTAACTTTATGTATTGCCCTTTTATCTTATGGCCTTACTAACTTCACTCACTTATTTTAATAGTTGCAAAATACTTTTTCTGAGTGTATTCAGATAATCATCTATTTTCTTTCTCCTTATTTGTGTTAATATGATAAATTCTATGATTTCAAAGGTAAATAAACCTGGCATTCTTGGGATAAATCCCACTTGGTCAGGATATATTATGCTTTTTACAGATACTACTGGATCTGATTTGCTAATATTTAGTAAAGAATTTTGGATCTGTGTTCATGAGGGATATTGATCGGTAGTTTTCTTTTAATGTCTTTGTCAGGTTTTGGAATCAGGGAGGCTAACTTTAATGGGTTGGGAAGTATTCCTTCCTCTTTTACATTCTGTAAGAGTCTTGGTAGACCTGGTCCTATTTCTTCCTTAAATACTTCTAGAATTCAATGATGATATCTGTGCCTAGAGTTTTCTTTGTAAATTATTTTTATTGTTATGAATTTACATTTATTCAGATATTTTTTTCTTCTCTGTTGGTTGTGGTAAATGGATTTTTGGTGTTTGCCCACCAGTGAATTTGTTTAATCCATCTAAATTGTTGAATTTATTATCACATGTTTATTTGCAGTATCTCCTTATTTGTAATCCCTTTAATTGTAATGTTTGCAGGATGAGTAGTAATGCCATCTCTTTTATTCATAAGTACTGTGGATTCATGCTCTCTCTCTCTCTCTTCTTTTTTGTTGTCCCCTACCCTCTCTCTCTCTTCCTTCTCTCCAACTTTAATCTTGATAAGGATTTATCAATTTTATTAATCCTTTCAGTGTACAAATTTTGGCTTTGTTAGTTTTATTTATTTGTTTTCTAATTAAGCGATTTCTGATTTTTTTCTTCTGCTTACTTTTATGTTGCTTCTTAAGATAGAAACTTATATCAATGATTTGGACCTCTCTTCTTTTCTAATACGAATATTTAAAGTTATAAATTTCCCTCTAAGCACTTCTTCAGCTGAATCTTACAAATTTGATGTGTTATGTTTCCATTTATCATAAAGTTGAAAACACTTTTCACTTCCCCTAAAAATTTTTGGGTTTTGAAGAAGTTATTTGGAAATGTGCTATTAAATTTCCAAATGCTTTGGTATTTTCCATATAGCTTTTTGCTGCTGATTTCTAATTTAATTCCACTGAGGTCAGAGAGTGTATTTTACATGAATTTAGCTTTTTAAATATGGAGACTTAGTTTATGGCCCAGAATTTCATTTTAGCGAGTGTGCCTTGTGCATTTAAAAACTATGTTCATTTTTATTTTTCTATCTTGAAATGGAACATTCAATAAATGTCAGGTAAAATCAGTTGGTAGTATTGTTCAAGTCCTTACTTATTTTCTGTAATGCATTCTTTTAATTAATAAGAAAAGAGCCTGGAAATTTATTATAATTATAGATTTGTGTATTTCTCCTTTTTGTTTGTAAGTTTTTGTTTCATGTATTTTGCTACTCTGTTTTAACTGAGTATATTTTAAGATTGTTATAGCTTCTTAATGAACTTATGCTTTTTCATTATGAAATGCCTCACTTTATTTCCTCATAAGATTCTTTGTCTTGGAACTTACTCTGTCTGTTGTCAGTACACCCGTGTAAGTGTTTGCATTTTGTGATTTTTTTCATCCTTTTATTTTAGTTCCTATGTCTTTGTATTTAATGCACATTTGTATTATTTAAATTGCATATTGTGAGGCCTTATTTTTTATCCAATATGACAATCTTTGCCTTTTAATTGGAGTGTTTATTATCTTTAATGTGATCATTGATGTTTGGGGGCTTAGAATTACCCTTTTGCTATTTTTTTTTATCTGACTTTGTTCCTGTTTTCCTAATTTACTGATTTCTTTTGGATGAATAAAATGACTTCCTGTATAATATTTTATGTTCACTATTGAATCATTAAGTATACCTATTTTTGTAATGTTACTCTAGGATTAGCCTATGCTATATGGATCTTAGAAAATATAATTCCATTTTCCTCCCTTTCAAGCTTTTTCTATTATTTTACCTTTTACTCCTGCACATGTATTAAAAACCAATACACAAACTAAAGTATTATTATTGATTTTGCTCTAAACAATCAACTATCTTTCAAATAAATTAAAACTAAGAAAAAAATATTTTATATTACCCACCTTTATCTGATATTCTGTTCCTTAAATTCAATCCCTGAGTCTGCCTCAGTTTTACTGTCTCTTTAAACTCAGGAATGCTATTCAGTCATTTTTGGACTCCCCTTCCTTGCATCACATTTTAGAAATTGTCTCCAGATAGAAAGATATGAATATCGTATGATTCCCTTTGTTTATTTCCTTTTTTCTCATAGTTCTGTCCTTTTGTTTCACATATTTTGCCTAGGTTTTCCTTGTTTATGGTGGGATTGCATGTCTCATTCCTGTTATTCCTTCATGGGCAGAAGTGGAAGTATCCAGTGAATTATTCAGTTTATATAATACAAATTCCATTTGTTCTCTTTTACATTTTACATTTCCCTCTGAAATTCCCCATGTGTTCATTCATTAGGACTCTATTATTTTAAATTAATGAACATATTGTAATAGCTGCTTGAAAGTCCTTTCCTCCTAATTTCAACATCCATGTCATCTCATGGTCTATTTCTATTGATTACTATTCTTCTTGATCTTGGATTATCTTTTCCTCATTTTTGCTACTGTGGTTGTTATTATTGTTTTGCTTGTTTTTGCATGCCTGGTAATGTTTACTATATACTGGACATTGCAGAAAACATACTATACAATTTTGTGATCTTCTGAAGAATGTTGTTTTTCTTTTCCTTAGAGGGAGTTATGTTACTGGCTGATCATCTTGATCTTGTGGTGGCTTGGTTTTTACATATTGTTAATATGGACTATTTATGTTTTGACAATATTCTTCAGACAAAACCTCAGTCTAATTTTTACTTCTAAGGCATAGGGCTCCTGGACATTCAGTGAAAAGCCTAATATATTTATCTGGTCTGCCTAACTTGATGGAATTTAAACTTCAAACACAATCTTCTCTGCAGTGAGAAAGTCTGCTCCGTCTTTGCAGCCTTTTACCGTTTGAGTTTCACCAAATCCTTGAAATTGTCCTTCTGCATGCACAATTGAGGGTTCACACTAGTACTGAGGGAGAATTTATACACAGATTTGAGAACATCACTCTCCTGTCTCTCCCTCTTTCACATGGTTTCTCCCTTAATTTTTTGTCACACTGGCAGGTGTGAAGGCTATCTTCTGACACCTCCTAGAAATAAGACTGAGATTTTCAGCTTGAGTTCTAGCTCCCTAGTGCTGCATGGATTGAGCTCTCTAAGGGAGTAGAAAGCCTCATAAATGCAGATTTTTTTTCTTGAGTGGTTTCATTCTTTCAAAAGGCAAATCCCTTCAGTTGACCCTGATTTTATTTGTTTGTCAGTGTCTTTATCTTTTTAAATGTTCTTCCTAGAGTTTATGTATTTTAAAAATACTTGTCCAGAGTCTCATACAAGCCAATGTGCCATTTGCATTCTTTTCTGTTTATTTTCTGAAATATGCACATAGAACATACTACCAAATTCTGGGAAGTTGTTTCTTTTTACAATGTACTTATTATATAATGAAGAGATTTAATATTCAGTCCTCATGTTAAAATTTTTTAGATTCTCAAGTATTCTTCCTTTTACATATTAAAAACATTTAAAAGGTTATAGTATTAACTTTTCTTTAAATTGCCTTCCCTTTGTTAATTAGTCATACAAACTGAATTAATTTCTTAACCTGAGGGAAACCTATAATCTTGCCCTTCTGAGATTTTCTAAAATAAGTTGGAATAAGAAAGAAATACAGGTACACCCAAAAGGATTTAACAGATATAGATGAACTTATTCTTATTTCTACATATTTTCTAAATAATATTTAGAATATTTGTTATTTAGAAATAAGGCAGTGATATTTCACTTAAAAAATATGAAACATGTTTGAAAGATATAGCTTTCTATGAGAGCTCCTAGATAGGTAAACAAAGCTTTTTTTTTCCACTGCCATTCTAGCATATATATGAAAAAGATTGACTGAATGTAATTTTTCTAAATCAAAGATCAGTAGGATTACCAAATATCTATATTTTCCTTTCATGTTTTCTTTTTGTTTTCTGTCATTTTGATAATAAATATAATTCTCAAGCATAGAAAAGTTGGTTTGTTTTGATTTTGATTTTGGTTCGTAGTAGCTACTTATTTGCTTCACAATATTTGGGGGATTTATTGTATTTGGAGGCAAGTAAAAATTGCAGTAACACCATTTCCCCAAGTTCATGTCATGACAGTTAAGAATAAACAATTGTATGGTAACTTAAAATAATAATGTTAACTAAGATTATTTTAAATCAAATGGAAAGTTTTGCATAACTCATATTATTTTAAAAAGACTGAGTGATCAAGTGGATAATGAGTACCTTTTAATTTGTTTATGTATCATACTTTTCAAATTTTTCTATGAAATAAAAAATAATCTAATAAGTAATATTTCTATCTCCTTTTCATGTAGTTAGAATACACAATACCCAAGACATAATTATAGACAGTAGAATTGTACTACTTGAAATAAACACACACACACATACACACACACACACATAAGCACAATTCAACCTGGAAAAGGCTATTTGTCCTCGAGAGATTTATTTCTTTTTAATATCTACTGTTGTACTGAAGAAGCCTTTAATTGTTTCTTTAATTACCCCTGCATATCTACCTTAACATCTTGTCTGATAACCTTATCTACACAACTGTTATTCCTTAGTTGAAAAGTGATTTAGTGATAGCTAATCTCCATTTCTCTTTCAATTTATGATTTTCCTATTGTCTATTCAGTACTGGAAACAGCACTTGAAGTGACTCAACCTCTTCCTCATTTCCCCTTTGCTTTAATTAAATCTTGTATTGGCATTTGATGTAATTTATGGCTGATAATTTTAGATTTGTCTTATGCCAGACAATGTACTGTTTCATCTATTCCTTCTCAGCTTAGTTTTTATTCCAAAAAGTTACATTAAGGGACCTTTAATTAAAATTTGTATAAATATAATAAATAGCCTTACACAGACTTAAAAGTAGTATTGTTCTTTTATTTGCTGTCTCCACTGGTAAGGTGACTTTTACATCAAAATATCCATAATTTTATATGTTTGCAATTACACACACACAAATACAACCAAATACATTTATATATATAAGCATCAAACAGCATGTCATATAACAAAATTACATTGACTTAAAATTCTCAGTAATCTTGCTTAGTAATATACCTATTGTTTCTTTAATCATTTGCCTATTTCACAGTTACCTTACATAGTTGGTAATAATATGTGGAACAACTGCAAACTTTCACAGTAATAGGTACAATCGAATCTGATGTGTCTAATTAATTTTTAGTCCAACAAATTAGTTTTGTTCTTCATTACTCTCCAGTGGGAGGAAGACATTATATTTCATTATATTTTTTTTTGTCTGAAAGAACAACGGAGTGTTACAGGTCACACACATCCCATGTCTGTGCTTTAATTAGTCCAACTGACAACATTGTTTTAAAAATACTAGCAGCACAAGAAATACTCATACACTTCGGGTAACATAAGTAAATATTTCACTATATTCAATAAGACATTTTATGGATCTTTTACACAAATGAAGGACGAATTTTCTTTTCTGTTTTTGCTATAAGGTGTTTTCTTTTCAGTAACTACTAGTGTTTAACACAATCACCAGATATATGTATTGCTATGTCTCAGGTTGAAAATATAAGCTCATTTTAAATACATTTTTTATTATGTTTATATGTATAGTAACTAAGAGCAAATAGATTAGGAAAATGAACCAGCTTCGCTACATAAGTGAAGCTGGTTTTTAAATCTGGAAATTAACACAAAAGTCGTTTCAAGAATGGAATATTAGACTATAAAAAATGCTAGCAGCTATAACAAACAAGTGGGCATACAGATTGGCTTAACAAAAGAAAAGTTTCTTTCTTATTCATAGTCCAGTCTAATATGACTCAGCAGAATGGAGGATGGGGTTTCTGCCCCATAAAATTTTTCAGGGAACTTGGCTCCTTCCATCAATGGCTCTACGTCTCTTAGAGCAGGGGTTCCCATCCCCTGGGCTGCGGACTGGTAGTCACCAGGCCACAGAGCAGGAAGTGAAAGGCAGGCGGGCAAGCTTCATCTGACCATCACTTGCATTACTGCCTGAACCCGCTCCCCTCCTCGACGCCTGCCCATGGAAAAATTGTCTTCCACGAAACCGGTCCCTGGTGCCCCAAAGTTTGGGGACCACTGTCTTAGATGGTCAGCATCCTGCCGTGGATCCCTCGTTTCTATCCAACATGCTAGGAAAGAGAGTGTGATGTATTGTCACAGTGGTTTATGGGTCACATCTGGAGATAGTATGCATCTGCCTGTGTACAATTGGCTAATATTCAGTCACTTTGTTGTACTCAGCTACAAGGGAGGCTGGGGAATATAGGCTAATTTTCTGCCCTGGAAGAAAGGTGAAACCTTGGTCAACAAGTCACCTATTGTTTGCAGGACTCTCATATCTAGATAATTTGCAACTTATATTCCTGCCTGATTGGCCCTTAAAGTAACTCTTAGCCTTACATGGGCTATAATTAGTCTTCCTATTAACCTCTTTACATTCATCGTCTCAATTAATCCTCCCAAATAAATGAAATAGTACTGCTGCCAACTCACAGAAACAGGGATTCCAAAAGATTAAGTGCCCTACATAAGCTCACTGCTTACTTAGCTAATAAGTGGCAGAGATGATACTCAAATGTGGAACTTCGAAGACCTTGCACTTTCTAATATATTACAGTGCCATGATAACTGAAACAATGAGAATTACACATTCCTGTGATGTGATGTGCTGAAATTTGTCATTTATATTTTGCTTACCATTTATTTTTTAAGTATTGGATTAGTTACTAATGAGATATGATATTAACATAGGAAATCACTTAATTTCCAGTTCTGAATTCATTCATCTGTTAAATAAACATATAAATCATTGCTCTTCAGTGTATGATTCCATGAGTTTAAAACCTGTTTAAAAATGTGGATTGAGATTTTCTTTATTATCTCTGAGAGGGCTAAACGGTCAGAAACATGACTACTAGAATCATCTTAGTCCAGATTTAAATGTATGTTTTTGTTACATAGACCTTAGAATTAATTTTCAAGTTGTTTTGTATCCAACTTTCAAGTGGATTTTCAAATTAGTTTCAAATACTTTAAGGACATTTAGGAATTTTATCTTTTCATGACGTTTTAACTGTAGATACTAATCTCTATGAAAAGATGTTTACATAATTGTCATTGTTTAATATAGTAATTTTAATACCTTCCAGAAAATTAAAGTATGTTTGATCAAAATAAGACCTTTTGGGCCTCCCTGGTGGCGCAGTGGTTGAGAGTCCGCCTGCCGATGCAGGGGATACGGGTTCGTGCCCCGGTCTGGGAGGATCCCATATGCCGCGGAGCGGCTGGGCCCGTGAGCCATGGCCGCTGGGCCTGCGCGTCCGGAGCCTGTGCTCCGCAATGGGAGAGGCCGCAACAGTGAGAGGCCCGCATACCGCAAAAAGAAAAAATAAATAAATAAATAAGACCTTTGGTAGAATATTAAGGGCAATATTTTAAACATTTGTATTTAGGCAGTGCTGTAGGGGGAAGCTAATTTTCAAATACCTGGTGTTAAATGTTGTAGTTGCTTTTTTTAAAAAAAAAAAAGAATTATATTACAAAATGCTTTACCTAACTGAAGAAAGGTTACTATTATTTCAGCCCACAGCACTTGTTTTAGTACTTACTTATGAGGCAATAAATCAAGAAGTGGTTCTGAATCTGTCCACAGCAAAACAAAACACAAGGGAGCAGTGTTCTTAATCACATTTCAAACTTATGATTTGATTCTTTTTCTGAAACTTACAAAATATGCTTACTAATAAATTGTGACAGGCTCAGGACACAACAAACATTATCTGCTTCAAAGAATGTTCTAATCTTCTGTGCCTTTGGCATACCATATATGCATTTTTGTGGGGGTTTTGTCTTAATATTTACTAACACTGTTGTTTCTTCCATAGGGGGAAGGAATGAAGTTGTCATTACTGAAAACAATAATAGCATAACTGAGCAAATCACTGATGTTGTGAAACAACCAGCTTTTATAGCTGGTATTGGTGGTGCCTGCTGGGTAATTCTGATGGGTTTTAGCATCTGGTTGTATTGGCGAAGAAAGAAGAGAAAGGGACTCAGTAATTATGCTGGTAAGAGGCTATTTCCAGCTAAAAAAATGTCTTATCTTTAGAAATATGACAAAATTCAAGGGAAGGAACAGAATGGAATAACTGAGTGAATGAATGGATGTTTTTGGCTTGATTTAAACAATTACAGACAACGTGCTTTAATGCACTGCTTTTCACTATATCATATTATAACCATAAGGCAATATTTTTGCTTGTATCTCCAAGGAAGCATAAGAAGAATGCACACTGATAAAGTGCTTAGACATTTTTCTCAACTAGTTCAACACACGCACACACACAGACTTTGCATGCTATGACACCATTGTTTGAAAAGTGAATTTAAGCAAGAGCATTCCTAAAATGCTCAGAAAAAAGGAGAAAAGATTTGAAATGTAGTTCTTTGTATTTCATGATACAGATTACAATACAAACTGTGTCTCAGATGGAAAATACAAACGAAGCAAAAAAAATCTCACCAATATTGATGAGACATGAATTAAGTGATTTACTAGTCACTTAAATAGGATGTCTATTTCAAAGTGACCAATAGGCATTTTAGAAGGAAGAAAAAGGAGAAGCAAAAGAAGCAGCAGAAGAAAAAGAAGACCGTTGGTGTTCTACTTGTTCACAAAAATGTTTTCTTCTTAGAATCAAGAACAGGAATTTTAAGGATGTCCAAAATTATGGCCTTCAAAATACTTCCAAGGAAGAGAGAGAGAGAGAAAATTATCAAGTCAGTGATTGAAAAATGAACTCAATACTGAAGCTATATTCAATTACAGTTTAAATTGCAATGCATTTTAAGTACTTTCTCTAACAATGATCATCAAAAGAAATTGTGTCACAATATTTCACACTTTGTAGAATTTGCAAGGGAACAATTTTAATTTACCATCATCCTACAAATATTTTAAAATTTTTGAGATATTTTATTCATCTTCTATTTCTAATTTTTACTTTAGTAAGAAGCATAAATGTGTTAAGTGACTTTGACAGAGGCTTCAATTCTTATTAAGTTCATCCGCTGCTGTAGCTTGTAGGTGTCTGAGCTTCTGAGAATAGTTCAAAATAAAAGGAATAGCACCCACTTGGTTGTCTTTCTTGTTATTCGATAGCATTTAAATACGATCATTTAACGATCACACTGTGGCTCATGTCTATATTTTGTGAAAATAAAGTTTATTAGTTACTGGTTAGAACAAATTCCCAGGACTAGAGAAGGTAGTATAATGTATCCATTGAAAAGGGGCTTTCCTGCTTTGTGACTTGCTATTGCTCTGCCATTCTCATTTCTCATTGGTTGCTGATGCCTGCTTCCTTACGCTTTGTCACCTGAGTGCTTTATCATCCTACCAGTGAGTGATTCTTCCTGGAAAGGTATGCTGGGCAATAACTGTTGAGTGTCAGAGTCATGAACATTAATGATACTTTAACACAACTTCTTGTTTTGCAGTCCAGTCCTCTGCTTTCATTCCTTGAAGGTATTGTCTATCAACGTGTCTGTTTAGTCAATCACCACGTTCCATTTCATCTCTGTGACACGCTCATATAAATGACATGAGAAATCAGGAAGAATGATTTAATTCAAGGACGATTTTTATGTTTTATCTCATTGCTTGGCTTTAGTGAAAATAATAAAAGATTGACTATGCTAGCCACTTCAGTACAAAGTTCTAAGATGCCACGTTTGGAGTGTTGCATTTTTACCCTCCATACATCTTTATTCACTCACTCCTTCAAAATAGCATAGGTCTCGTAATTAGTTGTTTATGTTTTTAGTAAAATTATATCAGATAGCCTTTTTTCTTCTTTTTTTTAAACAGCAGTTCTTTGCAAAACCTATGCATTTAATTTGAAAATATCTGTTGGTCTTTGAGCTTGACAAGAGTAGTACATTTCCTATTATCAGTTCTCAGTGTGATTGATATCCATCTGCTTGTAGAAGAACTGCTAACTCGGAAGGTGCTATGCACTTCAAATATTTTGGAATAAGGCCAAGCCACAGAGCAGCCTTTCTGAACCTTTATACTTAATTGATAGATGGCTGACTTTCAGAATGGATTCACCTTCTGCTGGTAATTTGCCTTCCAGCAACTGCTGTTCTCTTCTAGGTGAGAAGCAAATGAAAATCCAAACCACAGGTACTTAGCATTGCATATCTGACCTGGCAATATTCTCTACACATTTCCCTCCATAAATATGCTATCCTCCAACTCCTGGAATTTTTATATTCTTGAGAATATGAGGATTTTAAATAGGAATGATTAGTGTAGTACGTATTTATCAAATATTTAAATTTCTGATATTTCATGCATGAGCTAATGATCCATTTTAAGAGCACAGGGATTTCATACAGGGATATTTTTCTCTGAAGTGTTTTATAAAAATTATAGAGAAAATAGTCTATGTGTACTAGTTCTGTTTATTTTTGGTTTTCATAAAAATTTATCTGGAAATCTTATAATTTAACAAGCATGAAAACTAAACCCAGTAACATTAAAGCAATGTAATTTTACTCACAAAACGAAAAGTCTAATGTTTCCACTTTTTACTACATGGTAATATCTATATAGTTTCAAATTTTTCTTATTGATTTATGATAGCAATAACATTTTTTTTCAAATAAATGAAAGTCTACTTTGGGATCGGTAATTAAATTAATTTATAACAAAAAATGTCTTCATTTATTTCAAACCCCAAATTTGATCTTGGATTATACTTAAACTCTGCTGCAATTGATGTAAATTAAGAAACATGCATTTTAATAATGCTAGACTGATCCTAAGTAGAACTGAAAAGCAGGTAAAATTTGATTTCAGCACTTGCTTTTTCCTACTTCATTCCAAGTCTTCTTAACCATCACAGGTAGATTTTATTTTATTTTATTTTATTTTATTTTATTTTATTTTATTTTATTTATTTATTTATTGTGGTACACAGGCCTCTCACTGTTATGGCCTCTCCCGCTGCGGAGCACAGGCTCCGGACGCGCAGGCTCAGCAGCCATGGCTCACGGGCCCAGGCGCTCCGCGGCATGTGGTATCTGCCCGGACCGGGGCACGAACCCTTGTCCCCTGCATCAGCAGGCGGACTCTCAACCACTGCACCACCAGGGAAGCCCCACAGGTAGATTTTAACCACCAGAGGGAAGATTTTAACTAGTGGGGAGAAGAAGTAACTTGCAGAGTGGAGAATCTAACTCTCGGCAGGATACTTTCCACTCTCTCTGTACAGGCAAAAACTCACCCACTGATTCTATTGTGGCTAATCTTTGATTGTCCATCTCCATGTGGAAAATTATATTTGAATGCTTAAAAGGAAGGTAAAAAAAAATGGCATGCTACTCAGTGTTGATATTTTTCTTATGTTTCAGAGGATTTAGCATATTGATCATAGAACACTAGTGGATTAGCTCCTTAGATTGTAAAAGCAACTATCAAGAATCAAATGTAAACTTATACACTTAAATGATCTGAGAGTAGAATTTGGCCTGAACGTGTTTTGCTTCTTTACATGGAAGAACTTGGAGATTTCCCCAGGGCAAAATTACACACTAACTTCCTATTCAATTTTTTTTCCTATTTATTCTTTATTTAAATTCTTCAGACACAAACACGCACGACAGGTTTGCTCGTGGCTCAAAGAAGGGCAGATGGAATGAGAAATGTATCCTCATATCTCATGTTCTACATGAATTCATTTTATATTTTTCTAGAGTAACATGCAGTGTTATTTATCTTAATCTTCACTGAACACTAACAGGCTGCTTGTCACTGCATGTGAGGTTCCTGACTGCCAGAAGAATTCACTACCCGAACTACTGGGCGAAATAGAATTGTAAACATATTTAGGCAGAAAATACTAGGTGATTTTGAATCTAGAGTAAATGTTTGATTATATGTATTAACGGTATTTGTGAATAGAAAAGTGAACGACATAAGTTTGAATAAGAGCCATGCAGCCTTCATGAAGATTCTATATATTGTATTATAATCTTCATGAAGGCTACATGATTCTTTTCAAACTTATGTTGTTCATATTTCTATTCATAATTTTTAAGTCACCAACTTTTTAATGAAAATAAACATATTTTCACTTTTAAAGGGGTGTGTTCTATTTTATGAATATTACCTTTGAGGAGAACAGATTTTACTCAGTAAATATAAATAATTTAATGAGTGAGCAAATTATGAAATACCAAACACTTCATGCATAGGTTCTAAACCCTTGGTGAAATTATTTGAAAAAATGACCCTAAGACAGCTAAAAGATTTGATGGAATTTTTATGCTCTGATTATCTGGGCTTGAGTTAATGCTTATTAAAAGAGGATTAATCTACATTCATAGTTGAGAAATAGCTTATCAGGAAAGGGAGTGAGGCTTGGCTGGCAACATTAAAGTTTCCATTTAGAGTAGGAAAATGTGGCCTACTAGAGATAGGCACTCTGAAAGCTTCCTTACCTCAAAATGTCAATTTACCACGTAGCTCTGTTTCCCTTCCCCCTCAATTCTAGAAAGCGAGAGATTAGGATTAATCCTGTCAGATAATAGTAGAGGTACTTTGTGTATGATATGAACTTGCAAAATCTCTTTACCTTATATCTTTTATAAATATTGCAATAAATTCAGAATATTTAATGCAATTCTAAAACATTTAAGATTGTGGTGTCTACAGAGCTTTTTGGAAACCTTAGCACTAGTCAGTCAGTTTTAGCAATAAAAACTTCTCTATGTGGCTCCCTTGAAAATTCTTAATTTTAGATGCTAGCAGAAACTCCTGGTAAAGATTCACACTTATTTCAAATTTAATTCTAATAAGCACAAAGTTACCACACTGTGATTATCAAAATTGTGACTACAGCAAGATTGTCCAACCACCTATCCTCCCCACCCTCTTGCTTTCAGCTTTAAGGTAGTTCTACATCTCTGAAATGAGAGCTACCTCAAAACAGCTTTCCCTTTGCTGTGGCATTTATTTTTCTGTTTTTCTCTCTCTGCACACACAAAAAATGCTGATCAAAACACCAAATATGACTTCCATTTTAGGAGTTCTGATTGTTCATCCTTACACGCAGGCTCAGCGGCCATGGCTCACGGGCCCAGCCACGCCGCGGCATGTGGGATCTTCCCTGACCGGGGCACGAACCCAAGTCCCCTGCATCGGCAGGCAGACTCTCAACCACTGCACCACCAGGGAAGCCCTCTAGTCTGCTTTTAATCTCATGTTCTAATAGAACTCAGTTATTTTGGGTCTACTTTTCAAAATGGAACAAATCTAAAAGTTTTGGAGCATGGGAAGAAAAGGATACTCGAAAAAGTGTTCTCTCTTTTTCCCTTGCTTTAAAAAGACAACTAATCAACCTTATTATGTAAAGGTATTATTTGTTGTTGTTGTTTTTCTCTCCTGTAGAAACATACAAAATTGAAGATTCTCATGTATATCAAATTGTATCCATGGGCCATTTTAAGTCAATTATGTATTTACATAATGACTGTGTATTTTTGCCTTTGTATAGTTGGTATGCAGAGGTACAAAGATAAATGTCTTTATGAAATATTTTGACAGTTTTTTAGTGGTCTAGAACCATTTGAAAACAGTTTAATGATTTGGAAGACAAATAGGAAATCGATATATCTTGAAAGTTTTGAAATTTAAAATTTTTTATTCACAACATTTAATTCTCCTTTGGTAAATATGGACCATACCATAGAGTCCATACACTAACACAGCTGTAAATTAACTTGATAAATATTTTTTCAATTTTTTATTGTGGTAAAATAAACATTACATAAAGCTTACTATCTTGACCATTTTTAAGTGTACAATTCAGTGGCATTAAATACATTCATGATGTGCAACCATCACAACCATCCATATCCATAAATCTTTTCATCTTCTAAAACTGAAAATCTATATCCAGTAAAAAATAACTCCCTATTACCCCCTCCCCCCAGCCCCTCACAACCACCATCCTTCTTTCTGTCTCTATGATTTTGACTACTCTAAGCACCTCATATAAGTGGACTCATACAGTATTTATCTTTTTGTGACTGGCTTATTTCACTTAGCACAATGTCCTCAAGGTACACCAAAGTTTTAGCATATTTCAGAAATTCCTTCCTTTTCAAGGCTGAATAATGTTCCATTGTGTCTATATGTACACTTTGCTCATCCATTCATCCATCACTGGATGCTTGGTTTGCTTCCACATTTTAGCTACTAAGAATAATGTTGCAATGAACATGGATGTACAAATATCTCTTTGAGACCCTGATTTCAATTCCTTTGGAAATGGAATTGATGGATCTTACAGTAATTCTATTTTTAATTTTTTGAGGGCCCAACATACTGTTTTCAACTATGGCTGTGCCATTTTACCTTCCACCAACAGTGCACAAGGGTTTCAATTCCTCCACATTCTTGTTAATGCTTATTTTATGTTTCTTGCATAGCAGCCAACCTAGTAGGTGTGAAGTCACAGCTCATTGTATTGGGTTGGCCAAAATTTTCGTTTGGGTTTTTCCGTAAGGTCTGAATGAAATTTTGGCCAACCCAATAATTTTTTTGGCCGTACGCGGGCCTCTCAATGTTGTGGCCTCTCCCATTGCAGAGCACAGGCTCCAGACGCACAGGCTCAGTGGCCATGGCTCACGGGCCCAGCCGCTCCGCAGCATGTGTGATCTTCCCGGACCGGGGCACGAATCTGTGTCCCCTGCATCGGCAGGTGGACTCTCAACCACTGTGCCACCAGGGAAGCCCTAACCCAATAGTTTTGATTTGCATTTCCCTAATGATTACTGATGTTGAGCATCTTGTCAGATGCTTATTAGCCATTTGAATGATATATTTTGGATAAGATTTTCAGTGCTGCATCATAATACTTTAAAATTTACAGTTTATGAAAAATTTACCATTGGTAAGTACATGAAGTTAAATACAACTTAATTTCTGTGCTTCTGCTTCAGTTGTCCTCTTTTTCTCTAATATCATTTATTGTTCTGACAGTAAAAGAAAATTTCGGTGAGGAAAAAGAGCATCTAAGTTAGAGAAATGGGCTCAGTTTCTCCCCATGTATCTCCTAAGCAGCACATTTGGAGGTGTAGCCCATCAATACCTGCTGATTTGCATATTCACAATGATATTCACAGCATTACCTTAGCTCTCTTTTACCAGATTAAAACAATCACTTGATAGTTCATTAAAAATCCATATAACTAGGAAGTCACATCAGATAGAAAGCTAATTAGCTGTACTGTTTTCACATTTTGTGTTTTTTCCTCCAAATCAGGCCTGTATTTAATGCCACCAGTGCTCAGTTTTTTTCAATAATCGTTTCAGATCAATTTTTCATTGTTGTTCTTAAAAGCAGTTATTAAAGGCACCCAGTGTGGTGTGGATACACTGCTGATTGTTGATTCCCAACCCTTGAGTCCGTCAGGAAGCAGATTAGTGATCAGTATTCTTTTATTTTCTCCAAGGAGCTGTCCATAGCCAGTCGTGGGCAAGTACAAAGGTTATGTCAGGATTGTTTTATAATTCACTTGACAAGTTACCTAAAAACTTGATGAGGCAATGAACTTTTAGGTGCCAAGATGTTTCTGAAAGCACTGCTTCATGAATTCCTGAAAGAACCTTAGCCATCTTATTGCCTAATTATGATGCCATGAGAGATATATCCCTAGATGACCTTAGGGAAGGGATTAGGGAACTACATTTAGAAAGTTATAAGATCTAAAGAGTGATCATATTTATTAGCTCAAACTTGAGAAAGAGGTGAATGATGGAGAGATTATCCAAATGAGAAAGTATTTACTATGTGTGCACTTTAAGTAGCAATATGACCTTAGTTTATTAAAAATATGAATCAATTCATAAAATTTTATTTTTACTTTTGCTCACCAAGTAATCACAGTAAATCTAATCAGTATCTTCCAAAGATAGGATATGTTGGATTCACATCTGTGAAATGGTATTTTTGCCTTCATCCCCAGTGATTGGTTTAGCTGATCCATACTCATTTTGGTCAGAATTGCAATCTTGCAATCCATAAACTTCTAAACACCAATTTTTTTTTCCCAATGATTTTCTAGTTAAGTAATTTTGTGGCAAAATTTGGTCCAAAATAATATGAAGTTATTTATAGACTTTTTTCCACTAATCATGAATATTCATATCTCATTGCAAAAGCAATAATTTTAAATACATTTGCTGCCTTGGACCCTCTCTGCAGTATGCATCATATTACCTATCTCAGGTCTGAAGCATTTTGAATTCCAACTAAATTTAGCTGCAAAGGTTTTGGATATGGAATGATGGACCCAAACTGATATTTACCTTCTTTGGCCAGTCCTTGAAACCCACTTTCATGTTGTTAGTTTTGTAGAATGGAATCTAGTGACCAGAGGGGGTGGATTCTTCAGTTGTGGCCCTCCTGGATGCTTATTGATATTGCTAATAAGTTCCACAGTTTTATAAAGAACTTAAGTTTTGTCATTATATACAATTGGAATATATTCAGTATCAATTATTTGAAAGTTTCATTTTTGTAAGAGTTGGCTAATGAAACAAAGCACCCAATACATTATGTATTCTCTATTCATTACAGTTCATGTCTTTGTAATTATAGTATTTCAACTCATAGTGCTTCTCAGTGTCCCTAAAAGGATCTATGATGGGGAGGAATGTGTTGTCAATCAGTACTTTCACTTATTTCATTGAAAGGATATTATCTGTTTGGACTATCCTGTTTCAGTTTCTACTATGTGCATTTTGCATTATGCCCTCTGATTAGGCCACCTATATGTTAACATTAAACGTCATGATTTGATAATTCCTCGTAATTGCATGTCGGTCTTCCAATACTATGTATATACCAATTGACACCCAAATAAAAATTGTCCCTTTGACTTAACCATATGTTTGGCTTGAGGAATTTTTAAATGTCTTATTAAAGATGGAGCAAATGATAGCTTTGCTTTAGGCCAAACCACTGCTTCTTATTCTCTGCACAATTATGTTAATTATATTTTGTTAAAATTCCCAGAGGTTTCAGCTCTAAACTAAGGGCCAATATGTAGTTGTTATTAATCATAATTAATATTGACTACTTGTGTATGTTTCTTTTTTTTTTTTTTTTACAGTTACATTTCAAAGAGGAGATGGAGGACTAATGAGCAATGGAAGGTATACTGAGGAGATTTTTTAAATTATTATTCTTAATCAGGACTGAGGAAACTCTATAGTAAGATGCTATTATTGTAATAAACAATCACTTATAAGTGAGAATTCTAGGAGGAATTAAATGGCTTACCACAAGGTTTAATGACCTATCTATTGTGCACTTTAGAGGAATCAAGTCCAGATGTTTCATATCTCCCAGAGGCCCCTGAAGAAATTAGTAGTAAATATCACAAGGAATGTGTTCATTTGTTAGCAGGATGTTTATTGCATTAATTAGACATTAGCAAATGAAGTTGCTGTTGTTTAAGACTCCTTATTGGTTCTCACTAAATTGCCGTGAGTGAACAATTACACATAATCGATCACAAAGTAAATGATTCATGGATGATGAATAGGCTGTAGATTGATCAGACTGGATTCCACAACTTTGGAAACTCAATTGAAATTGATAAAAGTTGATAACAAACCCATATATCCTCATCTATTTTCCTTTTGTCGATATGGAGATTGTAATTTGGCTCTGGTAATAACTTCCAATCTCCCATTTAATCAATATTTTAGCAAAAAGAGATTAGGTCTAATGAAAGCTAGTGGATGTAGCAAGAAAGCAGTTGGATCTTCTTATTGCAGTTTCCATAGGAACACATGTTTCTCTTAGGGATTGTATCACAAAGGGTCTATCAGAAAAAAAAGTACAATGACTATAGATGTTGCTGTATCTTTGTAAATATGCTAATAATCTGGAAAGTGATCAGAATCCCATCTTTTATATTAAAAATGGGAATTCTGTATTAAATAGGATATGAAGGAAGTTTTCTTCGTAGATTATATACACATGCTGGATCAGACCACAGTGGATCTCACTTTAAAAAAACCTTTAATATTCTCCTAATATTTTAAATTTAGAGAACCTGAAAATGTGCTATTGATGGAACAGTATAAATACTGTTCATTAATTTCCCTTAAGTTCCTTGCCTCTAATCAAGCATGAGGGCCCATATCAGGGGTTATAGCCTATAGGGGACAGATAAATATGGGAGTTGCAGGAATTAAGGAAGCAATAGTTCAAAGTCCTGGAAATGGCTGATACTGAGCAATCATTCTGAGCAATTGTTCCCTTGAGGTGCCAGTTTATCATCAGACCTTGTTTCGGGATGCTGCTATGTTACCAGTTTCCCACCAGTTTCAGGGAAGACGACTGAATTCATTTGGATATCAGCAGAATCCCAGGCAGCATGCTTCGGCTTCCACTGACAGGGTTGATCTATATATAGCCTTAGTGAACTGCTAAAGTTCCTTAATTCTTGAGAGCCTACAGATTTTAATTTGAAAGTGAATTAAAATCTTAAATTCTTTAATCCATTTTAGTTCATGAGACTGATGTCCAAATCTCTCATTGAGTTCCATGGATTGATTTCCTTTTAATTCTTGTTTTAGCCGCCCAGGTCTTCTAAATGCTGGTGATCCCAGTTATCCATGGCTTGCTGATTCATGGCCAGCCACAAGCTTGCCAGTAAACAACAGCAATAGTGGCCCAAATGAGATTGCAAATTTTGGGCGTGGAGGTAAGTTATGTTTTTCAAATTTTTTTTCATTTATTTGTTTTCTGGGCTTTCCTAGATGCTTTGAAAAAGGCATACTAAAAAGTATTTTCTTCCATAATTAAATTTAGTGATGCACAGGTACATATAATGCTGTACATTTGCTAAATATTTTATTATAAAACTGTTGTATCTATTATCTGGAGTAAAACTAAGTTTTTAAGGACGTCATCACTAACGAAGAAGATAAATATTCATAAAACATTTGGTTTTGGGACTATTAGTACAAGATTACTAAAATCAGGAACCATGCTGCCAAACAGGGCTTATGATTTCGAACTAGTCTTTTCACTTCTCTGATTCTCATTCAATATATATTTATTGAGCATGTCCTGTGTATCTGGCACTATGGCAGACAGTAAAAATATAATATCACATAAGAAGTAGACACTTAAATAAGTATAACAACATGTTGACAGAGAGCTTTTCTGTAGTTCTACAACTGATATCTGGTACTCTAAATAAAAGACAAAAAATGCTAAGTGGCTGACATGCTAAGATCTTCAAAATTTGGTACCAGGGTCCTCCCCATAGGACTTTATAAGGAGACAGAATTGGACCTACTATAAATAATCACCACCTTCCCCTCTCCAACTTTTCATCCAGTCACTAGGAGAGCAATGGGTTTAGAGAAAGATGGGACTAGAGAAGTCTCAGGCCCCATTGTTTAGTTCAGCCGATACATGAGTTTTTCATTGGCAGAGGATTGTACAGACAGTAAATGGAATGGAGCTGCCTTGCCAGTACCCCAGATGAAAGAGCTGCCCCCTGGAAGTAGGAAAGTTCTATGAATGAATTATTATTTAAGCTGATATATGAAGGAAAGGTGGGGAGTCAAAAGTGTGTAGAAAGTGTGTAGAGAAGAAAGCTCCTGTGTTTTAAGGCCCAGAAAGTAAGAGAAACATTGACCTATTTAAGAAGCGAATGAATTTCCTAATGACTTGAGTATAGATTGCAAGGCAGAAAAAGTGATAAGAAATATAGAAGGACAGGTAACAGAGGGCCTTCTGAGCCACACAAAGACTATAAACTTTGGCCAAAGGATGTTCAGAAGCCATTGATGGACTTTTAGAGGAGAATGCTAGAATGTGAGTACTGTTTTAAATGATCCATCCTGCTGCTGAGTGGAGAATGGAGAGAGTGTGGAAAATTTGGGTGATTAATTAGGAGAATAGTGCTGTAATCTAAGAAAGTTCATGTGAATCCACTGGAGGATTTCTACACTTCTAGGTAGAATTAATGTAGGAGACCTAGGGTTGAGCTAAACTCTTCTGAGTCCATTATAAGCCTCAATGATGGATTTCACATGTATGAGTGTATAAACATATTGACTTAGAAGAATAGTCATGGATATTGGCATTTTCTCTTTACAAATGTAATATCAATGCAAGTTTGAATATAATTAAAATAGTGTTTCAAATAATAAAGTTACTAATTATTGCACAACTCTGCATTGTGTCAATACCAACTGAAAAAGAGGGGTCTCCCTCCCATTCTCCAAATAAAATGCAGAAAATTACCAGCCCTACCTGATAGGTGTGTAATGAGAATTAAATGGATGACTAAATATACAGGTTTAGCACAAAGCTTGACATACAATCAGTGGCCAACAGGCATGACTGGGGAGTAAATGATAGGACAGAAAGTAAGTTGTATGACTCCTCAAGAGTCTTGCTTACCCTCTGTAATCAAGTACTCCCCGTTTAGCTTCTCACTTGCCCAGACCCTCTGATAGTGGCTGCCTCCCCTAGGTGTCTAAACTCTGAGCCCTGCAATTATAGGCAACTACTTTACATTGGGTAGTTCTATGCCCAAGCATCTCCTCACCAAGAAAGCAAAACACTGCCCTGACCTACACACTGACTTTGAAATTCTGGTCCCAAAGCTTTTATCAATCAAGGAATAGCTGCCTGTCTTTCTTGTATTTGTATTGGAATAACAAGCCATTCTATCTACATATCAAGAACTAAATGCGCGAAGATGGAGAAAGTGTTTTGGTTTTGGGTTTTTCAGTTGCTAGCAGACTACATCAACATCTAAAATGTCTCAGTCTAATTTAGCCAAAGGGTACAGTTGAGGATTTTCAAGGTTTCCTTCCATTTCCACTTCATTTTCATGACATGAAAATATTTCACAGGTAGCTATCAAGGCCAAGACAAAGTTTTTGCAGGGTTTACTGTATCTCTTTTCAGTGTGATAAGCATTTTAAGCATTGACTATGTACCAAAGATAGGATTTTTTGCAAATTTTATTTCCTTTGCACAATAAATATGAGACATAGATAATTATATTTCCATCTTAGAGGTCAAGAAATTAAGGTTTATCAAGATGAAAAATTTGAGATCCAGATCTAACAGATTTTAAAGCCTAGGTTCTTTTATTTACACTGTTCTGCAGTTAAGGTGTTATTCACATGTATGATTGTATTACCATGTTCACTTAGAAGAATAATCACGGTTACTGGCATTTTTTCCCTTGAGAATGTTATACTGGGACTTCCCTGATGGTCCAGTGGCTAAGACTCTGTGCTCCCAATGCAGGGGGCCCGGGTTTGATCCCTGGTCAGGGAACTAGATCCCACATGCTGCAACTAAGAGTTTTCATGCCGCAACTAAAGAAAAAGATCCCACGTGCTGCAACGAAGGTCCCGCATGCCGCAACTAAGACCTGGCATGGCCAAATAAATAAATAAAAATTAAAAATCTGGTTTCTGACACCAAACATGTCAACTTTAATAACAATAAAAAGAGAATGTTATACCAGTACATGTTTAAATGTAATGGAAATAGTGTTTTGAATAATAAAGTTACTAATTATCACATGTCTACATTTTGACAATACAAACTATAAAAATTCATTTAACTATTCATTAAATGCTTACTCTTTGCAAAATGCTAGGTGAGGAATTATGGAATTAGAGACATAAATCCCAGGTACTCCTGTCTTCAAGTAACTTAAGATACAGTGAAGGGGACAGTCATTCATACAAGTAATTATTCCAGGCAAAAAGAAATAAATGCATGTGTAACCAAGGTGCTGAAATACTGCAGAATGAAATCATGAGTAAATCCAACTAGAGGGAAATGTTTCTATAATTCATAAGCAGAGAGAGGTTCTATTTCTAGACCCGTAGCTTTGTTTGGTGCAGAATAACATTATGAAGGATTAGATTCTCGGACTATTTTTTTTTTCCATTTTTAAACATTTAAACACACAACAGTTCAAAAACTTGCAGTGGCTCACAATATAAATCTAAAGCTTTGGAGAACATCATATTCAAGGTGTTTGGAAGCTGGGGTCAATGCTGGAGAAAAATCTATCCAGTTAATATTCATCAGTGAAAGACATGGTGGAGGAAGTAGAAACAAAACCCTAAAAACTTCCCTAGAGTGAAGGATCTACCTTCACAATCTTGATATATTATTAAATATCAAAAGTTTTTGATAATAAAATGATACTGACCTAATGCTTTAGAATGAAATACGTTTCTTTATCATCAAATTTTCTAATTAGTTTATAGCTAAAAACAAGAAGGGCGAGAAAGTAGTTACAAAATTCTGAATCCAAGAACAATTTACTTGCTTATACCACTTGGTGAAATATTACAAATGTGAACATGTGTAACAATCTCACTGATATGTATTTAAAATAGTCATTTAATAAAGTACATATATACTTAATTATAAAACAATTTGGAATTCCAGACATCAAAACCCTCAGAGAGACCTAAATTATACAGTGCATAAAATGCATTATAAATGTCTTGTTACTGTTGCTAAAGAAGATCATTTTTAGCTTTTGTAAAATGTAAAAGCAAAATTAATATTTTACAAGGATCCTTATTTCAAGTACTGTTGGGTATCATCTCATCTAAAAGTTTTAGGATATTTTGACTATTTCAGCTTTCTCCTTGTGCTGATAAGCTGGTTTTGGTACTGAGACAAACTGGTTTATTATTATAGTACTATAACTAGTTGAAAATTTCCCATAATGAAGAGATCAAGTGGGTTGATGACCTCATGTCCTATGAAATGTGACTTTCAGAACATACATTATTAAGGAGCATAATATAATTATATTCACTTTTAACACTGCATGATTAAAAATAGTATTAGTGTGTGTGTGTGTGTGTGTGTGTGTTTCTTTTTTTAGATACTAGTATCTTTCTTCTGGGAAGGAAAGTAAGTGCTCAGGAGAGAGGTGGCAGTTCTGAAATAAAAAGCATCATGTAAAGATAATTTAGCACACCAAAGTGATAAATGGACCGATTGATATTCAGTATTGTTCCTAAATTTTAATTTTATACTTGTTGTGTTACAACTTGAAACTATAATTCTCCACTTCTAAGATTTGGTAGCATAAACTAAACTCGCTGATCACTCATTGCTTTTTCTATAGTTAAATCCTGCTGTATTGTGAAAATGACTTATTCATGAAAATGTTCCTTTGTTATCCAAGAAAAAATAAATTGCTACCATTAGTTACACTCCATTTCTGGAACTGTGAAATCAACCCAGATAAACAGCAAGTTGAAACTTCAGAAGAAAGTGCCTCATAGTTTGGAGAGTATAATTTTGGACATGTTTGCATCTATTTAGCAGTTATATTCCATGTCTCTTGAGATAAAGTGGAAAAAGATGCTTTTATCCATGATTTGTA
The DNA here is from genome assembly GCF_964165515.1 of Mesoplodon bidens. NCBI lineage: Eukaryota > Metazoa > Chordata > Mammalia > Artiodactyla > Ziphiidae > Mesoplodon > Mesoplodon bidens. The sequence goes on from NC_138161.1 coordinate 31,576,836, forward strand.
GATTCACTTTTGTCATTGCTTCAGTAAAGAGCTAACAATTTCATAGATTCTAAAACAGAATGAGCATCTGAAAGCATTTTTTAATAGTGAAATATACCAAAGTTCTCATTCATGGTTGAAGAAAATGGGGGAAGGGGTGTGTTAACCAGTGAGACATGAAGGACGAGCTGTAGGCCTTCCTGTCACAAGGCTGAGAGCTTGGTGATGGTTGTATATCATCTACCCTTCGTTGGCTCATGAAGCCCATCTCAGCTGAAATGCAAACGTGTGGCATGACACATTTATTTTTCATCTTCAGTCCTGATAGTTTTGGGCTTCCTGTGCATCATTAAATTGTTTCATTTCCCTATGTTCACCACAGATGTGCTGCCACCAGTTCCAGGCCAAGGGGATAAAACGGCAACGATGCTCTCAGATGGAGCCATTTATAGCAGCATTGACTTCACGACCAAAACCACTTACAACAGTTCCAGCCAAATAACACAGGCTACTCCATATGCCACTACACAGATATTGCATTCCAATAGCATACATGAATTGGCTGTTGATCTGCCTGATCCACAGTGGAAAAGCTCAATTCAGCAAAAAACAGATCTGATGGGATTTGGTTATTCTCTACCTGATCAGAACAAAGGTAACAATGGTATGTCAAGTCCTTACTTCCTGAAGAGTTATTTTCATATCATTTTTGCATGAGATAGAAATTAGTATTTGTTGTTCAGTTTAGTGATTCATCACCAGGTTCACTACCTAAACTAAAAAATATACCGGCATGTATTCAGTACCTTCCACAATCCCCACCACCACCACCGTCGTCACTATCACCACACACCAACACCAATCAGTTTCATCCTTTTAGCTCTTTTTTCAATAGCGATCAGTAGTCCATCTTGACTTCCATTAGGCAGGTAGACAAAACATGCCTCCACTGTCCTATGACATCTGCTTCTGAGTTGCTAACTGCATGTTCTGCATGGGCTTGTGCTGTGAACTAATCACATGATGCCACTATGACCTCTGCCCTTTAACCCTTAGCCTTACTTTACATCCCTGACTACCGATTGGCTGAGGGATTGTCTAATAGAATGCCACACAACCAGTCACAGGATTTCAGCACCACCAGCTCTCACAACAGCTCAGAGAGGAGTGGCAGTCTCTCAGGTTGGTCTCGTCACAGTAAGGAGAACTATTTGTTTGTCACCAGCATATGACCTGTGTTCCTAACAACCATGAAGAAGTACCTGGATCACAACTCACTGTCAGACATTTATCTTTCAAATAACAATAACAGTTTATCCTAGTGAAATCATGATTTGGGGGAGGGAGTAAAATTCACCATCACCCTTTATGTACTAATTGTACAAGGATGTATTCAGTACCATTTTACTAAATACAAATTATTAAGGATCAGATGAGTTTGATCTACCTTGAACCCTACTTAAGAGTCCAGAGAACTTTACAATAAAAAAGATCTTATAAGAAAGTCAACCCCATGGTGTGGACAGCAAAAGATGAATTCAACAAAAATGCAAATGATTTTGGAGATTGTTCATAATATTAGGAGCCTGGTGATGTGACTTCCTATATTTGGACAATTTTTCCGAAATATTATGTAATAGGATTCTATTGAATGATATTATTTAGAGTAAGGTCTTGATACCATGCTAAACAAGAATGTTAATATGGGACATTATTCTTTACATTTAATTGCCAAAAACCCCCTAACCTTTCCTACTGATAATTCTTTTGTGCTGTAAATTTTAATATATATTCAAGATACATCAGCTGAACTAACAGTCTGTACTGCAGGTATGGTATAGCACACGTGGGGAAAAACACATTTTACTGGAAAGAAATATATACCTATCATAATGAATATCAGTGATTTTCTCTAGGCCCAAGGATCCTCATCTCTAAAATGAGGAGGTCCTAGTAGACATTCTAACTTTCAAACATAACATGTATGTTGTGTATGACTGACGACTTTATCCGCACATTTCTAGTTGATGCCATGACCTTATTTGCTTCTTTTTTTCATACTAATGATATACTATTTATTTCTATGAAGTTTGTTTTAACCTCAGTTCCTTAATAAAAGATTATGGCGTATTATGATATGTCACAGACTACGAGGCATCAAGACCATAAAGAGTTAATTATTTTATGTCATTAGGTTAACATTTACTAAATGACTTTTCCTCAGAGATAAAACCCTTTCAGTCTGAAAATGTTAATGTTCTCTCTCCCCTCCAAAATGAGTCATTTGCTCTTCTTACCTATTGGTAGAATTAGATACATTGTAGAATGCAGAAAATTTTAAACATCTGTTATGAATTTAAACTGGCTTAATAATATAGGGGAATTTTTTTGAATAACCTTATATGTCATTTGTACTGTCATTTATTTATGAGGAATCCCACAACTGTACTGAATAATTAAAAAATTAATTTTATCCTAGGCTTATTTCATTCAAGATATGCAAAGTCTCAATCTATATATATATATATATATATATATATATATATATATATATGTATATATTTATATATATATGTATGTATATTTTTTAATCTATATATTGTAAGCCAAGGATTGTTTAAGACCTTCTGTGAATTCCTTATTAAATATTCTGTATATCTTGATTACCACTGAGTTTTTAAAGTTATCTTTTGAGTAATTGTAAGCAGAACATGATTCACAATAGTGCTTATTGCTTTTTTGAATCCATTAGTCTCCTGAGTGGCATTTATATATATATGTATATGAATTATATTAACTACTTCATCTACATTTGAATACAAAATTACTTAAATCGGTGATAGAAAGAATTCGTTAGGGGGTAAGAGTGACGTGATTATTCTCTTCTTAGTTTAGTCAAATTGAGTTTAATATTAGAGTTTGTTTTGTGCTTATAATAAGAGGTATGTTTCCTAAAGCTTAGATTTAAGATCAAACTTCCCTATGGATATTGGATCATATTATATTGATATTATAAGATTTTCTTAATTTGTGCACAGTGATGAAACAAATTTAAAATAATCACAGTAATAAAGAAAATTGGACATTCCTGAGTTATATGAATGAATTTCTCACCCTGTTTGAAACACTCTTATAATATATTAAAGACATAAGTTCTTAGCACTTCTCTTAAAAAAGCCAATCATTAAAAAATATAAAACTCAGATTTTTTCAAAATAGTATCTGCAATCATAATTTTATATATATACATCATATATAACACACTGCCAGTAGTAATAACTAAATCTTTTTATATGCCATTTAAAAAAATAGACTATAAGTTTAATTTTAAAATGAGCTATTTTTGTAATTTTCTTTACATAGAAATCATTTGTTCAGCATAAGTAAATATAAATCCAAATATTTACATTTTCAGTTGAAGAGGGACGGGTCAAATATGTTTGCAAATCATCAAAATATTTTCCCCTAAAATATAATGCAGGCAGTTCTCACCTTAAAATGCTTGATGATCTTTGGTTGCAAGTAAACAGCAACACAATGGGTTCACTTAGATCAAGATATAGATCTCAGATAGAGAATTTAATTTTCTTAGCTCATATCGTATGCCACTATTATGCTAAGAGCCCACCTCTTAACTCATTCTAGAGAAGACAAAGCATGTTGATTGATAGTCTTACCATAAGTACCCACAATGAGAGGCAGAAATTTCCCCCAAAGAGGGGAAAGTAGACATTGTATGGAAAACCCTCACAAATTCCCCCTATGAATCACCTCTGCTTCCACAGCACATTTTTATGTAAGTTGTTTGGAAAAGTTGATAATGGCTTTCCTGACCTTGGACAAGGATTTCAACAAAGCTGCGTTCAGAGCTGCTGAAATTGTAATTTCCAGTAAAGCTGCTGCATTGTAAATTGCTTGTTCTCTTACTGTGTGAATATGGACCACAAATTCAGAAAGAACCTCTATTTTCTCATCTATAAAATGGAGATGTAAAAACTTCCCTATTTGTATCACTCAGTTCTGGTGGTGATCATATAACATTTCTAAAAGTGAAATGAGCATAGTACACATATAAATATACAAAGGATAAAAGAGGTACAACTAGGGAAAAGCTATGAAGAACACACGCCCAACCCATTCTTCTTTTATGTATTGGGACATAGTTCTGATACTATCGAGAAAGATACAATCTTGTTTATGATTGTTTTGATCAAGAAACAAAGAATTAAGGCTCACCTACCTTAAACACAAAAATTACAGACTTAAATTCAATCAGGTTTATTATTTTTATTCTAAGAATCGGGTTATTTCTGGGATCCTCATTGAGGTAGGAGTTGGGTGTGGAATGGCTTTGGAAACAGGTAGATTTGAGTTTGCTTTGAGACAGGTGAGATGGGAGAGTGTGATAATGACTGGCATTTATTGAACATTCTATACATTCTGAGCCCTTTATATGCCTTATCTCTTGTAATACTCAAAATAATCCCCCAAAATAGTAACTTTATATTTTTTTACATGCATGGAAATTGAGGTGATATCTATGAATAACTTGTCAAGTAGGTGAGAAACTAGTTTTCAAACCCAGAGATCCAGCTCTTATCCTCAAACAGAAGATACCTGCTCTCCTTTCTCTTAATGCTTCTTCTGCCAAAGATAAAAAGTGAAAGGAAAGGTGAAAGCACTCAGTTTTCAGGGATGCTCTTTTAAATATGTGTGTATATGTGCACACTACCTAGAAAACAGACATAATTCCATAATTGGCAATAGAGTATATGTCCAGTTCAGTAGTTTCATCACCTTCTGGCACTCAAAGTTATTATTACATTCCATAATTTTCTGAATTGGCTGATGCAGGTTAGTAATTGGTAGAAGAAAGGAGTTGAGGTAAACTTCAGTGATAATCTCTATTGTTAGATAGCTCTGCTACAAATATTTGATGCTCATAACTTTTAGTTCCAGAAAGATGTAGTTCAAGGGGTCAATACCATTCTTTTTTTGGAAATAGAGCTGTTGACTGTAGTGGAAGTGACAGAAGTTACTTAGGTTCCCCTGAAACATTTTTTGTCATTCTGCTCAAGAAGTACACATTTCTGCATCCAACTGTGGTCCATTTAGGAAGAAACTTGATGTACTTAATTTTGGCAGAGTAAAAAATACTTCATTGAACAAACGATAAAACTATATTTTTATATTTTTTAAAATATTTTTATATTTTTATATTTTTTAAACTCTATTTCATTAAGCTCTGGTAATTCCAGATATGGCTTATATGCTGCCAACCTACTTTCTGCTCATATTTTGTGCATGAATTCATTTGTATTATGAGAATACTGAAACTGATTACTATATTTCCATTAATTTCCCGCATATTTGGAATTTTAAGAAATGTTATGCTTAGACATCTGAGAACTACTCTCACTATATGCAAAAATAATTGTGCCATTCATTAGTCAGAAATTCTATTAAACATATCATTGTGAAAGATTTACAAGTATCCTCCAGATTGTAGTTGATTGATTTTTATAAGTTACTTTTGAGAGAAAACTGTTACTCTCCTGGATTAATTAAATTGAGTAAATTCTAATGGAAAAGTTTAGCCTGTATCCTTAGATACTGCATTTTCCACTGAGACAGATTATGCAAAAGAGCATTATAAACGCACTAAAATCTGACATTTGAAAGAATTTGTTATGGCCCATTATTTCATCTAACAATGAAAATGTGGAGGCAGCAAACGTGAATAAATCAATAAATTAGCTTTTGCTACCGCAGCCATGTTTTTGGTTTATTCAACTCTGCAGTTAATGCATTGTGAAAGAAACAATATCATTTTGAGTGATTTATAAAAATGTTTTTCTTATTATATCATTTCATTGTTTATTGCTTTTAACAGCTGTAACATACTGATTCTGGTGTTTTGAAAACATAAATACATCTTCCTGTCTGATATACTCTGTTTCTTGTGATATTCACTATGTCTGAATAAATGTATTATTATTTTCAGGTGGGAAAGGTGGAAAAAAGAAGAAAAATAAAAACTCTTCTAAAGCACAGAAAAACAATGGATCAACCTGGGCCAATGTTCCGCTACCTCCTCCCCCAGTCCAGCCCCTTCCTGGTACAGAGCTGGAACACTATGCAGTGGAACTGCAAGAAAATGGGTAAAAATATCTCACACACCAGCAAAATGCCCAGGGCTATCCTCCTTTCTCTGTTATGCATTTTTGTCTTGATACTGTGTCATCTTCCTGTTTTCCCTGCCGCCTTCCCAACCTGTTCATTGCCCCCCCCCCTTTTATTGTTTGCCCCATCTATATATTTTTAGCTGATAAATACAACACAGCACATATTGAGGACGTAGAATCCTTGGCCATCAAGTGCCTTAGATTGTCTGCAATCATGATAATGCAGCCTCCATTTATAATATTGCTTGTTAGTTTGAAAGCAAGTAACCCAGAGCTCTGTGAACTAAAGAGGCACTCCTGAGAAGGGCTGAAAAGGAAATTAAAATAACCTTCTTCATCATCCCTTGTATTTCTCTAATGACTTGATGTCTGGCCGTAGCAGGGCGCCCACTGTTGAGCTCCATCACAATGGGATAATTGTAAGGATCTGGACAGTGGGTAGGACTTTATTCATCAGCTTTGCTGGGAATTTAGGGGTCCGAACAATAAAGGGGGTTCAAGCCAATGCACACTCTGTAACAAAACCTTTTAAGTTAGAAATTTTCCTTTAAGAGTTTTAAATTGTGACCAGCTTCGTTATTCTTTCCCAAACATCTCACAAGAATTAGTTTGTTTTCCTCTGTTAGTTTAAGTGTTAATTGATTTTGAAGTAGAAAGACATTGATACTGTTTATTTTTTAATCCAAAAGAAAAAATAGCTCGTCAGAAGAAACATAGTCTCTTTTTCTATTTTAGTAATTCTAAGTGCTCTGTCTTCCTCACAATTTCCAGGTCGCCCATTGCTTTTGACTGAAACTGAAAAATGCAGAATAGAGGCAGTTTTTTATTCCAAGTTTTCCTTTATTTGGAAGTATTTAGGTATTAAAATATCTCAGTTTATTTAAATAATGGTTTTATTTCCTATCTTGTTTTACATAAACATCACATGCACATGCTTATAATTTTTTCTCCATCTCCTTTTTTCTTACATAACTGCTATCTTTGAGGTCTCCAGATTAATTTTCCTAACTAGAACTTTCTTTATCACATTTGCTTCCAAAAAAAGATTCCATTTGCTTTTTCTTTCAGTTACCTAATATATATATACACATATACTCTATATATTCATTATATACACAAATAGATAGATGGGCATGCATATATATAAATAAGCATACCTCCATATTTTTTTCTCTATATCTTTCTTTCCCTCCAAAGGGCTTCATTTGCTTTTGTGAGATTGTAGTTCCCATATATATGCATGTCATTTTTATTGTACTTTTGTTAAAATGTTCACATCTGAAATAGGAAGTTAAAAGTATACCTTCTTTCTCTGACCTTTTTAAAAACAAAACTTTGCCCATGATCTTATGTAATACATATCAATAATAAAATATGTTAGTGTCACACAATTCCTAGGCAGGGAAGCAGGGAACAGAGGTGTGTATTTCACAAGAAAATATTATTACAGGGCTTAGAAAAATACATTTTAAAGGCCGTAATTAGAAAATAAGAAAATAAAACTTATAAACCGGGGAGAGAAAAGTAGTGTTGTTAAACATTTATAAACATAAAGTCTTGAACTCAGATAACATAAGTATTGTAGGTAATTTGGAATTTTGATTAGTAGATTTGAGATGATTATGACTTTGTCCATCTCTTGTTATCTTATTAATATTTTTGTATTTTCTAATGTGAAAACCTTATAATACTGAGAAAAGATATTTTTAATATTTTCTATATTTATACTCTGCTATTCATGATATTAACTTTGAGCTTTTATAGAATTGTTTATATGCCTTGATTTGAAACTTATGCAAATTTAAAGTTTTCTTGAAATATAAACAACAAAAAACTTTAGAAGTCACCTGTTTTTAATAATTTTTATTTCTAACAAACAAGGATTCAGCAATTGTACTTCTTATGGTGATATGTAGATTTTGTTTTTGTTGTTTTAGTATATCGTAATAGAGAACTTATTCAACATACTTTTTTTTTTTAAGTACATAAGAACTGTTAAGCCCAGTGCCAGAAAGGAAAGCAAAAGAGATGAAAGAAACAAAAACACAATTAATAAGGAGGATCTGATCCCTGATTTAGGAAACTCACAGAATTCAGAGGTAGAGACCAGAAACCACACACACACACACACACACACACACACACACACACACACTATTTTGTATGGCAAACCCTAGCTAAGCAATATGTACAAAATAACAACTTGCATACAGAAAGGGATAACCATGTAGGCCAGATAAGGCTGGGGCAGGCCTATAGAAGTTGAATTCTGAGGTGAATCTTGAATCACTTATTCACAAATTATAGTACCCAGAGTTGGGTGTCTATTGGGTGCCAGACTCTGAGCCAGAAGCAAAAAGGACAAAGATAATGAGAAGTAGTCCCTAACATAAAGTAATCTCCACATCAGAATAGATTTCTAACCAATGAGTACAACAAAATATTACTAATGTCACTATTTGCCGTGCAGATGGAGAGAAATTTTCCTAGCCAAAGCCAAAAAATAGAAATAAAATGAAAGATGAGGAAAAAAAAGGAATAGTCCCATTAGTTTTCCTTAGGTACTTCCTACTCTTCCTTTGAAACCCCACCCTATTCTAGTTAAGGTTACTTACCTTTCCTTTATTTGTCATTATTCCTTAAACTTACTTCTCTATTGTAATACTCATCACATTGCATTCTAGTTACTTGTCTATATCTTTCTGCCATATGAGGTTTGTTGAGCTTGAAACATGCACAAGATAGAAGATAATTTGAGAAGGTGTCGTGAGGCCAGTTGTGAAGTCTTGTATGTCTTATAGGAATTCTGATCTTTGGGTACAGAAGATGGATTGGAGGACATGAGGCTAGGGCAGGTAGATGATGTATGGGATATTGCAGGAGAATGGCCAATACCATGAAAATGATAAGAGAATAAAATAAGGCAATGGCAGCAGGATGGAGAGAGAGGGATAGATTTTAGAAATGTATCTAACCCAGAATAATCACAATCTTGAAAAGATTGTCTTTTGCTTTTTATTACAATGTTTAATATTGTTTCTAAGAACTTAGATATCATCAATTTTCTTTCTTAGCCTTCCTTGAGCCATTTTCCTCCCACAATACTAAATATCAAAAGTTATCTAATCATTGTCCTAATAGACAATGATTTGTTAATTCAGTACTATATCAACAATGGTAAATGTTCTCTCTCATCAATATGCCTCTCTCAGCTAGACAAAAATGTATCAAAATGTATGTTCTTAGCTATAAATATAATGTATTTTAATGTAATCATATGATGCTAGGAAGAATTCAGTAGTAATTCAATAGAAAACCAATGCTTTGTTTTGCTATTGTAATTAGAAATTGGCAGGCTTTCATGGTTGTTGAACTTTATTGTATTTTTATTAGTAGTTTGGTGTTTGTATCTGGCCTTTCACAAGTTAGTTCACATGCAACATTGATTTGTTGTCATCCTGCTCATTATTCACCAGGCAAGACAGATAATATGATGCCTCATATTTCACTGACAGTAAGTCAAAGAACAAAAGCTTCTCTAGGAAAGGTTGGCCAAAAGACCTTTGGATTGGCATTAGAATCGTTTTCACAGTCTATTTTAGGTTACTACAAGAAAAAGTCGAATTTTCGTCACTCAAATAAGATATACATCTGTAAATATGAAGGAAACTCTAAAACCGGAACTATGCTTTTCATAACATTCATAGAGTCATCTATTACTTTCTTGCCCTTCTTCAGAAACTGCACAAAACCTAAGTATCTGTTGTTCTGGAATGAATTAAGACATGAATACCTCACAGGTGATGCACAATTCTCCCCATCGTGTGATTTGCACTGTATCCCACATTTCTTTAACCTGTTCTCGCATGTTCTTCACCTAGACTTCCTTTTATCCCCCTCTTTCTATTTTCCACTTCTTGCACAAACGACTGAGATGAATCCATGGATTTTTCTTAGTTCTGCTTATGTTCCACAGGGGGACAGAGTTTGCTCACTACTCTTCTAGATTATCTTTGTAGAAAAGACTTGGAAGAATTGATGATAAACACCCATTCTAGTTAAATGGAATAGCAATTAGAATATTTTTTTTAGTCATTTAGTACATTATGCAATGTAATTGTATAATGTTAAAACTCATATTTATATGGTAGACTCTTCTTTGCCTGATGGTATTTGAATAATAAAAAAATGAGTTGAGTAAAACTAATTACAATTTTTTATGTTACCTTAACACATGATATATGTACCATTACTTACTCATTTTCTTATGTTCTGTATGTATTTTCATTCCATATGTGTGTTTCCTTTAAATTATTTGAAGTAAGAATTGTTTACTACTTATGAAGTAGGGAAATTTTAGGAGATAATTGCCTACTTCCATTTGAAAGATTGAATATATAAATGTTCTTTCTTTGTTCAAAGGTAGGACATTCCTGACAGTAGTCTATGTAAGCAAGGAAAGTACATGTACTAGTTTATAGAATAAAATTGTGCTATTTTGTAACAAGTTTATGAAATAAAATTAATTGTAACTATTGATGAGTATAACAGGATACATATTCCATATTGAAAATGGGCAGTTTTAAAAAAAAAATAGGCTACTTATACATATTTTTGTTTGACGTAATAATATAGCATTTAAAGCTAAGTAAGTTAAGAAGAGAAACCTAAGCATTCTTAATAATGAAGCAGTTTGTGAGTTTTCATTTCTAATCAATAAATATGCTTATCATGTACTATTTTTAAGGTATTACATCAGATGTGGCCAAACAGGAATAGTTCAATGTCATTATGTTAATGTAGCTTAAATCCACTTGAGGAAAAATACTATTAACATGTGAAAGGTTAAATACTAAAATAAATTGGACAACAGTTACAGAAATCAACATTGGAAATGGCAGAAGACAGTGTATAATCAATTTTCAAGTAAATGTGCAAAAATATTATCAGCGCAAGTTCAGAAGAGTAATAGATCAGTACTACTTGGCCTCATCAGGGAAATCTTTATAAAAGATATGGGATTTAGCCTGTAGCTTGAAGGATTTGTAAGAGTAAGCTAGGTGAAATTGGAGGAGTCTAGCTTATTTGAAATAAGTTGAATTCTTTAAACTAATGCAACAGGATGGAAAAGTACAAAGAAAGGAGGAAACAAACCAATTTCTTTTGAGCAGGAGATTCTTGTTGAGAAACTGAAGAAAACATCTGAAAAGGTAGGTTGAGGCTTTGACACATTTAATGGACAGAACAGAGTAAAGTGAAGTGAATGTTTTATTCCAAGAGTTCTGATATTTCCATAGACAGAAAGTGTAAGTGATGTGCAAGATTGATTAGAAGATGGGGAAAATTAAAAGCAATAAATCCAACTGGGATAGTGGGTTATGAACCTTTACACCCCAGACTCTTATCTTCAAATGAAATCTAACTGTGATCTCCAACATAAAAAACATTAAAAATGCCATCGTTTTAGAGCAATATATTTTTTTCGGGTCATACTGGTACTTATACAGTCAAGAAATGGGAATACAAGTTTAACCGTTGATATTTTCTAATATATAAAAGTGGTTATTTGTAACACACTAAAGTGTGCCTGATACTAAAATGTAAAAGACATTTCAGAGGAGATATTCCTATCAGATTATACAGGGCTTCTGAAACAAAGTAATCAGTTTGCAACTCATCAAGGTAGAAGATTATTCAGGTACCCTCAATAAGAGATGAAAATTCAACAGCCAGAGATGTCATCACACTCTGTATAAAACCTCTCAGTGACTATCCATCACCCACAGGCAAAATTCCAAACTCTTTCTCGGGGCTGATGAAGCCCTTCATGATCTAGCACATACTCACCTCTCCTGCCTCATCCATAACCAACCTTCTTTATTTGCCAGCTCTTACCAGTTAGAAAGCTGAGTTCTACTGTAGCCTTTTCATGTTGGCTTCTTTCACTTGGGTAATATGCATTTAAGATTCCTCCATGTCTTATCATGGCTTGATAGTGCATTTCTTTTTAGCACTGAATAATATTCCATTATCTGGATATGCCACGAGTTATTTACTCATTCACCTACTGAAAGACATCTTTGTTGCTTTGAAGTTTCACTAATTATAAACAAAGCTGCTATAAACATCCATGTGTAGGCTTTTTGACAAATTCATTTTTAAACAGGATAATTGGAAAGACACTCAAGTAAAACTATTCAAGAATCATCTGGACATTTACAAATTAGTGTTTTATAAGGGACATTAAGACTAGATATATATATTTGTAATATTCATTCTATTTTCAGTTTCTTTAATAGAAACCTTCTATATGCTAGATACTGTAATAGGTGCTAGAAATGCAAAGTGGAGAATTACAGAGTTCTCCAGTTAAGGATCTCATAGAATAGTGGGGAAAAAGAGACGTGAGACAAATAACTCCAGTATAACATGGGGAGTGCACAGTATAAGTATTATGGAGTTGTAATCAGTTCCATATGGTGGGACCAGAGAAGGCCCATGAAACTGAGGACATTTGACTTGAACCTTGAAGGAGAAGAAGGAGCTCACAGTCACGTGATTTGAGAGTAGTCATATACAGACCCAGAGATGAAAAAAACATAGAGTAGGCTGGTGTTGGGGAAATAATGGGAAATTAAGCTAGAATAATAGGCTGATGAGATGGGGAAGTATCTTTTAGTTCTTGCTAATGGGTTTGAACTTTTTCTTACATTAGCAATATCACTAATAATTTAAACATAGGTGTGATGTGAATGAAGATTTTAGAAATATAATGCGATTGCCTGTATGGAAGATATAGAAAGGATAATGTTGATATTCCAAGAGACTAGGAAAGCTAATAGGCTGGTTCACCTCAGAAGGAGATTGATCTGTGATTGTGGGAGTAGAGGTGAAGTGTAGAATAAAGACTTGGGAGATATTTAAGAGGTTGAATTTATAGGACAATTACATCTAATAAAATTGCTTATCTTATCCTTGTCTCCTTTTAAAAGTACATTGGGGGCCTCCCTGGTGGCGCAGTGGTTGAGAGTCCGCCTGCCGATGCAGGGGATACGGGTTCGTGCCCCGGTCTGGGAGGATCCCATATGCCGCGGAGCGGCTGGGCCCGTGAGCCATGGCCGCTGGGCCTGCGCGGCCGGAGCCTGTGCTCCGCAACGGGAGAGGCCACAGCAGTGAGAGGCCCACATACCGCAAAAAGAAAAAAAAAAAGTACATTGGGATCTATTTGATTTAAGAAAATAATAGCACTACAGAGAAGGTGTAAATAAAAATGCTACTGATTTTGTGTCACAATTAAAATATTTTGGATTAATTTTCTATGTTCCCTCACCAGAATCCCTAAAACATGCTGTTTTTAAAATTGCTGTTTTTCTTTTTAATATATATTTTATAGGATTAGGTTTTAAACTTCTGTTTCTATAGATTTGAGATGTTGAGATACAAGGAGACATCAGTTTCTAATGAAAAAAATAAGAAAATTAAGACAGTTTAAAGGTTATTGAATACATTTTGTAGCACAAAGTCTTAATGATTGACATGTCATACAGAATGAAAGGTTGGCATAGATCTAGAATAATAGTAAATAAAATTATCAAACACTTCTTAGATGAATATTGGCATATTCTGTTGGTGCACAAGGATGAAGAAGAGAAGAAAGTGGTTAAATCTACAAGCACTAAATTCATTAATTGTCTTTAACTGGCAATTTGGTTTTTCCACGTGGGTAACTTTGTTGGGAAGTTATTGCCTTTTGTAACTGTCGGGGTAACAATTAGCTAAAAAGATCTTTTAAGAATAAATTGAGATCTTGAGATAACTGATGTACTTATGATTAGAAATTAGATAACAGCCAAGTGATTTACTATAATAGTGCCAACAACCAGAAATCAGGAGGAATTACTGGGAGAACATTTTAGATGCTACTGTGGTTGCCATTCATTGCCAGTGTAATTGTGTGTGTGTGTGTGTGTGTGCGTGTGCGTGCCTAAGTGTTAATGTGCTTTTTTTCCTCATTTAATTTCAGCTATGACAGTGATAGCTGGTGCCCACCATTACCAGTACAAACTTATTTACACCAGGGTATGGAAGATGAACTGGAAGAAGATGATGATCGTGTCCCAACACCTCCTGTCCGAGGCGTGGCTTCTTCCCCTGCTATTTCCTTTGGACAGCAGTCCACTGCAACTCTAACTCCCTCCCCACGGGAAGAGATGCAGCCCATGCTGCAGGCTCACCTGGATGAGTTGACAAGGGCCTATCAGTTTGATATAGCAAAGCAAACATGGTAAATATCCTCATGAGGTCGGGGGACCCATGCTTTCAACACATGGATAGAGGAAACATTCTTTCACATTAAATTCACAAGAGAGTCTCATTGAACTCTACAGCTGGGGTTAGAAATGCTTTTGTACAACTCGTTCATCATCCAGATAAGGAAATTGACTGAAGAAATGTTAAATAATTTGACCAAAGTCACACAACTAATTAGAGTGAGCTGGAGCAAGAATTCAGATCTGCTGAGTTTCAGACTCAAGTACTTTTGGCTACACCAGCATCTTTTCTAATTTACAGTTTAGCTTCAATTAGCTTATCCTTGAACTCACTTCCAACACCATAATGAAGGACTCTTTTTAGATTCTTCAAAGTGTCTGTGATTAATTCTGTATGTGGTTGTGAATATGTAAATGTAAGCTTCTGCAAATCACATATGGTCAGTGTCAGTTGTTAAAAGACCTTCTCTGGGCTGAACTAAATAAGACAGAAAAGAACAACGATGTTAGTAACAGTAAATGCACACACACAAAAAAAGCCCCTAGAATAAATTACAAATCCCAAATTCCTTTTTTTCTCATTGATTCATAAACTTTCATAAGGTAGAGATGGCAGTCTGCTGATGTATCCTGTGAAAAATATGACAGGAATACAAGTGGAACCGACTCTCACAATTCTGTGCAGTTATTTTTTCTTATTTTCTCTCCCTTCTCCCAAACAGTAACATATAAGTTTGACTCCTGAAAATGGAATCTCAGTAACATACCTCTGATTATCTTATGTTGATTTACGTCCTGTGCTTGAAGTTAAAGTTTTATGAAAGAGCCTTAGCTTCTTTTTGGGTAGTTTTAGCTACTGGGATAAGCTGATAATGAGATGCCTTATTCTCAGTGTTAATGAACTATGTGTTTTAAAAATACAACTAAATATACAAAGAGATACTCAAACCAGGAATATCCTTGAAAGCTTATTACAAACATAGGTTCTTTTTTTAGAACCAGAGGTTCTTGAACATTTTCTCAATCATCAGATTTTTTTCCAAAGGTCAAAGACATCTTACTGTTAAACAGTATTCTTTTGCATCAGTCTGCTTTATAAAGTACAACTATTGAAGTTGAAGCCAGCTGCTTTAAGATCCAGAAGATTTCTTTCAAGTTAATTAAATGAAGCCCTGCATATTAGTCCTTTAAAGCACAGATTCTAGCTTGGAGGTTCTCAACGCTGCCTGCGTTTTGGAATCATCTGGATAACCTGGATGCATAGGCCCCAACCCCAGATATTCTGATTGCTTGGTCTGGGATTTGACTAGGGTCAACCAAGGCTGGACCACTTCCACTGCCACTCCTTACTAGCTGTATGACAATGGGCAACTCGCTTAACACTTCTGTGCCATGGTCCCCCATTTGTAAAATGATAATGGTAATAGGAATTGACTCATCTACAAAGTGAGAGGGCAGTCCCCCCAAGACCACCCTCACTTCCGACACTATGTACAAGTTTGGAGAGTCCCCAAGTCTACCCCCAGGTTCAAGAATCACTAGAAGGAGCCACAGAACCCACTGAAAGTTATTATACTTGAAGTTATAGCTTATTATAGTGAAAAGATACAGATTTAAATCAACCAAGGGAAGAAATGCGTGGGAGAAAGGTTAGGAAATTCCAAAGACGGATCTTCCATTTGTCCTCTCCCAGTGGAGTAGTGAAAATCATAATTTCTCAGCAACGTAGTGTGACAATATGGGTCAACCAGGGAAACTCACATGAGCCTTGAGTTTCGGAGTCTTTATTGGGGGTCTGTCACATAGATGTGGTTAACTATCTGCATGGCTGACCAGGGTCTATGGCCCTGCCAGAAGGTGAGCTGATATCCTGTGACTCAAAGTTCCCTCCATAAATCATATAGTTAGACTTTCTGGAGGAGCCTCTGGCCTCCAAGTAAAGACATTTTATCAGATAGGATGTTCTAGAGCTTAGAGATTACCTCTCAGGAGGACAAGGCAAAAGTCTAACTTCTCTTTGGGCAAGGTCAAATTCTTTATTTCACACCATTGTTTTTGGGGAGAATTAAATGAGTTTACACTTGTATAGTACTTAGTAAATTATCTAGCCATGTTATAGCTGTGATTATTCAGAAGGCTTGGGTTTTCACCTGAGTTGTTTATTGCTGTCTTTCCACTCTTAGAGCCCCACTTAGTGAGTGCTCCATAGACACTTGCTGAATGAGTGAACAAACTAGCTCTTGTCCACCTGCCCCAAGTACCCACTGAGCACACCCTGCTTCTCTCTCTGAGTATGCTTCTGTTCATCCAACAGTCCTCCAGAATGCCATGCTGACGCCCCATGTAGGAGGTATGAGTCTTCATGTGTTCGCACAGGACCTTGCCCTACTAGGATGGCAGTGCCAGCCCATCTGGGCTGCACATCGACATCACAGGAGGAGTATTTAAAGATAATAATTCCAGTCTTCACCTCCAGGGATTCTGTTCATATTGACCCATGAAGTGCAGAACACAGTGCCTGTTACTAGAAGATACTTAAAAATGTTATGTACCCTTTTCCTGTTCATCTCCTAATTCTCCCTAATTCACAGAATACACTTTCACCACTCAGTGTGTCTTGGTTCCATCAAAAGGTGTCAGCAGTGCTGTAGGACTAGAGTGTTGGTCTGTTCGGTCCTTCTCAGGACCAAAGTGCAAATTATTAGACAAGAATGGCTCATGTATACAAATATCACTTTATATTCTCTTGCTCATGACTTGACTCACTCCATCCCCACTTCACAGACAGAATTTGAGGTTACACTTAGAACAAGAAGTTGCCATCAACACTCAAGATTTTCTGTGAAAGTATTAGTTAGGAAACTTCCTGACTTTCCAATGAATGAGATGTGATGAATGCCAGGTAATAAATGGGACCTCAAATGCCTTATCAGATTAAAGATGTGGGCCTGATGATATTGAGGTAGCTTCCAGAACTAATATTTTAGGTTTTTTAACATTAAAAGGTCTAGAATCTTGTTAATATTGGAGTTGGTTACAAGTTCAAGAATGCAGTTGGGAGAAGAATATTAAACAAATTCTGGAAAAATGAAATATTTTCCCCATAAATGCAAATATTAAAGAAAAATAACCTTGTATCTTTAATTCAAAAACTAACCATAAAAATGCATAAATCACCCTTAAATCCAGTGGTCTTTTAAGTATTTTGTATCAAGGCAAAAAAAAAAAAAAGACAAATGTGTCAAAACATGCTATATTTCGTCTTTAATGACAGTAACAAATAACAGACTTACTTTCCTTCAGCATTTTATGGTTTAGAAAAAACTCCTAAGTAGTCACAAAACGAGCTGGCTGGACTATAGTGTCCAGCTCTGCATTTTACTAGCCATGTTATTTGAACCTTACATTTGAACCTCCCTTTAAAAAATTCTGAAAGAGAGGTGATAATACCAGTTCTGTCTACTTCCCAAGGTTGCAATTAGAGTTATTCATTCATTGCAACTGGTTTATTTGGCACACCTCCTGTTCTAAACACAGAGTGCTGAGATGAATCTTTTCTGCCTTTGAGGTGTTTAAGACTTTGGTGACTAAGACAGATGCAAAAATATTAGCTAGAGCAAAAAGTAGCCATTCCTCCTCAGTTTAACCTAAACTCGTTAAAGTGGAAACAATCACCCAGCCTGATTCCTGGGGGATCGTGCAGGAGGAAAGTCTCGTAGGGCAGCGAATGGGCCATGGTTGGAGGGAGAAGGTGTTGGTATTAGATTTCCATGTGACATCTTTTCTTCATAAGGACCAGCAGGGGACATGGGTTACACAGGCTGAGTAGAACTTTGACACAAAACTGGGAATGTAATTGTATTCTTTTTGGACCAAAAAAAAATCAGTTTTAAATAGATATGTGTGATGAATATTCCTATTCTCCTTTGGGTGATTTATTTGCACAAAAATGCTGGGTCTGTATTCTTTTTCCTCTGTGTATTGTCCCGTAAATACCCATAGAAGAGTGTAATAGTCTATACTGTTGTTACTGTTTCGGCAAGTCATGTATACGTAGACCATTGTCTCTGCTGAAATGTAAGAAAGCATAGTAAGCTCCAGAATTAGTTAAAGGAAAGCAAGAAAACAAAATTAGTTACCACAGCAGGCTGTTTCATTCTAATTACAATTTTGTGGAATGCTAACCAGTACTTTTTTTTTTCCTTCCCTTGTGAATCCTAGGCATGTTCAAAGCAATAATCAACCTCCGCAGCCCCCGCTTCCACCATTAGGTTACATGTCCGGAGCTTTGATTTCCGATTTGGAAACAGGTGTTCCAGATGATGATGCTGATGATGAAGAGGAAGCTTTAGAAATCCCCAGGCCCCTGAGAGCACTAGAACAGACACCCGGATCCAGTACGGACAATCTAGACAGCTCTGTGACAGGTAATGGAACTGATTTAATAGGAATAAGTGACCCATTTGTAATATTAAAATGCATCGAAAGTCAAATACTTTCTTATGTAAGATTTATTCCACTCCATCTATTTCTTTAACATTTTTAATATGTTAATATTAAACACAAAATTCAAAAAGGATTTGGAAATACTTTTGCTTTGCTGCAAAAATGATAAGAAAAATTCATGAATTTTAAAAAGCTTTAAAGACATGAAAGAAAATTCAGTTATATCCAGGGCTTTCATGAAAAGTTCACTCTACTGGGGAACCAAGTCTATTACATAGAAAACCTTGACTTTTAGAAATGATATATTTTGTATATCAGGAGCAACATACAAAGTGAATGCAATCTTAAAACGCTTCTTGATATTTCACTCCGTAAAATCATTCACTGATGAAAATAAGCAACTTTTCAGAATAAGGCTCTCTAACGTGGCACAAGGTATTATTTTTAGAGTGGAGAAAATGTATAGCGAGATAAACCATACATTTATGCATTTCATATTGTTGATCCAATAATTGCTCCTCTGCCAAGAAGTAGTTATTTTTGCTGTTTACCCCTTTGACTTCCTCTGGCCTCCTTCACCAAGTGAAAGGCTGCAACTGGTATCCACCTAGGATGATCCCAGGATTGCCACCTATTTCCAAGCATTTAAATTTAGCAAATTGTATTTTAAAAAACTTAAATCCTAATGTGTACACAATGACTGTGGAGAAAAGTAAAAATTCAGTCTTTCTATTCAAGTAGTTATCCGTTCTTTGATACACACACGCAAATGCTCTTACGTGACTATAAAGACATAACTGCTACAAATGTGTTGCCCATGCACGTCCTATCCTTGAGTCTTCTCTGTATACCACCCATTTCTATATTTACCTTCATGACACTCTTCATTCTAGGAGTGCATTTTACCACAGTCCCATTTAATTCGCTTTTCCTCCAACGGCTTCTTAATTTGCACACATTTCACACTGTGTGTTACAGTTCAAAAACACTGATGGAAACTCCTTTCTGAAAGTGATGGAGAAGCATAAGTACCTACATGTTTCCTCGGCACGACTTCCCGAATTACACAATGTCATGCACGAGCCTACACTTTTCAGGGTTTCTTTTTACCTGGGGGCTGTCTGCATGCCGAGCTAATTAAGATTTAAGAACTGCAGATAAACTGCTGTGATTTGAAATCCAGATCCGACTGAAGGTGGCAGGGCAAAAGTTTAAATCTTTGAATGCAGAGAGCTAACTTATTACTGCACTATTATGTTAAGCCCCTTTGCCTGAATTTCTAGCATAATCTCCTTCAGGGTAAAATCTGCATAGTTTTGCATGTCTCACTGCTGATACTGGACTATTAGGAATGCAGTAAAAATTGCAATGATAAAAGTCAGCCAGAGCCTATGTAGTTCTTTTCTTAAATATTATAATGTCAAAGATGATAAATATATCTATAAATCAGGAGAAGGTTATTTTGAACTTTTACATGCTCACCTGTTAATAAGATGTTTCACTGTTTAATATGACTGCGGTTAAAGACAATCTGAATTTCTCCTTGTAGCTGGTATAATGTTCATTCCAAATGAAGCTTTTATTGGTAACAAAAAGTCTGTTTTCCTACTTGAATTCGGTGCTTAATTACTGCCATATATAAAAACCTCAAGGTGTTTAGGTATGCATTCTACAATGAATTTATCCTATGAATAATATCTCTCCTTAGTTAGTAAAAGAAGTTGCACTCTACACCAAAGTAGCCAAGCAGGAAATATTTTTGGGGTTTCTTTGGGGTTTTTTAGATTTACAATAACTTTGTGGGGAAGGTATGATCAAAGATTTAATTTGCTTTCTAGGGTGTAAGTGTAATTTAAAGTAAATAAAAGTTAAAAATAAAAGTAAATATAGTTTTTCAGAAAAAAGGATGTGTGTGTAGGGAGTATGTGTACAGAAGAGTGTGCGTGTCTGAAAGTATAGCCTGGGTTTGTGATTATGTGTAAGGTGTGTGTGTGTGAGTGTATGTAGGAGTGTGTATATGAGCATACGTAGGATGTTGAGTGTAGTAGAGCATGTGTGCATGTGTGTATGTGTACCTGGGGGTGGCCCTGAGATGCATGTGTGTACGGATCAAATTCTACAGAAACCAACATGCTAATGAATATTGCTCTAACGTGTTTATGTTTTCTTCAGACACTCAAGGCTAGTTTAATGGTGCTAAATGAGGTGGGCAATAAAACAGAGGCTATTTCCATTGGCTTTGTATGTTTTTAAGATGGTAAGTGCCCACGGAGAGGATTCTGATTTTTCCGCAAATTACTTTGAATTCTAAATTTGTGTGTGGTGTGAGTAAATGAGTCATCACTTTCATCTGAATTCTCTATTTTCATTTTCATGAAACTAATGACCATTTTTTTATGTAATAGAACTAACAGTTACGTACCAGTCCTTGAAACTCTAAAGCCAACCAGAACAAAAGCCCAGTGATAACACAAAGATGGGCTAATAAGGCTGTATATAAAATTATTTAGAATTTTACTTCTGAAATATGTTGCATTCCAACAGCTGCCACATTAAGGAATATAAGCAGTTAACAAGGTACAGAGCCTATTTTTGTAAAGAAATAAGTATATTATTTTCAAATGTTTTCTGAACAACTAAGTAATTTATGAGGGACTTTAAATTTGTTGAAATAATGCTTCATGAATGGAAAAGGCCAAGAAGAAAGGAAAATATCAGTAATTCTATAACCCATGACCTCAGTGTCTTAGTCTGGTTGGGTAGTTATAACAAAATATCACAGACTAGGTGGCTTAAACAACAAACAGTGGAAAGCTGGCAGGTCCAAGATCAAGGTGTGGGCAGATTGGGTTTCTGGTGAGAGCCCTCTTCTTGGCTTACAGGAAGCCATCTTCTCACTGTGTCTTCACATGGCAGAGAAGGAGGCAAGCTCTCTGATCTCTTTTTATAAGGTCCCTAATCCCACCCTCATGACCTCATCCTCATGACCTCATCTAAACCTGATTACCTCCCAAAAGCTCCACCTCAAAATACCATAACGTTATGGGTTAGAGCTTCAGCATATGAATTTTAGGGGGATGTCAACATTCAGTCCATAACATTCAGGTGTGGAAAATGTATTTGAAAATCTGTTATTTATTGATTTCCACAACAAATATTTATTGAAAGTCTATTCCTTCCAACCACTTGGCTAGGAATTTAGATTTGGTAATAATAGTAATAATAATAACAGCAACAACAACTTGCACATATATAGCCCTTAGTACACCCAAGGCACTCTTCTAAACAGTTGCCTGTTTTTTGTATGAGTGGCTTAGTGAGCTAAGAATGTTTCTTACATTTTTAAAGGGCTGTAAGAAAACAAGAAACAAACAAAAAGAAAAAATAAATGACAGACAGCAAAGCCTAAACTATTTAGTATATGGCACTTTGCAGGAGAAGTTTGCTGATCCCTGTTCTAAGATTTTAACATGTATTAACTCATTTAATTGTCACAACCCTATTTTTATTCTCATTTTATAGATAAGGAAATTGAGGCACAGAGGGGTTTAAAGACTTTCTTTAAGATCTCCCACCTGATAAGTCGCAGAAGAATGTTCAAAATCAATCAGCCTTACTCCAAAGACCAGTTATCATGATCCCTGCTCTGGAAATGTTCAACTGTTTTCTCATCTTTGGATTTAGCATATTTAAGAGGAAAATGATTTCCTGGTCTGTTCTTCTCTCTCCCTTTCTGTGCATGTGCATGTATACATATATGAATAAATATATATTTATACAAATACAACACATTATTTTATCTCTGGAAACATTCATTTTTACCCCTTATACACTTAATCAAGATCAAAAATATTAAATTTTTAGATGTAACTTTTATTATTTGTTTTTCTCATATTTCATTCTGTATTCAGTTATAATGACTCATGCCAACAAAATTCAACTCTCATAGGGAGTCACATTTTTATAATTTTATTTTAATTTATACTTACAGTTTAAACCTACTTAGTTGTAATAAAGTACAAAAAATGTTCTGATTACAGCACATCACACTCTTTTTTGTCTAGAAAGTAAACATACAGGATTGTTTCAGTCTTCAGGAATATGCTTGTAATATTTCTTTCTAAATGGCAAACCCACCACTTTTGGGTAACAGGTTGGGGGAAACCTTTAATACTTTTTTCTTTGACTTCCATGGTGGGAGTCAAAGGTGAGTGTTTCCTGGATTTAATGACTCCAGCACAGGAAAAAAAAAAAAAAAAACAGAAGGCAATAGGAGAGAGGGCAGGAGAAAAATATCCTGAACATGGAGCCAAGGTTCTAACTGCGTCAGTGATCACAAATAGTAAGACTGAGAGTGAGTGCTGTTAAATGAAACAAATAAAAGTTTCCTTGACTGCTGAACCCCACATAAATACCCTGGTTGAAAGGAAATCAGGGCTCTATATTTTCTGTATTTTATGTCTTTGGAGGTTTTTGCTGGAAGTCCCAAAGCAGATTATTTTGAAAACAATAAAACCTGGCAGCCTCACCACCTTACTTGACCACACAGCTTTTAAAGAATTGGCCACTTAAAAGCATGACCTGATGCCTTACTTTTGTTGTAAAAATTTAAGGAAAATATTTTTGTAATAGGGAAATTTCAGAGGTAATGCTAAAAATCACTAAATAATTTTCTTAGACATTCTCCACAGCTCTGATTTATTTAAAAAGAAATTAAATACACACTTCAAAATTTAACAGATAAACATGGAATATCATATATTCAATTTTTATCTGGGTAGAACAAATTAGCTGGTGTCATAGGTCGCAAGGAAGAGATTTTTTTAATTTCTTATTTTGCTTTCCCTTTTATATTACACATTCCTTTCTCTCTGAGGAATGTAGGTGAATTGTTGTGTATGCAATATGTTTGAGTGAAAGAACTTCTAAATATTAGAAATGTTTTTCTACATCTAGGCAGAGGTCAATATTTGGATTGATTTGTCCAAAGGCACTCAGAGCTGAAGATTTTGTTTAACAGATAGTTGACAGATTGCACTTAATAGGAAGAGTTCCTGGATTAAATATTGGCTGAAAAAATGGGGGACAGCCAGTTTTTGTATCTCATAAAAATGGTAATGCAACAATTAGCAGGGTCATATTATAAAGCATACACTTTACTCTAGCTTAATGGGTCTAAGGGTGAGCATCTATCAGCAAGGAAGGATTTAGCATAAAATGACATGTAAATGAATTGATGACTGATCATAAATTAATTTTAGTGCTGAAGACATAATAGAGATACAGCAAGATGCCACTTTATCATTGTATTTTACTGCTCAGTACCATTTTGCAACAGCTTAATGTCCTATCTGCAGTTCTTCCTTAACAGCTTGAATACATTTGAGATTCTTTTTGGCCTTTCAGCAATTTTTAAACCTGAGAAATTTGGAAAGATGGAAGATGCAAACACAAATAAATCTGGCTATGTTACACAAATTCATTTTTCATTAAATGTTTAAATATGTATTGATTATGTTTGTGTCTATAACATGACAAATTGGTTTGGATTGCTTGTAATTTGTGAAGAATCTCTACCTTCGCTGTTTTACCTAGTTTTCATTTCAACTTTTGTGGTTATGTTTACATTTATGAAAGAAAGCCAGTTATCAAAAAAAATGGCTTACTTTCTAATTGATGAATCACTGTTTTTCTTTTCTTATAATCATTGTCTTTTTTTGGTAATAGTTTACATAAATCTTCAGATAACCTTTGATGTTTAAAAATAAAGAAAAAGAAAGAATGGTAGCCACAGAGAGGTGAAATCAGTAATCATTAAATAAATTTTAACAATTTTACACTATGGAAGAAATTTAATATATGTTATATACTTTTTTACTCATGGTGTATTGCCAATTTGCCTTAAAAATATTTCCCACAAATGTAGCCATTCCATATATCATAAGTACTCCATATCTCAAATAGAGAGAATGGGTTGTCAAATATAAAGACAAAGGAACAAAGAGGGAAAGAAAATTTTTTTCCTTCTGTTTGTTTCCTTCTTGCCCTCCATTTTGAAGGCAAACTCAACTATATTAAGCTGAGGGCACTTGCCCCTCTTTAGTTTGTTGTGATGAGGTTTCCTGTTGCCCATTATGGGCAAATCACTATGGCACACATCTCTTCAACTTGAAGTCATCTATCTAGTTTCTTTGCTCTTACAGAGAGTGGTGAAAAAGAATATATTTCTGTATTGACCAACACCCACTTGAAGCCATGTCATTCATCCATGCTACCCTGTCTTCCCAGGGAAGGGAAAAAAAGCATCAGGGAAAACTTCATGAATAACTGGAATTTCTGAGTAATAGTAAGGAGCATTAACGATTGAGATAAAGTCAGAGCAAAGACCCAAAGGCCGGAAAATAGTTGATTTGTTTAGGAATTGGCAAATCTGTATGTGGAAATCCTCATATGAAGGACTAGTTACATCACTGCTTTCCCCATTGTCCAAGTAATCAACAAGAGTTGACTTACCTTATATTCCTTAGTTAATAAAGTTTCTGGGAGTTATTATGAGTATGTTCTTTCTGTAACTAAAGTAAGGCCATTGCTAGGAAATTACACATGGAATAGAATCCCATGCAGAATTTATACTGAATAATGAAAATATCGAAGGCATTTAATTCATTACCCCAATGTTCATTGAATTTTTACTGGGAAATGTCCCTGTATATGAGGTATTAAAATGAATAATAAATAGTTCCTAATCTCCAGAGTTCCACTGTCTGGAAGAGAAAACATATATGCAACAAACACTAGTTTGTAGAGATATGATATGCTACCGTATGCATACTATTTGAAAAACACAAGAGGTAGAGAAACTGATTCTCTCTAAGACAGGGTTGAAGATGAAATGGAGTCAGGGTGATAAAAGAGATGATATTGATTTGGACTTTGAAGTTAGGCACTGGGCAATAGAGTTAGTAACAATCTAGAGGTGTGTCAAAGGAATGAGAGGCCATGGGACTGAACTGGCTATTAGAGGGAATGGGACTGGAAAGGTAGGCTGGGCTAGATATTGAAGAACCTCAAATACCTCAGTCAGTGTTTAAATATATTGGCAAACTAGGTAAGGCTTTGAATGGAAAGACCGAGTTATGTGATAAATGTTCCAGAAAAAGTAATTCATATGACAAGGAGGAAGATAGAAGGGACCAGAAGGAAATCAGTTAGGAGGAGCTTAGGAATGAAACTGGAGATGTAGAAAAGGAGATGCTTGTTTGGAGAGTGATTTTCAAATAGTCGGCACAGATTTATTTGCAGATTTCAGCAGACATTTAGAAATACAGAAAACAGGACATGGGACCAAAACTGAGCTTTCCCATGTTTCCAAAGTATCCTCAGTTCTAGGGTTTCATATTCTTTTGTGATCACTGGCTGAATCACTTTGATTTTTTCTTATCTACTGTAGCATTATATTGCAAAGCTGATTGCATCATTTCTCCTCCTTTGGGCTGTTGGTCCTTGACTTGTGATTATTAACTCAGAAATGGTTCTCTCAGAGGAGGCTCAGTTGCTGGTGTTATCTTGGCTTCCTTGCAGTGGCCTGTGTCAAGGGAATTTGTTTGGAAAGTAAAAAGTGTATCTCCATGCTTTTGGCAAACAGAATCAAAACTCTTTCTTTTTCTGCTACACTTAACACCCTTTTAACTTCTCTGATCCTTCAAACCCCTCCAGTGTCTGTTCTCTATGTCTTGAAAGTGCATAAACCCGTGTTATTGTATCCTGGTCCCTGAACTAAAAGTACAAACACTTTATCATGGCAACACTTCTAACTCTACTGCTGTCTCTTAAATATTGGAGTAAAGGGGGAAGAAAATCTATGGCACTTAACTTTAGCCTCTTTTATGTGTTTGTTTTATTTTGGAATATTAAATTAGCTTCCTATAAATACTTTGTGCTTCTCTTTTTAAAAATTTGGGGTAAGCAACTCTTGGCATTTTTATTGTGTCATACACTAACGGTACAACAACCTAAATAAATACTGTAATGTTAATTGTTTTAAGTAATAGATAGTCTCAGTGTGCTTTGGTCTAAGAAAAAAAGGATAAAAGTGTAAATGACTTGCTAAAAATTAAGAATAAGCATTATTTCTCAGTAGCATTGTATTTTGCAGTTCTTTACACATAAAGCTGTGATACTTTTCCTCTATTGCCATGTTGCACTTTGCAGAAAAATCCATGTTAATGTCAGTGGTATTCTTTATAATGATTAATTTTCTAAAATAAAGATTAGTATTAAAGAGAAAACTGGAGGTCTTAAAGTAATTGAAAAACAAAGAAATCATACTAAGCTTTGAAAAAATAGAACTTTTCAAAGCTAAATATTTTGTTATATTCTAAGTCTATTTGCTCTGGTATTATTTAAACATTTTTGATTATTAGTGTTTGTTATTTCCTGAGTAATTAAATTTTTATTTTAAATTATTGAAATAATTCTAGCCCTTCTGCAGTATTTGAGTGTAGATTTCATGAAAATTATCACTAGTCTGCATTAAATTC
Source organism: Mesoplodon bidens (assembly GCF_964165515.1). Lineage (NCBI taxonomy): Eukaryota > Metazoa > Chordata > Mammalia > Artiodactyla > Ziphiidae > Mesoplodon > Mesoplodon bidens. The sequence continues at coordinate 31,604,256 of NC_138161.1, forward strand.
AAAATATATTCACTATTTGTTCAACTGAGTTCTTGATAAGTTGAATTAAACACACTATAATTTATTTCAGTAAAAATGTTTTTCTCTGAAGTCTAGGCCTTAAAATATACATAGCAATTCTCTTTTAGAAAATAATAGTGTAACAATTTAAACAATGTAAGAATGGAATCATACAGAACATGTTTTGTTCATGTGTTGAAAACAGATACATGTCTTAAATGAGCTTAATTCTTCTGCACTAGAACTGTTTAAAACATGGATGATGCTTGCACATGGCTAAAGAAGTCTTTACCTCAAGGAAGAGTGAGGAGTGAAGGCTCTTGTTCATTAGTATAGTTATGTACAAGCAGATGAGCTATCCAATATATACAACTCACTAGACGACTACATTTGTTTTTAGGTTCAATGGTAAATGGATGGGGCTCTGCATCTGATGAGGATCGTAACTTTTCTAGTCATAGATCTAGTGTAGGTAGCTCCTCAGATGGCTCCATCTTTGCCAGCGGCAGTTTTGCACAAGCACTGGTGGCAGCAGCAGATAAAGCTGGTTTTAGGCTGGATGGAACCAGCCTTACAAGAACAGGTTGGTAGACTGAGTCAACACTCTTTGCATGAGAGAATCTTGTCCTTGGACACTGAGCTATTTATCTTCTGTTCTTTCTCTTCAGTAAGTCTGACTGCAGGGTTTTCTTTAATATGCATGAACACAGTTTGGATGCTCAGTTATCAGACAGAACTCTCTTCTGATGCTCCCTTTGCAGAGCCAAGAATAGGCTTCTACTCACCACCTTCCATCCTTTGTTCCCCTTTCCCTTCATGGCTCCGCTGATTAATTGGAATATGCTTCCTTCTTATACTACAGCAAAGCTGCAGCTCAGATTGCCATTAAATTTTCAATAACTCACACTTTGCAAAATTCTCACACAATCAATAATGTACCCAGTGATTAAAATTATTCAGCTTTTATCTCCATTACTTTCCTTTGCCCCATTTCTTTCTGCAAATGCATTTTCTGGAAAGGCTTTCTCAGCATGGGGTGAATGGGTCTGAGGCTGTCAGTCTAACAGTTCAAATGGCTGATGGTCTTATTAGTTAAGATTTTAATCCAATAATTTATTATTTGTTTTAAAGGATGCTAATTAAAAATACACCCACTGCATTTGCAAGTTAAATAAAATGATGACTACTTGTGTATTGCTCTTTATCACAATCTAATTTTGGTTTCTGAAATTAATAAATAATAATAATATAAAAGACCAAATATGTAATTTTTCACATTTCTGCTCATTAACTCAAAAATAAATATGGGATTCACTCTATTAATAGATCAGTAATTTTGTAATCATTTGTTTTACTGAGCAAAATAACTTTGGCATGATCATGTTACATGACTATGTGTACTTCTTAAATGCACATAGAAGAAACTTCTGATATATGAATTAAACTGAGTTGCCTTACAAAACAAACTAATGAAACTCTAAATACATTTTAGAAATCTTAATAGTATTCAAATAGTAAAGAAAAATAAATGACTTTGCCCTTCACTAAACTCTCCAGTTATAAAAATGAGTCTTGGAAGTTTTCTTTTAATTATACCATCATATAATGTTATACTATTTCTTTTGAGTATGCACTAGGTATCTTCAAAGTAAAGAAGATTTTCCAAGCATTGCAGAGGTTTATTTTTCATATAGCATCTGAACTAAAATATGTTGTAATATAATGGTTATTTGAATTTTCTTGCTTTCTAAGGCATAAGTCAGAAACTTTATGTTGCCTGAGTGCTTTTTGTGGCATAGTTATAAGCAGAACAGTGAGAAAGTTCAAGGAAACTAATAAATTAGAAGGCACAAGTACATTTCTTGCATGTATGCTAATAGCTAATAAAGCATTAAGCAATATCATGTAACATTGACTTAAAATGTAACTATATACAGTAATTTTGAATGAAATGAAAACATGCAATAAAGAATAAATACATGTACATAAATCAACCCTCTCATACCATAATAAACATGTTAGTAAAATTGTAAGATATTGAAAATTTATTAGCTTACCTTTTGCCAGAATATATTTCCGTGTATATGTACACTAAACTACAAGAAAAGGACATAGCACATTTCATTTTTCAATGAGAATTTGGAGTCTGCTCAAATACAATACTATTCATCAGAAAACACCTATTGCACTTTGGATATACAAGGTGATTTTAATCTACTATCTATCCTATACTATACACTAGTGTTATTGAGTTTCTGCTAAGAGAGGTAGAATTCATCATGTATGTATATGGGTGGTAAGGTCAATTAAATATATGTATCTGAGCAGACCTTTCATGTAAAATTTCAAATGTAATTACTACAGGACATTTTTCTGTGCTCAAAGAGAGTTTGTAAGATTCCAAGGGTGAAATTTGATTAAACAGATAAGACAGTACATAATTCACTTTAGAAATAGCTTCTTTAATTTTAAGGAGTAAAAGCTGCATGAATTTGCCTATATCTATGAAAATGTTAGTAAGATTGTCAAGGTTAAATCAAAATATAATCAAGGAATATTGAGTTTTTGGTTAGTGGTTTTGTTTCATATTCATTTGTTTAAGTTTTTTCAGTGGGTAGTATATTGTTTATAAAAATCAGACAAACTAACTGCAGCAGGGCAGATTTTTTTTCTATGGAGATGCACTAGTATTTTGAATCTTCAAATGTCATCTCCAGGAAGGTTTAGAGACTAGTCTTAGAGCAGAAATACAAGACAGAATCAAGGTCTTATAATAACATTCTCTATACCTCATTCCCTTTGTTTACGTTTTAGGCAAAGCCTTTACCTCCTCTCAAAGACCTCGACCAACCAGCCCATTTTCTACTGACAGTAACACCAGTGCAGCCATGAGTCAAAATCAGAGGCCTCGGCCCACTAAAAAACACAAGGGAGGGCGAGTGGACCCACAACCAGCATTGCCTCACCGAAGGGAAGGAATGACAGATGGTAGGTTTGTTTCCTTCTCTCGTCTCCTAACTGAAAAGACATGCTCTGTGCAATCATTAACTTAGATTAAAGAAGCTATGGTATATTAGGCATTGCCTTGTTATATAACCAGGCTGAACACCTGGCAATGTGGTCTTGTTTCAATAAAACACCTTCTTTTTTTTTTTAACAATCTGGAATTATTTCTACATTATCCAGCCCCAAGAAATACAGGCCATACTTCTTTGCAATGTTGATTTTTCTGCTGTTCTGGCATTTTCCATTAGTGCCTTTTAGTGAACATTCCTTTTTAAGATTAAGGAAGAAAGCATAAGTAGCATTGCAGTTGCCATGTTGTTGGATCATTTTTGAAATTGAATTAAGATATCTTAGATGGTATTTCACTTTTGAAAAAGACTGTGTAGTGATTTCCAATTTAGTAATTTTTTAGTTTCATAATTCCAGGGCTAAAAATATGCAATAGATCATCTGGTTGATGGATCAGTAAACTTTTTCTGAAAAGTCCAGATAGTAAATATTTTTGGCTTTAGCGAGCCAAACAGTGTCTGTCAAGACTACTCAACACTACTCAATTGTAGTGTCTGTGAAGCTACAGAAAAAATGTACGTGAATGGGTGTGACTGATTTCTTATAAAACTTTATTGACAAAACAGGCAATGGCTTAATTTGGCCCATGGGCCATAGCTTGCTGATTTATTTCAGTTCTTGTATTTATGTATAACATCCGGTCTTTGAGTATTTGTTTAAATACTGTTAGTTTCAGGAAACAAAGTATTATTGGATGATATCCTTGCTCAATAATGAGTAGTTCATCAGCTCTATATTCAACTTAATTCTCATATGTTTAAATATAGGACTAAAAGTATTTATCCTGAAGTTTTATCCTCAGGAATATGTAAGATAATATATGTAAAAAGCCCAATATAATGTCAGACCCAAAGGTAAATTTCTTCCCCCTTCTCTGCACTGTCTCCTGCAAGCACACACACTTTCCTGAGGTAGTACCACTAAACATCAAAAAGATGAACCTAGCCAAGCTGCACATTAGAACCATCTGGGAACTCTTAAAATATACCCTGGAGATTCTGATGTAATTGTTCTGGGGTGAAAACCAGTCACGAGTATTTTTAAAGCTCCATGGGAGAATCTAATGTGCAGTCAGCTTTGAGAAGCTATAACTGAGTTCTGTGCACTCAACTCAGTCTCTTAGACTTATCATTATAGGACAGAATGAGGCTTAGTTGGAAAAGAAGTATTTGTTCTTTATTGGTTTGGGGGTAGGTCCTTAGCTGGCAGCCACCATTGTGCTTTCCCCTGTCATTTTATAATGCTAAGAAGATTTTAAAAGCCAAAATAACTTGGTCTAAAAGCCTTCAGGTTTACTTATCTTTCCTGCTTACTTTGTCCCCATTGGAAAGTGTTTCTATGGAATGCAAGGGTAAGGGTACAATCAAAATTTTGATTCTCTATAAGTGGATATCCTGTGGTGAGCAAAAGTGCTTATTACCTCCTTTCTGCCTCAGATGATCTAAAGATTAGTTGAGCACTTGAAGCATTGATCTTTTTCCCTCTAAATAAAAAGGACTACTCTCACTGATATTCTAGTTACAAATCTCAGCATTAATAATTTCGTGTAATTTTCCTGATATGAATATCATGGAGAGAGGAAAAAATCCAGGGACAATATGGGTTTTTTGTGGCTTTTCCAAAATGTTTGAAGATCATGTCCAGAATATGTGGAAGATATAAAAATATAAATCAGCAAAATAGAGAGCTCTTTTCTTTCTTCCTAAAACACTTTCCTTGCAAGCTTTCTTCAGGATGTCTAGTTAAAACAAGCTACCTCCTAGTTTAAAGCATGATCAATATATTGCTTGTATTTCTAAAAAACAAATAGGTTCCTAACATTTCAAATTTACTGGCATTCCAAAAAATGTTATGGATTAGGTGCTATTAGTAGATACATTTTGGAAGTGGTGATATTGCAAAGCAAATTTTGGCTCACATATCTTTCCAAGTGTTTGATCCAAAGACATATTAGTTATGACACAATGACATTTATTTTGGATAACATTCTACAGACTATCCTTAAGGATTTTGTTATTTTACCACAGATGTATATGTCGTAGCTTTTGTATGGTATGAATCCATGCATCAGTAATAAATTTATAATATTTGTATATAAAATCAAACTGTTCTTTTGAGGAAGGTTGCTATTTAGTAGCTCTTAATGTATAGACATTTTAGCATAAAATTTTTGCATTATAGATTTTAGAACAGTGTTTTATGAGTACATTAATCAGAGTAATTATTGCTAGCTGCTATACCAAACAGCTTCTATCCCCTCAGTGCCTTAGCACATTAAGCATTATTTCTCATGGACACAGTGATTTATAAAAGTCAGGTGACTCTCCTCTAAGTTGTAGTGTAAAGATGTATGCTTCTTAAATATTGAGACACCATTATTTCCAAGATGGGACCTTGATGGTTTCTGAGTGAGGGGAAGACAGAACGTAGGTGATTATTTGAGAGGTTCTATGGCTAGTCCTGAAAGTGGTACATGCCTCCTTCATTGGCAAGAACTCTGTCACATGGCATCAAACTAACTACTAGAGTGGGAAAGTAATCTTCCCTTGTGGCCAATAGAGGAACTGGGAGTGGTAAGCAACCTCAGTCTCTGTCTCAAAGACTATGCAAAAACTCACACACATGTTAAGGAATATTCTTCTCCCTTGGATAAAGTCTCACCTAAGCAGGCATTGTTCAGTTCAAATCATCTATTGCATTTGCACAAGCCAAAGAATATCCTTTAAAGCAAATATATTGAGCAATGCTAAACAAAGGAGGCAGAGAGGTAGTGCTCTATCTGTCAGCCATTTTTCCCATCTCCTTCCAGCCTGTCCTCCCCTCACACTACTGTCTATTCAGAGAAAGGGCTCTTTTCCAGCTCTACCATGGACTAGCTTTGACCACTGAGCAAATTTCTTTATTCATTTATCTACTCATTCAAATATTTATTAAGCTCATACCAAATGACAGGCACAATGGGAACCGTACAGACAAAATTCCCTGCCCTCCAGTAGCTTACATTCTAGTGAGAGAAAATAGATAAAGACCAACATAAATATATAAGTGAAAAATAAAAGTATACAAGATGGTTGTAAGTGTCATAGAGAAAAAAAAAACATAGGAAAGAAGTTGAGAAATATAGAAGTGGGGGGAGTTTTAAACTAGATTGCTCAGGGAAGGACTTAACCAAGATGATGACATTTGAGAAAAGACTGGAAGATTACAAGGGAAAGAGCAATGATGATATCTGAGGAAAAGTCATTCCAGGAAATGAGAACAGCAAGTGGAATCCTGAAATATTTGATAAAAAGGAAGAGGAGCAGTGTGACTGAAGCAGAGAGAGCAAAAAAATAGACTGTGAAGTCAGACAAGTAAGTGAGGACCAGCGTTCTGTAGGACCTTTAAGTTTCTATAAGGACATTGGCTCTTTACTTTGAGTGGGAAACCACTGATGGTATTCACGTGTGTGTGTGTGTGTGTGTGCATGTCTGTGTGTTTAAGGCAGAGGAGTAACAGGATTTTCCTTCTATTTTTATTAAAAAACAAGTCATTCTAGATGTTAGGTTGAGATAGACTGAATGTGCTTCTATGTGGGATCACAGAAACCACATGGGAAATTGTGGAAGTAATGTAGATAATAGATGCTAGAGGTTCATGTCAAGCTAGAATCAGTGGAAGCAATGAGAAATGTTGAATTCTGAGTATAGTTTGGAGGCAGAGCCCACAGGGTTTGTTAATAAAATTAATAAAGGCTGTAAAGCAGGGAAGCCAAAAATTACTCCAAAGTTATGGTCAACGTGTAGTAATTGAGATGAGGAACACTAGGGAGGAAGTATAGTTTGTGGAGGAAAATCTAGAGCTCGGATTTCATGTGTGAAATTTGAGATACTTTCTAAACATCAAAGCTGAGCTCTCCAGTATGGATTTAGTTAGATGAGTCTGGAGTTCATGGAAGGAGAGACCCAGGCTGGAGATACTTAATTTCTTTATGCCTTTTCTTCTTACTTAAAAAAAAGAGTATAATAATGGCACATATATCATTGAACTGTTGTGTGCCTGACAATAGAAAATCCTCTGTAGGCCAGCCAGAGACTCTTTAGTGAATTGATTTAGTTGAAATGAATCAGCAGAGAAATGAATAATAAATTTAATTTAAGTAAACATATTTGATTACATACTTTTATTTTTTTCCACAGCCATTCTTAATCTCATCTTTTTTCCAATTTGTTTATTTCAATGTACTTTCAATGTTCTTTCTTCTTAGACTATACAAACTCCAAGGATATTACCTAATTACATAGTCATATAATTTCAGGTTAAATTAAATAGTAATCAGAATTTTAGCTAGCATAAGCAGATGCCATTTTGGCCATTTGAAAAATTAAGCTGCTCTGATGGAGAATAAAAATCGGTGACAAGATATGTTATTTTAGAAGCAAAAATAATAATTTTCCCCCAACTGGCAGTCTTAAGTCCAATTACTCAAATGAAATAATTAATTTACATTTATAATAATACAAACTGAAGGGAGTCAGTGTTGAATATAAAGAAAATACCAAAACTCATTGGTGGATTATTCAACAAACAGTTTTCTCAGTATTGGATTAGCTCTTCATTTTGGAAGAAATGTTCCAATTGCAACTTTATTCTCCCAGATAGAAAACCTGTTCCCTTCAATAATTAGTAATTCGTAATCTAACAAGAGGACATACATAAGAACTGGAAATGTTGCTCCAATGTGGGAACTCCCGAAGCAGATATGGCGGAGATTTTCATTGTTGGTTCAATGGAGGATGGTATTATTTTGTTCATAAAAGAGAGTATGAAGCTTCTTAATAAAGTCTTTAAAAGGAGCAACTTAGCCTTCCTTAAAGAAATTATGTTTTGTACACAAGAAATTTATACTTTCCCCTTTTAAATTTCATGAACAATATTATTAGAAACAAGTGCATCACTACTAAAATGGCATGGGAAATAATTACCTATGTTATATACAGTATCCTCTATTAATGATATAAGTATGTATATTGTCCACGATATTTGATCTTTGTGAACAAATAACATAATTACTGATACTTTAAGGATGAACAAAGCAGTTTGCAACAGGATTCCAGAAAAATGAGAAGAAAATAATCCAAAAGAATGTGAGAATGTTTAGAAGCTTTCAAAATCTTCCATAGAGTAATTTCAGGACTAGTATAATAGTATAAATTATATAATAGAACTATAATATTTAAAGAAATATGAAAGAAGGGACTATGATTTCACAACTAAAGACATTCAAAATATAAAAGTATCATGGAAGGAAAAGCTAGTAAAAGAAAAATGAAAAATTAGCTGAGTATTTGAACTTTTAATTTTTTCATACCTGATATTTAATGTAAAGAGCTTTTATGAAAAATTATCTATTCCACTACATCTCAAATTTTCATGATGCATTGTCTGCTCTAGCACCATGAAGCATATTCTATCTAAACTCTGAACATTGGTTATTACTTATTAAAATTAATCCATTGGAAGATTATAATATATTAGTTGTAACTCATTAGCTAACTCATGAAATGAACAGCCAGAATTGGTTGTCAGGCAGAATGTTAATTGCATTTAATAAATGTTAGCTTAACCCTTTGACTGTTGCTAAATGTGCCACGCACACGGATAAGAGCAGTCATATGCTGTATATGATATGGCATACAGTTCTTAATTTCCCAAGGGCAACATTTCCTATGGAGATTGGCAGGGCAGCTTTTATTATTCCCAGGGACTTTTATTAACACAGCTGCTAGGATTTCTATTCACTTTGTGTCTTGGTATTTCTACTTTGGGGAGGTGGCAGTGGACAATGGATTAAAGATGGAGAAAAACCATAAACTGCTCTTTACACCTTGAGCATCAGCCTCAATGTGCAATTGAAAACACTCTCTATGTACAATAGTCGGATAAAGCCAGTTGATTTTATTTCAAAGACACTGTGGTTAAAAGATAGCAAAGAGATCAATAATGTGCATTTTAGATATAAATAACTGACCTTTTCCTCCCCCAAATTCATTTCGCATAGGTGATACCTTTAGGAGGGCAAGGGTTTTTTCTTCATCTTGAATTAAAACCTGTACTTTTCATTACATTTTAGTCCATTCTAAACATTATTCAAAATTTTTAGATCTTCCACCACCACCAGATCCCCCTCCCGGTCAGGGTTTAAGGCAGCCAATAGGCCCGAGCCAGCATGCTGGTAACGTGGAAAACTCAACAGAGAGAAAAGGAAGCTCTCTGGAGAGACAGCAAGCATCCAACTTAGAAGACACAAAGAGCTCTTTGGATTGTCCAGCTAAAACATCCCTAGAGTGGCAGCGACAAACCCAGGAATGGATAAACTCCACAGAACGCCAAGAAGACATACGGAAAGCCCTCCACAAACAAGGTGTTGGACCAGGTGTGTTCTGCACAGTCCCAAGAAAGTGTGGACTTTTACCTTTTTTTTTTCTACCAGGTATCTTGGAAATGCCAGTTGTTTAAGGACATCTGAAATGCGTTTGCTTTAAATCACTAATTGAAGTTGGAATTCCGCAGCAGAGATCACGAGCACACCCCTTAAGGCTGAGTCAGTTCAGTGAGGGTTGCTCCTCAAGTTTACCTCTGCATAGGGTCTTTGAGCTCAAAGGACCTCCAGGCTTCATCTGCAGTGCTCAAGAGACCATTTGATTTTTTTTTGTTTCTTTTGCCTTTTAATGTTTGTATTGAGTCCTTTTAGACCACTAAATTTCATCTTTAGTGTCAGTTGAATCTCTGCCTTCAACCGTTTGTTCATTTTGACTGAAGTAACTAGTCATTTTGAGAGGAAAACTCGCTTCAGTCAAATAGGTAAATTAATGGAAATAACAAAGTTGCAAATAAATAGGCAATCACAAAATTCTCATATTAAAAAAGGTTAAACTGGAGCCTGCACTTGCTCCAAAGGATTAAATTTAGTTGATAACACTTCAATGAGAAATGTTTTTGTTTATAACTCAAACTTCCTGGAAATGTCACAAAATAAGTTTCATGGTTTGTGGTTGGATGTTTTTTGGTAGGGGGATGTTGAGCCACTTATAGAAATGGATTTTCTAGAACATCTCTTCTTATGTCAGGATTCATTGAGTATTAAATCATACACACACACACACACACAATTGAAAGAGTTTCCTTACACATTCTTTTATTCATTCGGACTCAGTCTTTTCTGGATATGTCCTCTACTCATGCATTTTCAATAATTATATTTTGTCACAACTTGGTGCTTAAGGTTTTAGAAGATACAGTTATAAAAAAGCCAAAAGATGATAATATTAGTATCTAGATTTAGTGGAACATTTAGGATGCTTACACATTTAGGTTGTGAGAGAAAAATCACGTGACCCTTGTCATTAAAGACTATCTAAAAAGAGAAATACTAAATTCAGTCAGCATTTTTTCTAGTCATCTAATCGCAGTAATAATAACCCATACCTAGAAAGAAAGAAAAAACAGAGAGGTGGAGAGAAAGAGAGGGGGGTAAAAAAGAAAGAAGAAAGAAAGCAAAAAAAGAGAGAAAGAAAAAAGTTATTTCAGTGTAAGTATTTAGTAATGCACATCATGAATTATTTTTAGAGAGATGGTACATAAAAAGAATATGGACATTATTTATTAAAATGAATGAGTTTCTCTTTTTCTTTTAAGGAAATACACAGCTTTTCAAATAATGTATTTCTATCTAAAGAAGCAAGAGAAATTTTAAAAGCTTTGTTTATTACACTGATATATACTTCTTTATCTAAGTTGATTGAGAAAATGTTGCCATAATTTAAACTAAAACAAAAATGATGTTCCTTCCTTCTTAATGAAAAAAGTAAATTGCAGCCTCTTTGGACCCAGAAATTATTCTCAGAAATGCTTTAGTTAAACAATATGATTATTGTATGCAAATATCTTTTAAACTGAGTTTAAATTTTGCAAATAATATATATCATTAGATACTTATCCCAAGATCTCTTTTAATTTAATCCTGCCTCAGTTCCTATTGTCAGAAATGTTGCTTGAACATAGAAATTCCTTTACTATTTGGGCCTTATTAATCTCTTATTTTTAATTTTACTGAAGAGTGGAATCATAAAATAGCCTAGCTTGAGCTTAGTATTTAAAGTTAAGTTTGTTCTGCCTCCACATTGCTGTTCAACTCAACCTTTTGTGTTTCTTTTTTCAGAGGAGACCTTGGTGCCCTACAGCAAGCCCAGTTTCCCATCTCCAGGGGGTCACAGCTCATCAGGAACGGCTTCTTCTAAGGGATCCACTGGACCTAGGAAAGCTGAGGCACTGAGGGGAAGCCACCAGCGCAATGCCAGCGACCTTCTTGACATAGGATATATGGGCTCAAATAGTCAAGGACAGTTTACAGGTGAATTATGTAAGTGCTTTAGGACGTTTAAAAGGCTATGGTGATTCAGAAAGATGACTGGGTTAATAATGTAAGGGAGAAAAAAGTTTTCCTTGATCCTCTTAGGATCTCTGACTGGGTCTGAAAGCCAAACTGATGAGATAGATTAACAGGAAAAAAAGCATACAAATTTTATTGAATTTTTACATGAACATGGAGCCTTCACAAGAGAATGAAGACTCAAAGTGACCAGAGCAGGAAACTTTTCAATCCTTTAGACAAAGAAACAATAAATGCGTTTAAATTTGGTAAGACAGAGAGGTTTGGGCTAGGGGTAGTAAATGGTGGAGAGGTAACTGAGAATATAAGGATTAGTCTAACAAGGTTTGTTTGTACAGATTTCTCAGCCCCAACTTCCCCATCTCTGATGACAAGATTATCTTCCTCCTGGTACTACAGGGTGGGTACCTGTCACATAGGAATTTTTATGATCCTTCAGGGAAGAATGAGGTGGGAGCGGTCACAGTGACCGCTCTGTTTCTGCTGTTTTTTTTTTTTTTTCAAACTCCTTCACCTTAAGGTATTCAATATGCCAAGGTACCACATTTTGGGGTAGCATGTCCTGAACCCCTACAATGACATTGCCACAATAAACAAATTTCAAAATTATAGAAAGCTTGCTTTACTATGAGAAAAAAAATCATGATTTTGAGTAGGTTTGGTTATAATGAAGACCATTGCTATTTACATCAGTCAAATAAACATTTTTCTCTTTTGTTTGAATTATTCTGTGCAAAAATTGCATAATTTAGGCAATTAATTTTAATACTTACAAATTAATTAAATATAGTTCTTGTAGTTTTCTTTGCCTTTTCTTTCTTATTTAATAAGGAAATGTTGGCCCTTTGGTAGTTTTAAAGAACCTCCTTGGGAATTCCTCATTCCTTAGTTGCTCTTCATTTATTTATTTTTTTAAATTTAGGCAGTCAACTTTGAAAGGTTGATCTTTGATTTTTGTTAATTTTAATACTTGAATTATAATAACATAAATAAAATTTCTCTTTTGATAAAGAGCTATCATTGGTAGTTAATATAACTAAACTACTTTCCAAGTATAAAATACTAGAGAAAGGTAGGATGTCACAGTATGTCACACACAGTAAAAAACATTGAACTCTTTGTGTTAATTTCACCATGAAAGTTACCAATTTCACTATCCAATGTCAGAATTATACTTGCTGAATATTTTCAACTGCTTCCGTGAATTCAGTTTACCTGAAGGAATAGCCCTGAATTCCAACCTTGTCAACTTTTACTGGTTATGTGAGAAGAGAAAGTAAACTACCTTCTTAATTTCTCTACTTCCTTATCTAAAAAATTGTATTACTCTTATGCTCACATCACAGACTGGGGGATGCCATGAGATAATGAAAGTGAAAGTACTTCAAAACTAAATTTCTTTATGAATGGAAGTTATCATTACTGTTGTCTATTAATAATCTGATTAAGATAGGCTTATAATTTTTCATTTGATTCAGGACTACTTGGATTTTTGTTTAACTATTATATTGGAGTAATTATAGACTCATAAGAAGTGCAAAAATGATCTCAGATTTTGTCTCCAAATTTTACAGTGTTTTTTTTCTTTCACTTTCCATCAGTATAATTTTTTAAATTCGCAACCTCACAAAATCCAAGATGTTATCTTCATCTATTATCTGTTTGCTTTGCTTTTTGTTATGCTGATCAAGGTAAAGAATACTTTAAACGTAAACTTATTTCTGATTTTTTTAAATCTCTTTCTAGAGTAACTGAGAGGAGACATGCAAAGCTGCTCTGAAGGACCATCAGGTCTGAACTCATGGAAGTGATGACACTAAACAGTGCAATGAACAATTTCTATTTATGTACTATTAAAAGAACTGTAAATGCAATGTAAAGACACACAGCCACACATATCCCACAGATATTTTACTTGTGTTCTTCTCTTAAGTACACCACCCACCTTAACTCTTTCTTGTCAGGAGTATATAAGAAAAGAAAGAAAACAAAGCTCGCCCTCCAGGAAGAAAAGGATTTTCCTCTGTATATAATTTCTTTCGTGCATTGCTATGCAAGCTCACTCTTTTTAGCTCTGTTCATATTATCGTCTGTTCTTATTGGTCTGTTGTACTATATGTGAATTAATAGGCTGTGGTGCCATATATTAACTTTTAATTGTGTAACTTTTATGTTTAAATTTTGCACTGCAATTTTATTTGGTGATAAGCACAAATCTCTACTCCTCGTGACATGAAGAAAAAGACTGAATGTGAAGGGAGTTTCTGTACTGTAAGCTAGGTTGGATAATGCTGGTTGTAACCAATCATGTTAGGGGGTTTTCAGTTGGGGTGTAGAAATAGGAAAGATGCAAAGGAACAGTGGTGTTGGCGAAGTCTTCTTGGAACATCAGCGACTGAGTCAATAAAAAAAAAGCAGAAAGGTGGCTTTTACTATTGACAAAAGCAGGGGTCAAAAGAAGGAAGTTGAAGTCTTAAGACTGAATAGGCATTAAAAAATACAGGTAGCAATGATGTACTAAACTTGCTTAAAAAAAAAGAAATTAAAGTTATATTTAGAATCAGCTTTACCTGTCACTGTAATTGACCCATCTGAGAACTACAACAAGCAAAAGGAAATTAAGGTATTTCACAAGAGCTGTATTTATATTACAGTTTTTCTAAAAAAGCATTTTCTGAATTACCATAACTAATCTCTCCAACTCATTAAGTCAGAATATAATATGAAGTTCCCCAAGGAAACAAACAAAATGAACTCTAGAGTATCTAGCGAATAGTTAAAGAGGCAATTTATTATTAGGACATACTCGAGCTGCTTCCAAATACAAAAACTCTATTGCAATATCTTGTTTCATCTTTCTAATACATGTACAGTAAACACTAGAGGATAGAGCTGCATCACTTAAATTCATGATTTTTTTAAAAATAATGCAGTCTATATACAATTTTGTGTTTTATTTGATTAAGAAGTGAAGTTATGCCACCAAATATATAGCCAAATTGTAAGTGCTTAAAAAGCAGTGCTCAGAGTATGTTCAGTTCACAGTAAGTAGAGTTATTTGAATAAATATTTTATGGTACATTCTCAAAAATTGGCTACCAACTAAAATATGTTTGACCCATTTTGAATGAGTAAATCGAAAAGAAAAATTTTAAAGAAGAAAAATGCATGTTTATACACTTTTTAAATAAACCAAACCTCGTAAGTGGACATTAATAACAGTGTCCTGCCTCATTTGTTTACACGACTTTGAGAACAAGAAGTTCCTGAACATCAGTCAGGTATCATCCAATTGAATATGACTTTGAAATATATGTTAGCTACTGTACATGTATAGTCAATCAGTCAAGTAGAAGAGAACGTTCCTGAATTTCCCAAACTTTCCTGAAATCCCCACTTGTGACATTTTTCCATGTGCTGCCTACACAATTGTAAATTCTATTTCTAGTTATACTTTCTCATGTTTTTCCTATGATGTGTTCAGTAGTTGGTACTATGAAAAATATTCAATGTAATGATTAGGATCAGTTCTAAAATATGGGGCCAGTTTGAATGACAGTTCATACTCAGTGCATTATTGGCTCAGTCACCAATTGTGTCATATTATTATAGCAAAGGAAGGACATAGTTAAATGTTTCCATCTTTTTTATTCCCCGAGACTGCATCAACACAGGCAAGAGTAGAGGAACATAATATTCTTTATGGGACCAACATCTTCTTGGTCCCATGTAGTTCATTTCTTCATAGAAGAGAAAAGAAATTCTGAGACCCACTTACTAATCCCTTTATCAACTTTCCACCATCAGTGCCTGAATTTTAATGCAGTTTGATTTCTCTGGGACAGAGAGACTGGGGAAGATGAGAAGTTTCTGTGAAGAATGAATACATACTTATTCACAGCTCTAAGATGTGAGGAATTCAATTCTTTCTTTATGCAGTTCCCTACTTCACCTCTTTCTATTTAAAAGCAAAGTTTTGTTTGTTTTTCTTTCCTCTTTATGCTCCTCTATAACCCAGTTTAGACTAAAACTTTAATTCATTATGCATAGTACACATAAACTTTTATCCCTGGTAACTGGCAGGTGTATGTGACTAATAAACTAAGACTTCAAAAACAGAGTATGTGTATGCAGGTCACTTCTGGAGTAATGCAGAGCAGAGCATCGTACCTTCCTGATTGTCTTCAGTGCATAAAAATTAACTGTTTTGGTTAGATTATATCAGGCCTTATGGTTACTTGGAATGTTCTTTTACAATAGTTCACAACCTCTGTTAAGTCTAGTTTTAAATTAATTGATTTCGGTCTAATATTGCACCCAAAATATCCTCCTCTGTAGGTATAAAGCAAGAAAAAAATACCGTGGCAATTCACATGAATTCGGGAACACTACCGAAAGTCAAAAGCCTTTGTCAACTTGCTATATGTAAAAAACTTCCAATAAGGATAAGTCAGAGAGTATCATGAGAGCTACCATGAACTTTTTCGTTTTTGAAGCCAGTTAGGTGAATGTGGAAATTCACAGAGCTCACTCTTGTGCAGGTCTAAACAGAAACCTGCATAAACTGTCAGAAGGAAGCCTGGGTGGGAGAGAATATAATCTTATCTTGCACTCACTGGCAGCGCTGCTATGCAGTCACGCCCAACACAAGCACAGCTCCATTCTTAACATGCAAGGTCTGCACTGGGGCCATGGCCGAATCAGTGCTCCCACTCAGGTGTGCCTCAGTGTATGCAGGCAGATTTGCCCTACCCCTTCTCCAAATCTTCCCCATGCTGTATTTAAAGTAAGGTGAGATAGTACGGGAGCATGAAAACAATTGATTTCTTCACAGGATTTGAATCCAGTTCAAAGGAGAATATAGGAAAATCCAGACCAACATTTAAGATATCCTGTAACCAAAGGGAAATAACAGCATTGCAAGTTGACTTTCTCTGTAACAAAACATTAAATGGCGTTCTATGTCATAGTCTAATGCTCTGGCTATTTAAATATACCTTCAAGGGGATTTGAGTTGAAAGTTTGTATGAGTTTAATAGAACACCTCCAAATTTCTACTCAACAAAGTTATGCAATTCTCCATTGACAACATAAGTATAATACCAATGAGCTCTTAACTGTGGTTTCTCCACTGGAAAGTGATTGTGTGTCAGTATTAAAGATATGCAGAACTGTAACATTCACTGATTTGTTCATCTGCTTCTGTATATTGTATTTATAGAATTACATGACAAGAATTGGTGTAAAGCAACATGTCTTTCCACATTATCTTAGAGGTGAAGTTACTTTTATTTTGCTTCCTTGCGATATGTACTTCAAATGAAACACCATAATTTTTACTAATGAAGTTAAATTTTTTCTTATCTCGTAATTTTCAAAAGCATTTATTGTGACTTTAAAGTGTTGCAAGATAAGGGATTTTGTGGCCGTGGGTAGACTTTTTATACTTTGTTTTATAGATGTACTTTTTTTTTTAACTGTAGTTTGTTTAAGTCACCAAACAGTGTCCAAAATCTTAATGTGTTTCATTTGATGTTGTTAGATTGGAAAAGAAATCAGCATAAAATTGATTAATAGTATTGTCAAAGAATTGTGTATTGTGTACTCACTGGGAAAAAAATAAAATATATTCACATTTCAAATCTGTAAAAAAGCCATTTATGTAAAACAGACTTGCTTGTAGACAAATCCAAAACAGACCATTTTGTCACTTTCAGAACTCTACATTAATATTTTGTGGCCAAATGCACAATCTCATTTTCTCATTTGGTTATGGGTTGGTGGTAATTAATAGAAATTGGTGTTTACTTATAGTAGTGACTAAAGGTCACTGATGAAATGTTAAAAGTGTTTGAAATTATAGATCCCACTCCATCAGCACTACTTTACAGATCTGGTCATCCCCATCCCACAAAGGCCTTCAGATAGATAGAATACAAACTTCTTGGCTCACTCGTTTTCACTAAGTACAATTATAGGATCAGATGCTCTGTAAAAATAAAAAGAATTTTTGAGTTCTTTAAATTAATAATCATAGTAACAGGAAAATGAAAAAAAAGAAAACTTTAAATTTTTTTAAAAAGACATGGTAAGTGGACAATACATTTCAGAGTTTAATTTAGATTAATAATAAGAAAATAAAATAATTACAAATAATGCTGTCTTGATATAATACAATGGTAATATATAATACATGTGGTTAAAGAAAAATATATCAGTTACCAGTATGGTAAATGGTAGAGAAATTACAAAACAATCATTGCTCTATTGAGTCTGAGTGTACCATGGAATCTCCTGCAAATGGCAGAAGTGCAAAGTTACCAGAAAGGTTTATTAAAGATACACTATGCTCTATTTTCTTTTCACTATTCTCTCTTAATTATTGTACATGAGCTAGAGAAAAGATATATCAATGTTACAAGAAAGCATTTAAACAACAAATAATATTTAATGTCCTCAACTTGTGAATATGTATTTTATCTCTTTCAAAGAAGCGATCAGAAGAGTTCATGCTAAATTTCACTTTATAGCAGAGATGTGAAATAAAACTGCAGTAACAGAAGACTGCCATAAGAATTCAAAAGAAAAGGCAAGTGGAAAGACTTGCTAAGTGTGGGACGGGGAGGGGGCTGGGATTCGTGACTTAGGTGGGGAGGTTATATGCCATCTCCAAAAGCTCTCAAGGACTCTTTCACCTCCATGAATTTAGCGTTTTGTTTTGGTCTTCACCATCAGAAGGAATTTTCTTCAGGCCCAGAGAAGGAATCTGGTACACAAGAGTTGCAAAGTTGTCAAGAATCCAAGTGACAGATGAAAGACACTTGTATGATTGTGCATTTAATTTATAAGGAACTACAAAGGTGACTTCCTTTGCATCTTCTAGTCAACACATTTTCTCCTTCCAGCTGTCAAGCTACAAGAAATATATATATATATATATATATATATATATATATATATATATATATATATTCAGTTATCTTTGTAATTAATAAAGGAAAGATACTTCTGTTTTATAATTCAAATACAATGACTTTGGGCTCAGGTCAGCCTCCAATTTCCAGGCCCTTGTAACTGCCTTTAGGTCACAGCACCATATTACCATTTGTCTATAAAATGCTTTGGTGGATACAGCTTCTGGGTAGCAGACAACATTTTTTGGTCAATTTTTAGACAATGTTTTTCTAGAAAACATCTATGAATAATTTGTTTCTGACAAACTGTTTTTTTTTATCGTTGTTTGCTTATGCATTCCTTTTGCAAGCAAGCATTGAGATATTATGCTAAGAATTAAAGATTCAGAGTAATTAAAACAGAAATGGATTTTGCCTTCATAAATAGATTAGTATCATCTGTGAAGTCTGGCCCTGATATCTAGAAAAGTATCTTTTTGATTAATGTTTTTGAATTAAGGGAAAAGAGGCCTGAAGCAAGACTTTCCAAAAAATTCACAAGCAATAAAATCTGCACTAGTTTCATTAATTTCCCTTCACTCCATCACATTATCCAATATTCTAGTTTTTCTCAAAACAGTCTATGGAATTTTAATAGGTATATTTAAAATAAAGAAGAAGATAAAGGAGTGAAAATTCTATGGTTGAATATGTAGAGAATTCTTTACTACTTGACTTCTTTTCAAATCTGTTCAAATCTTATCTGACATAAAACCCTTAGTACTGGAGCATCTTGTAAGACTAGTACTATGTGAACCCACTTTGAGAAATACTCTTCTAGAAGCTGACATACCTCATTCTGTCCCTAGGCTCTACATTAGTGGCCCCCAAGGCATGCATGCCATGCCTTGCTGTGGTTTTTTAAAGTCATTATAAAGTCATGCAAAAAACACATGTGAATCCCAGGTATTCTGTGGAGATAATAGAGAAAAAATATGTAGTGAGAAATTGCAAGTATCCTCCCCTTTTTGATAGAGTTTCAAGTACTTAATTGATATCAGTGTTGAGCACTTGATCAACAGGTAAGGTTGCAATATGTTCTTTAGCTTTTCCGTATTTCTTTTGTGTATTGTTAAATCTCCAAATCATTAGGCTAAAACAAAAGCACGAAAATACACTCATTGTCTTCCCTCTCCCCTAACTCCCAACTCTTACAAAAGGATAGTTTATTCATTTTTTAAGAGTACTGTCTGATTATTACTAGGTTCTACTTCAAGCGGAACATTGCTAAAAATAATAATGGATCACACAAAATTAACAAGGACAGAACTTATAATTTGTCAATAAGACAATAGAGAACTAAGTTGCAGTGGGATGTGGAAAACAGCTAATTAGTAATGATGAACTCCAGTGTACTCAGAAATTGATAAATATAAAAATATAAAAGAGAAATTGAGGATTACCATTATATGAACTTCTGCTGGCATTAAGTGTAAAAGAAGATGATATGTTATAAGGGAAATTAAAGTGAAATGGGGGGAGTGGGGACTTAAATGTACTTGATTAATTTTGAATAATGGTAGATGAATGCAATCAATAGATTAAAATGCCTCAACATAGATGATTTGAGAGTAGTTGCTTACGGGTAATGGTTAGTTTAATAAAAAAGATTAAATAGGTAAATGGAAGCAGCCTGGAAAAAAAGACACAAGATGAAAGTGGCAGTCAGCTTTAGAAAAGCGATTAAAACATTTTCAATAAATGTGCAAGCATTTTTGTGCAAGTAATTATACTCCAAAGATTAAATCCCTGTCTTCATTAATGTTGATGATGCTAATTTTTCTTAGCATTTCCCTGGCATTTAAAGTATACTTCCACTATACCTAAAATGTATAAAATACACACTCATAAACATATGACAATAAAGGATAATTTTAAAGAAATATGTGTTAAATATCCAATATCACCCAATTCTTATTAAAATCATTTAACTAGTTATTATAATAAAAGTTAAAATTTATAATGATGATAAGAGCTGCTTTTGTCATTGACTCTCAAGAGGAAAGATATTTTGGATCTGTTTAATAATATTAAAAATAAAATGAATTTTAACACTTAAAATGTATTTTGTAGCCAATAAATGCAGTAGGAGATACACACATATGTATACACACACACACATACATATATAAATGATTTTCAATTCAGTAGAATCTAAGATATGATGAATACACTCATGTAGTATGGAAAAGGGCACCTAACAAAGACTATAGACATCAAGACAAGTATTCCAGACTGAATAATGCTTTAGATAATCTCTGTTTCTGCTGGACAAATTATATAAGCATTTATACTTATATGTATGTATATATACACTCATGTGCATATATGTTTTTATATATATGCATTTTTATTTGTGTGTAGTACACATACACTCATTTTTTATATATACATTTATATTTATACATATGTGTACATACACTCACGTACACATAAACTTATGTATATCATGTGCATCATATATATCATAATATATACATATATGTGAAGGAATGGATATTTTGTTGTTTGAATAACCAAATGTTTTAGAATGAATAAACAAGTGTATGCATAGTATTGTGCTTGGCACAATGTCGTGGGAGGCTGGCAATGATAATTAATACAATCTCATTATAAACTAGTCGAAAGGAATAGAAGGCATGAACATTATATTAGAAGTAGAAAGTGAAGTAAACAGTATAAGACTGAATGTCGCAGAAATCCATTTCAGGAGTTAACAGGTAGGAGAGAACACTGAGGGCTGGTATGGTCAGTGAGACTTCGGTGATAAAACAGATTGAGTTTGGCCTTAAATGGGAAGAATTGATAGAACATCACCTGGTGGAGAGGAAGCAGACACAACGCAGTCTCCAGCCTACAGGAAACTGCAGTCTCATGAGAGAACCAGCGAATTAAACCGTTTCCAACCAACATCATATGATGGAATCCAAGATATGATAAGTATGTGCAGTGTTATGGTGAGGTATGGAAGGTGGGCACCTAACTCAGACTCTAGGGGTCAAGCCAGGCCTTCCAGATCAAATAATGCCCCAGAGAGTCTCTATTCCTCCTAAACAAAGGAGTTAAATGAGGGCTTCACTTTCCCTCTGCAGAAGCACATGCTTCTTTTTCCATTCTGGGGAGGTAAGGACATCTCACCCTCAAAGGGGATTTCGGCTTTTGGAAATGGGAAAATTCAATTCTACCTTTAAATTCTATGTATCCAAATTTGCCATTCATGTGATAAGTTTCCAAATAAAGAATGCTATATATGCCTAAATCTGCAAACTAAATAAGTATCATAAACATAACACAGTGTGAAGTATTCCTACTTAGAAAATGTGCAGTTTCATGTAAACAACAATAGGAAATACCAGGCAGAGGCAAAATGAGACCAGTTACAAGGAACACAATCCCAAATGGGGCAGAACAGCTTTCCACACATGTGCAATTGAATGCAGCAGAGCCAAACCAGACCCCAGGGCTCAAAGAGGAACTTCATTAGGGAAAATTAAGAACACTACACAATACTAATAAATCTGATACAATAATCTGCCTGAGGACCAACCACAAAAGGAGCACAAACAACTCAAACTATATCCTGGCAAGAACAGATGAATTGAAACAAAGATAATGACGTGAAGTAAAACTTTGTAGGGAAAAATAGATCTTGGTCCTCCTGTCTTACCTCCCTCCCATTCTGCCTTCTCCCAGGATCCTAATGAGTTGTTGATTATCTTTTATTAAAGACCAACAACAGAAAAGCTCAGAAACATGAAAAATAATTAGAGCATAAGACTAAGTATGGATAATTATGAAGTGGCAAAATATAATTAATCATCCTTTCCCTGCAAATCTCTTCTCAAGTGGCTCCATAATTTTATTTTAAAATGCACAAGAACTTTAATTTTGTAAAACCTACGCACATTCATGAACACACATGTACAAATGGCAAACAAAGCTATTTGCTGACAAAATAAAGTTGCTATGAGATTTAGGGGCAATATTCAACATACTCTTGAATGTGAGTTTGCTAGATTAGCTTTCCAGGCATAAACTATACCTGCTCAACACTTTATCTGATATCTTTCTCTAGTCATAGCTTGTCCTCAGGGATTTCAAGTTTTCCATGTTTAAATTTAGTGCTACTAAAAATGATTTTTTTCCCTTGAAAATGTGGATTTTTATTTTCCCAACCATGTGAGATTTGAGAGAGGGTTTCTTAAAAAATATTGTGAACTATTTAAAAATGTGCAACACTGAAACATCATGTCTTATGCCCCATTTGTAACTTCCAGTTTCTGACGCAACACTAAATTGTAAGGCTGCTAAATTGATTTGACTATACTGGCACCCACTGAATTATTTTACCACATTAAGTAAAATAGTATTGTGACTTTTCATGTAAAAACATTCATTCTATTTGACTAAATACCCTATCTAAGAGCTTAAAGTCTAAACATATTAAAAATAAGCTAATCAGTAGTGGAAACAGAATAGAGGGCAGCAAAAATGTGTTTAGAAACTACTAGGCACATGCCTGTTGAACAGTTAAATTTGGGACTTAAACCCGCTTAAGAGAAGCAAAACATAGCACATCATTTTACCTCTTTATGTCAAAGTAAATAACATGAAATTCCTCTAAAGAGACAACCATATTTATTGTACTAAAACCTCAGGCAAGCAAAAATTTACTAGGAGATTCTTTTGTATAAATTGTGGGTAAGCCAGTAGAACTATCTTCAACTGCAGCTTTGCAAAAGTCAGAGAACTATTCTTCCAATAGATCATTTTTTAATATAAACCCTTTATAAAAGCTGAGGATTGAAGTCATAGTAAATATTACCTTATCCAAGGCAATTTTATTGGTGGTTATTAAAGTGTAGGCAGTAGACCAATATTTTGTACCTGGAGAGGTCAATCCACTTAAGCAATATATACTTAGGGAGCAAATAGAGTCAATATTTTCCTGTGAGAAGATCTTTGCATCATCTTAAGCATTTAGCAAATGCCTGAATGCTGTGTTATGTGGAAGAAATTGTCCTTGAGCATAAAACGATTCCTGCATGTGTTCTCATAAGAGAAGCTAAAGAAACTCAGCTATGCTGTGGAACGTACTGCAGTCTGTTGAGCACACCAGAAGTCACCCAATATACTCATGAAACAAGCAACTCATCAATGAAACCAGTGAATCTTAGATTTTCCGTATAGATGTTGATGACTGTGATATACACACTGGTTTTGTTTAGTACCGTCGACAGAAAAAAATAATGCACAACCTAAAAGTTGAGAGTTATGTTTTATTCTGCATTCTTGGGACTTCAAGCCTGCTAGGCAGCATCTCAAGTAACCCTAAGAAAACTGCTCCGAAGGGAAAGGGTGGGAGGAAGCCAGAATATATAGGAGTTTCTGCAACAACACCAGGTAGTGAGAACAAAGTATTACTGTTAATAAAAGAAAACCAGAACCTCAAGTTAAGGAATTTAGCGTTTTTCTAAGTATGGGAAGATGCAAGATTCTGGGTTCACTGACGTCATTCCTTTGATATGCACCTCAGCCATCTGGGGCCAGTATCTTACTGTGCTTTTGAGACAGGCTGGGACCTGGGACCTGGGACCTGGGACCTTTGCTTGCACCTGGACAAACGTCTCCTTGAGCAACAAAATAAAAAGAAACTATGAAGGGGCTTCCTTGGTGGCGCAGTGGTTGAGAGTCGGCCTGCCGATGCAGGGGACGCGGGTTCGTGCCCCGGTCCGGGAGGATCCCACATGCCGCGGAGCGGCTGGGCCCGTGAGCCGTGGCCGCTGAGCCTGCGCGTCCGGAGCCTGTGCTCCGCAACGGGAGAGGCCGCACCAGTGAGAGGCCCGCGTACCGCGTACATGAACAGTTGGGGCAATTTATGGATAACAAGATACAAAAAGACCAAAACCCAACTGCCACTTCTAAAGAGCTGTGAGCAAAAACAGGGTGTTAGGAGCAAAAGCAGGGTACTGTGCATGTCCCCCACACTCAACACTACCAGAGGGGTGGGCAAAACACCTAAGCCTCCCCTCTGGCCCGACCCCTGGATACACCCTTACCCTCACCCCATATAAGGCACCAGCTCACACCCCCAGGGAGTGAGCAAAGGAAACTAGTACTTGTTTTTGCTCCCCCACTGCTGCAGCAGGAGCCCCAGTAAAGCCCTGCCTGAATCTTGTCTGACCTTTTATCAATTTCTATTGATTAAGGAAGGCCAAGAACCCTGGTTGGTAACACTTTCTCAGCCTGAGTCTCCTCAGGGTGCACCGTTGGGGGTGGGATTGGGGGAATTGACTGATAGATGGTGGGCATTCTTTGTTTCCTTCCTGAGTTTCCTCAGGGCTCACCATTGGGGCAGCTGCAATGTGATGGCTGATGACTGTGACATTCTTTGTTTACTGATATGACAGGCAATATTTTATTTCTCAGTACAATGACTGCTCAGTGGAAGTTATCAGAACAAATTAGGCAACAGGTTTTAATCTTATTAATATTTCAATTCTCATTTTCTTGTTTACAGTAATAATGATATGCATTTATTTTTTCCTAATTGTTGATCCAAATTGTGAAGGTTCATATTAAAAACAAGGGGTAAATTAAAAATATATATATGTAATTTTATTTAGAATTTTTCAGTAGAATACCCCCTGTGTATTAGTCAATGCTTTTGGGTGCAAAAAACAGGATATTCCCCAAAAGAAGTAGTTTAAAAATACAGATTTAATGTAACTTAACAAGCTGCCAGTGGGTTAAGTAGATCCAGAGTAGTTGCAGTGAATGAGTTGGCAACAAAATAAATGTAATTAGTTTTGGAATAATCTTACCCAAATCCTACCCACTCTTTCTAAGTAAATTTGTTCAAGAGAAAAATTGTATGGAGTTTCAAAGCTTTGTTCAAAATTATTTTTTTTTTCACTTCAGGACGTAGACAAACAAAGGAGACTTATCTGTGATGTTAATTATTTTGTAAGAAATCATGCTTTATACAGATTCTGAAAAAGTCCAGTGGAAATAGATATATTTCAGATTTATGTGTATCATCAGACATTTTAGAAAAGATGGAGTTAGTAGCTCCCAGATGGGACAGGCAAGGAATAATAATAATAAAATAAAGTATGTAATATGGATAATCTACTTGTTCTCAAAGTATCTTTCCAGTACCCTGGGTGTCCTCAAGACAATTTCAGAGACACTGTGAAGTCAACACTATTTTCATAATAATAGCAAGATGTCACTTGTCTTTTTCACTGGGTTGTTATTTGCAATGATATCGCAAAAGTAGAGATGGATGAAACTGCTACTCCTTCAGCACAAATCAAGTTACTAGCACCAAAATGTACTAGTAGGGCCTCCCTGGTCACGCAGTGGTTGAGAGTTGGCCTGCCGATGCAGGGGACACGGGTTCGTGCCCCGGTCCGGGAAGATCCCACATGCCGCGGAGCGGCTGGGCCCGTGAGCCATGGCCGCTGAGCCTGTGCGTCCGGAGCCTGTGCTCCACAACAGGAGAGGCCACAACAGTGAGAGGCCCGCGTACTGCAAAAAAAAAGAAAAAAAAAAAAAGTACTAGTAGTCATTGTACTTTTTACTGTATCCATTGTATTTGTTTCCGAGGGCTACCTTAACAAAGTACCACAGACTAAGTGGCTTAAAAAAACAGAAATTTATTTCCTCACAGCTCTGGAGACTAGACATCTAAGATCAAAGTGTGGGCAGGGTTGGTTTCTTCTGAGGCCTTGGCTTGTAGACAGCTGACTTCTTCTTGTGTCTTTACCTGGTCTTTCCTCTGTCTCAATATCCTCTTCTTATAAGGACATGAGTCACATTAGATTAGGGACCATCCTAATGTGCTCATTTTAACTTAATTACTTCTTTAAATACCCAGTCTCCAATACAGTCACATTCTGAGATACTGAAGGTTAGAAATTCAACATATGAATTTGAGGGGGACAGAATTCAGCCCATAACATTCACCATCACACATAACTTAAAAAGATAAGAATATCTTGGGCTTCCCTGGTGGCGCAGTGGTTGAGAGTCGGCCTGCCGATGCAGGGGACATGGGTTCGTACCCCGGTCCGGGAAGATCCCACATGCCGCGGAGCGGCTGGGCCCATGAGCCATGGCCGCTGAGCCTGCGCGTCCGGAGCCTGTGCTCCGCAATGGGAGAGGCCACAGCAGTGAGAGGCCCACATACGGCAAAAAAAAAAAAAAAAAAAAAAAAAAAAGGTAAGAATATCTTGATGAAGCAGTAAAAAGTATTAATTTTATTAAATCTCAACCCCTGAGTAAATGTATTTTTAATATTCTGTGTAATGAATGGATGGGAAATACTCATAAATACTTCTGCTCCACACCAACGTATGAATGGGAGTCCCAGATAAAACATGTGTAAGATTGAACTAGCCACTTTTTAAAAACAGAACATATTTAATTAAAATAAAGACTAACATACATGTGTTAATATATGATATTTGTTTTTCTCTTTCTGGCATACATCACTCTGTATGACAGACTCTAGGTCCATCCATGTCTCTACAAATGACCTAATTTCATTCCTTTTTATGGCTGAGTAATATTCCATTGTATATACGTATGTGGAATCTAGAAAAATGGTACAGATGAACCTATTTGCAGGGCAGGAGTAGAGACTCAGATGTAGGGAATGGCTGTGTGGTCA
Organism: Mesoplodon bidens; assembly: GCF_964165515.1. NCBI lineage: Eukaryota > Metazoa > Chordata > Mammalia > Artiodactyla > Ziphiidae > Mesoplodon > Mesoplodon bidens. Next base: position 31,631,392 of record NC_138161.1, read on the forward strand.
TGGGGGTGGTGGGGAGATGAACTGAGAGATTGGAATTGACGTATGTGCACTGCCATGTGTAAAACAGGTACCTAGTGGGAAAATGCTGTATAGTGCAGGGATCTCAGGTCGGTGCCCCATGGTGACCTAGATGGAGGGATGGGGGGGGTGGGAGAGAGGCACAAGAGGGAGGGGATATATGTATGCATATAGCTGATTCACTTTGTCGTACAGCAGAAACTAACACAACATTGTAAAGCAACTATACCCCAATTACAAAAAAAAAAAACGGTTTAAAATATAAAATAAACAAATACTAACGGACAAATAATAGCTATTCAGATGTGAGTATTTGACAGATTTAAAACAAAAACAAAAACAAAGGAAGTAAGCCTGACACCTCAAGCAAAAATACATGAGAGTATTATTAATGACAACATTTGAGCTCTCAAACAAAAATTAGAATTAGAACACATACATGTGCCACCATGAACTTGACAACTTTCTAATACTTAAAGGCTTTTCTGGTAAGACTGATAATAATATTGGCATATATGATTTTTTTGATATTATATAACAAAGTAAGCCAACAATTGAAAGATCTGCATAACTCAATGGGTCAATATCTTCCAATTAGCCAGTGCATGGTATTTAAAATCTTGTATAGACAAAAGATCTATTCAAAGTGCCTGATAGGCTAATGGATTTTAATGTAACAGAGTTTTAAAAGTTCACTGATACAGTTTCAAATTTTGCATTGTGACTTAATTTCAGAAAATTCCACTTGTCAAGTTTTATATAGTATAAAAAGAGGAATAGCCATCATTATTTGAAAAGGCTGTTAAAATACTCCTCCTTTTCCAACTACTTATGTGTGTAAGGCAGGATATAGTTCAACCAAAATGACATATCTCAGTAGATTAAACATAGATGTGTATGTGAAAATCTAAGTCTTTTTATCAAGCTAAACAAATATATGTTATGTAAAGTGTTTACTATTGTTATTTCAAAATATATTAACATATATTTTATTAATTAATTAAATTTCGAATACAGTAAGTCTCTGTAGTTATAACCCACATAAAACAAAAATTTTTGAGTTATCTCATCTTTTGAGTATAAAGCAGCTATTTCCAATAAGACCTTCTGCAGTAATGAAAATGTTCTATATTTGTTGTGTCCAATGTGTTGTGTCCAATATAGTCACATGTAGCTACTGAGCTCTTGAACTGTGTTTGTGTGATTGAGAAACTGAATTTTTTTTATTTTATTTAGTTTCAATAGAAATAGTGGATGTGGCTTGTGGCCATCTACTGGATAGTATAGGGATAAAGCATCCTGAGACCAGTGACATGGAGAGCCACTGGAATAAACCATTGTGGGAGTTTCTAATTCATTCATTAATTCAATTATATTTGTTGTGTAACTGTGATGGTTAATTTATTTGTCAACTTGACTGCAATAAGGGATGCCCAGATAGCTAGTAAAACACCATTTTTGGGTGTATCTCTGAGGGTGCTTCTGGATGAGGTTAGCATTTGAATCAGTAGACTGAGTAACGAAGATTGCCCTCACCGCTGTGAGTGGGTATTGTCAACTACAAATTGGCACTTGTCATTGGCACTTGCCGTTGGCACTTGCCATCTGCCTCTACAAGGATTAAATCATGTGCTGCTGCATCTGCTGACTTTCAACACCCCCTGAAAGGAGTTCAGGTGGAGAGCAGAAATGAGGCACTCTGTGCTCTGGGGAAAACTGGCAGAGCAGGTCTTCAGATAGTAAGATATTTTCAGGAGCTGATTTTATGAGCCCAATTCTTGTACCTCTTCATATCTAGAAAAGCACTAAAATCCTTCATGGTGACGTCTGCTTCTTGTGACTAGGAGTAACCATGAGACTAACAGAAATCTTCTGCAAAAAATACGTGCTTGTTTGCATGTACTCCCTCTTCACCAAAATCACATATATTTGACCTTCCCCCCTACCTCTTTGGAGCAGTTTCACAGAGCTATCTGAGATGCTGCCTCCCAGGCCATAGTCCTCATTTTGTCCCCCAGAAAACTTAACTCACAGCTCTCACGTTGTGCATTTTTTTTAAGTCAACAGTATCATCCAATCTACTGAGGGCCTGAATAGAAGCAAAAGGTAGAGAGGGGGAGAATTCATTTTCTCTGCTTGAGGTGAGGCATAATTTTCTCTTTTCCTTGTTTACTTGTACTTCTGGTTCTCAGACTTCCAACTTAAACTGGAACTACACCATTGGCCTCTAGATTCTCAGGCGTTCTGACTCGTACTGAATTTTACTACCAGCATTCCTGTTTCTCCAGCTTGCAGATAGCAGATTATGGCACCTCTTGGCTTCCATAACTGGGTGAGCCAATTTCTATAATAAATCTCTTATATCTCTATCCATATATCTATATTGATATCATCTATTATATATCCTATTGTTTCTGTTTCTCTGGAGAACCCTGACTAATACAGCAATATGAGGTGCCAGGCCCTAACTAAAGTGCTCAAGGCAAAAATAGACCCTGTACTTGCAATTTACGTACTGGTAAAATATCACCTTCAAACCAATGATGCAGGAAAGGCATATGATACTACGGGACTTTCTAATTGGGGAACTTGATGTAATCATGGGTTGTGGTAGAGCTGCCTCAGTTTCCTAGCTGCCTTACAGTTAAACTGGGTTATATGACAAATTCCAGTGAGTAGGAAATGATATTTATCACTTCCGAGCCAATGTAGAGAAGAGCACGTGTGCCTGACTTGGAGGATTCTTCTCCTGCCACGGCAGTGGAGGAAGCATGTATTTCTGGGGGTTCAGTTACAAGATTCTGGATTTCCCATAGGCCTGGATTTCTCCATGAGTAGATGGAGTATGTTCCCACGATGGGCATCTGCCGTTAGTGAGCAGGACCAGTTACACAATTTGTAGGGCCTAATGCACATGTGAATGTATTGAATGTCATTGAACTGTACACTTAAAAATGGCAAAATTCAGGGAATTCCCCACTGGTCCAGTGGTTAGGACTCAGGACTCAGCACTCTCACTGCTGGGGCCCGGGTTCAATCCCTAGTTGGGGGACTAAGATCCCACAAACTGCGCAGCGCGGCCAAAATAAAGGCAGAATTCAAGAATTCAAGTTATGTATATTTTACCACAATTCAAAAAAACCTTATGAAGAATATCGAAACGATTACAGCAGAGCCTTAAACCAGACATTGGTCCTCCTGCACATGAGGACCTGTGTGACTGCATATGTTGCATGACCATGAAGCTGACCTTGTTAAGTAGGAGATAAACCTTTGTTGTATTAAGCCATTGGGGTTGTGGTGTTATTTATTATCACAGCATAACCTGACATATCCTGACTAATAAAGCACTGAAGAAGAGTTAACTAAAGAAGTGACTTTCTAAGCTAATATCCAAAGTATAAATAGGAATTAGCAAAGTGAATAGAAGAATTACTCAAGGAGAAGGAATGACATATGCTAATATCATTTCTCAAGAGAGATCATGACAAACACAGTATAGAGATACCCTATTTGCTGGATATTTCTATTTATCCCTCCCAAATACTCTTTACCATTTAGCTTTCTGCCCCAGGAGCTGGCCTGAATAGTTTATAACAATGGAGTCCCTTATCTCTGGCTTGTAGTTTTTTAGTTTTTGGTCAGTGGGGAGACCTAACCAAAAAATGAAAAAAGAAAAAAAGGAAAAAACAACTCAAGGGAGCATAAAGAAGTCAAGATATCCATTCCTCTGGCTCCCTCCTTGTGGGGTTGCCTCAGGAGATGCCTTTCACTACAGGTCATGGTTTCTTTCAAGTCTTTTCCAAAAGGATCTATCTTCCTAGTTTTCATAAGCACTCCTATCTCACAATCCCTTTAGTCCTAAGGATAGTCGCACTTTTAGGGTGTGGTTTCAATCTGTCTTACATATCTGTAAATAGTTCATTTATTGAGCTCTTATTGAGCTATCTTGTTTTAAAAGTTGTCATATCGTTCCCATTTGGCTGTAGTATGATGATGCTAGTATCAGAGAACACAAGGACAAGTATGGTTTGAGATGTGGTTAGAGGGCAATGTAGAGGCCAGACAATGCAAGTCCATGTGGTTATTTTAAGCAGTTTTGTCTATCATTTTTTAAGTGAAGCTACTGAAGTACATGCTGGAGGCATGTTATAAATAGGTACACTTGGTAGAAGAAAACTGCTACTACATATTACATTTGAAGCAAAATATAACATAGACTCTGGCTCAATGAATATACTCACCCTTGGACTCTACATGGTTAAATCCATTTTTTTTCTACAAAGTCAATCACAAAACTGTTGTCGTTACTCTGTAGATATGAATCATAGTACATATGAGTAAGAGAATAATGTAACCATCTCAGTTGCCTTGTCTATAGGAGAAAAAATGTATATAATTAGTCTAAAAGGACAGCCCTAGAGGTAAGAAAGAACAGGTTTTTAGGTTTTAATCAGCTCTAAACTGTAGGTAATTAGCCATAATTTCAGAGTAAATCTCAACTGCATTACCAGGTTTATAATTTTCTCACTCCTACAAAGAAATTCATATCATATTTACTTTATAGCTAGAAAAAGAACTATTAAAGCTACCAGTTGAATGAGGTTTGTATCTCATTGTGGCTCATAATGGTATCTAGTTAGAATACTCTGAATAGCTATTTAGTCATGCTATTTATGTCCATTCATATCAATTTACTAAGCCCAAGAAATATTTGTTTCCTTTTCATCAAGTTTGTGTTTTAGAAAAAGTTTTATGTTGTATACAGTCTTGCTAGGAACTGAATCGAGCCACCCCCCTCTTCGTTCCCCACCTCCAAAATCATATGTTGAAGCCCTAAGTCAAAAGTGACCATATTTGGAGATAGGGCCGTCAGGAGATATTAAATTTAAATGATGTCAAAATGATGGGGTCCTAAGTCAATAGGACTGGTAGTCTTATAAAAAGAATAGGAGAGAGGCATGACACAGGGGAAAGGCCAGGTGGAAAACAGCATGAAGGAGGTTGTCTGCAAGCCAGGAAGAGATTTCTTCCTGGAAACCAACACTGCTGGACCTTGACCTGAGACTTCCAGCCTCCAGAACTGTAAGAAGATTAATTTCTGTTGTTTAAGCCACCCAAGCTGACTAGAACAGATTTTGATGCTGAGAAATGGAGTGCCGCAGTAACAATTATGTACAAAGGTGGAAGTGCCTTCGGAACTGAGAAATGGGTAGAATCTGGAAGAGTTTTGAGGTGCAGGCTAGAAAAATCCAAGATTGTGGTGAAGGAGGTGTTGATAGAAATATGAACGTTAAGGGTCATTCTGATGAGATCTCAGAAAGAGAAAATAACTGGAGAGAAAGCTTACATCTCCTTAGATGATAAATAAATAATCATGAGTAGAATGTTGGTGGAAATATGGATATTCAAGACCATTCTTGTGAGATTTTAGATGGAAAGGAGGAAGAGGTTATCAGAAACTTGAGGAAAGGCAATCCTTGTTACAAAATGGCAAAGAAATTCGCTGAACTGTGTGCATGTTGAAGGGTTTTTTGGAAAGTAGAGCTTGCAAGCAATGGATTAGATATATAGCTGAGGAGATTTCTAAGCAAAGTGTTGAAGGAGCAGCCTAGTTCATCCTGACTGGTTATAGTAAAATGTGAAAGGGGAGAGATGAATTAAAGAATAAATTGTTAAGCAACAAGGAACCAGAACTTGAAGATTTGGAAAATTCTCAGACTATCCATTATTACCAAAAATGAGAAAGCTTGTTCTGAAGAGAACGCTGAGGGTGTATCTGAACAATCATTTGATAAAGAGGTTAGTATGAGTGCAAAGCATGATTTTAATCAGCCACCTCAGTAGAGGGCAGAACAGAGATGAGACACTGGACCAAAGGAAACAGAGAAAATAGGGCGGAATGAAGGAAGGCTGTGAACATGTGTTAATCTTCAAGAAAAGGGAAGAATGACCCCCAAAGTCAACTCGGAGAATGTGAGGGCTGCCACTCCCACCATAGACCCAGGGGGAAGGCTGTTTTCTCCTTTCAGTGGACAAGAGGCTGCCACAGATAACTGCATGAGGGGGACCCTCACAGAGAGCTGCATGAGGTGGGGAGGTTACCCCACAAATCCAAAGAGACGACTGCCCTGCAGAGCCATGGGGTGATATTGCCACCCCAGTGGGCCTGGAGGGGAAAGCATCAGAGCAAAGAGGACTGGTTTTAGCCTTAAGATCTAAGGGGATTTGCTCTGCTAAACTTTGGACTAGATTGAGGCCTATCGCCCTTTCTTCTTTCCCATTTCTCCCCTTTGGAATGAGAATTTCCGTCTTACCCTTGTTCCACTATTATACTTCAGAAGCACATAACTTGGCTAGTTTCACAGGTTCACAGCTGGAGAGGAATGTTGCCTCAATGAAACACACCTTGAGTCTCACCCATACCTGATTTTGATGATATTTAGATGAGACATTTGACATTAGACTATCTGCACTGAGTTAAGACTTTGGGGGATGTTGGGGTGTAATGAGTGCATTTTACATTTGAAAAGGACATGAATTTTAAGCTAGAGACTGAATTCTCACCCCAAATTGCCATGGTGAAGTCTTAGCCCCCTATGTGACTGTATTTGGAGATAGATAGGACATTTGAGGAGGTAACTGAGGTTAAAAAAGGTCATTTGGGTGGGGGTCTCATCTGATATGATTGTTGGCCTTATAATAAGAGGAAGAGCTCTCTTTCCACATGCCACAGAGGAAAGGCCATGTGAGGATGCATCAGGAAGGTGGCTGTCTGCAAGCCAGGAAGGGAGCTCTCCCGAGGGACCAAATCTGCCAGCACCTTGACCTGGGACTTCCAGCCTCCAGAACTGTGAGAAAATAAATTTCTGTTATTTAATTCATACTGGTCTGTGGTATTTTGTTATAGCACCCTGAGCTGGCTGATACAATTCTCATTTTAAAATTATAGATAATAGAAAAAGAAAAAAAAATCCTGTCTCCCCTACCTTAATACACCCTATGTAACTTTTGTCTTAAAAGAAAACTGAATCCGTATCAGTTTGAGTCAGAAGCCTGGATTTGGGGGATAGAATGAAGCATGCATAAAATAATGTAATGCCCTGGCAATACTCCGCTCTACTGTTTTGAAAGCCAGATGGCTAACGGTGCTACCACAGGTCTCTCATGAAGACTGTTGCTATCATATGAATCGCTTGGCAGTAGCTTTTCTACCCCTTCACCAGTTGCCAGGGCAACTTGAGTATTGATTGTTGTCTTTTTGCTTCTATGAGTTCCCTTTGCTGTATTTTATGAGTTTGCTGAGATATGTTTATATGAAGCAATATATACGTGTATGGGGGAGTGTTGCTTGTATACATATGAGAGATTGTTTTTCACATGCACTAATCTGACACATGTTTGTTTATTTGTTCCCCCCCCATACAACTAGTGGACCACTGACCATCTTTGGACCTTGTAAATTCTCAAATAGAAGCAGAGCTGACCTCCACTGTGCTTTCGAGGGTTACCTAGGGCTTTCAAAGCACATGGCCTGCTAGGACTCTGAGGCAGGCCACAAATCGTCTATAGGAAATGATAATTTCCATTTTCTCTGTCAAACTATAAGTTCTAGATTTAATGTCAGGCAAGAGATATGTTTTTTTCCTTGAAGAAAACCCCGCACTGCTAACAGTGTTATTAGTTCTATTTTCCGCATGCTCCAAGCTCTCATTAAGATCATCCAAAGGGGTTTCCCTGGTGGCACAGTGGTTGAGAGTCCACCTGCCAATGCAGGGGACATGGGATCATGTCCCAGTCTGGGAAGATCCCACATGCCGCGGAGCAGCTGGGCCCGTGAGCCATGGCCGCTGAGCTTGTGCGTCCAGAGCCTGTGCTACGCAATGGGAAAGGCCACAACAGTGAGAGGCCTGTGTACAGTAAAAAAAAAACCCACCAACAACAAAAAAACAAAAAACAAAACAAAACAAAAAGATCATCCAAAGGAATGAGTAAGTACAGGATTAGAAATCAAAGAAATTTCTTCTAGTTCTGGCTCTGCCACTGTCTAGCTGGACAGGTTTGGACATTGTCATTTAGCATTTTTTTGCCTCATTAACTCATTAAGTATTATTCAAGGACCCACTGTATGTCAGATGTTGTGCAGGGATAAAGAAAAAAATAAACAAAAACAAACAAACAGATAAAGAAACCTAAAAGCTCCAAGTCCCAGAAGAACTTAAAACCTTGTAGAAAAAAAAAGCATAGGTAACAGCAGGGTGTCAGCTGACATCAGCCTGGGAGCCTGCCTGTGTGTAAAATGTGTGGTCCATGACTGCTGTGCCAGGTAGCCAAAATGTATGCATTCTTTAGAAGTAGTAAAGGAAGAGGAGGAGAGATTTGCGCTGCAGTCACAGGGAAAAAGAGAAGAGAGAGGAGGGCCATGGAGGAGAAACTGGGCTATACTGGCATCTGGCCTCCTGCAGGACCACGGGATTGGATCTGAGCTACAGCCTAGAGAAACGTGAGACACTAAAGTTGATCCTGCGATTCTGACACATTGGTGGTTTTGCAGCTTTGGGCTGCCCTGGACTTTTGGACTTTTGTACCCAGAGCAGGAGCTCACTCTCCCAAGAGGAGGGAGAATTTGTGGCAGGTAGAACAGGAGCTAAGAAACTCATCAGATCCAACAAATGCGCAGCAGATAGAAAAGGTCAGCAGTAGAGGCCTGAGTCTGGGGCAACTCCACCTAGAGGCAGGTACTCATCCTTTCATACATGTGGCATCCACAATATTTGAGAAATGGGTGGGTTGTCTTTGCAGGAATTTCCTTTCTCTGCAGGAACATGAATGTGAAGGGGACCGAGGTAACAAGTGATTATTAATGCTAATATAATCTCAGAGTCTATGGAAACTGAATGGGAACATACAGGTTATATGCAGAGTTATCACTAACATGTAAGAAATGTCTAGTGACTGCAGGTACAAATAGCTATGAGGACACCTAAAGGTGTGGAATTAATAACTCCAGGAGGATTTGAGGGAGAGATCAACAGGAAAGGCTATAGTTAATTATTTCCTTAAAGGTAGAAGAACACTTTTCACACGAGGAGAGAGGAGACATTCATTTCAAAATGGCCAGTATTTAAAAAAAAAAAAAAACATGGACAAATAACAATGGCATGTTGAGAGAGTGCATTAGTTTAGAATGTTCTCCACTGCAAGTAATAGAAAACCTAATAACAGTATTTTAAACAAAAAACTTGGCTTTCTGGCATAACAAGAATGCTCACAATAGGTAGTTGCTGCACATGGTTCGGGGAATCAATTATGTCTTTCCTTCATGGTTGCAAAGTGGCTGCTGCAGCTCCAGCTATCACACACATTCTTTAGTCAAGATGAAGGAAAAAGACAAAATGTTCATACCAGCCATCCTCTTTTACCTGGAAGGATAGAGCTTTGCTAGGACCCTTCCTCCCTTCTCCTATGACTTAAGCTAGATCTCAGCCTGGATGTACCATGTTTGTTCCCTTTCAACCCTCCTCCCCTCTCTGCATGCTTGTCAGCAAGGAGGCAATCTGGGAAAGCAAATATTTAGCTGAGAACGTTGCTGTATTGAAAATAACAACAACAACAAATAATTCGTTAGGAAGAATAAAAGAGGAACAAACAGGGAATAGGGAGAAATGACGTATGACTGGAAACGTAGTCTTTGAGATGGAAGGGGGGTAGGGGGCAGGGAGCTTCCAAATGAAACCTAAAAGCAAAGATATGGTCTGATTTTAAAGGCCTCTTTGGACTATGTTTATAAGGCTTGTTCTTTTGTTCCTTGAAACATGGAATAGTTGAATTCTCTTTTAACTTTAAGATTCTATAAGATCCCTTGTCAATAATCCCTAATATTTAAGATCTTTATTCGAACGTCAGAAATTCTCTTTTGGTCACACGCTTACTGCTTGCCCTACTTTCCCTAAAGCTCAACGAATGTAGAACAGTGAACCCTTCCTCCCCCTCTTCCTCTCTCATCACCATCAGTGCTAGGACTTTAGCTACATAAAGAAGAACTTAACTGAAAGTAGCCTGTTTTTAATAGAATGGCATCTGTGGTGTATCCAGCAACTTGAAGGAGCAATGGGTTGAGTAAAAGTGCAGAAGCAGGAAATTCTGGTCAGGTCCTGTCACAGATGTGCTGTGACGCTTTGTGCAACTCTCAGTCTCTGGGCTGGTGTCATGGAGAAAAATCTAAAATAATAGACTGAAACCAGTAAAATTCTGGAGTCCCTTCTAGTTCTATGGTTATTTGTTGACTCACTTCCTTCAGTTCCTCCAAGCATGCACATACTATGGCTGTATTTTATAAGGACTGATCTAATGACATTTAATGGGGGAAAAAAATCAAGGTAAAAAATTCCTTTATTATGAGATGTATGGATCTGTAACTCAGCTAGATTTGTAGTCTTGTGCAGCTAATAGATTTTGCTGTAAAGGAACCTATTAAACAATACTCCCTTAGTTTTGGGGTCCTATATTTTTATGAATTCAGTGTCTCTTATTGCACTGTCAGAAGTTTTGAAGTCTTGGGTTTTCAGATAATTGTCGTTTCCTTCAGAGCGCATTTCTGCCCATGAAACTTGGAGCTACGGCCTTCATGTTCCTAGACAGTCACCAACATCTTTAAATGCCTGTCAGGCATGACTGTGCTTATAAGAATTGAGGAGGTTTTGCAATTGAGTTCAGGGACCTCTCTGTCATTTATCATCAATAAGCTGTTGAAAATAGTACATGAAGGCGCACTGCTGGACAAAGATGCCAAGCTAGGCTGTTCAACTAGCATCCTAGCAGCTCTGTTGTTTATTGCTCCTCTTGGATCACTTCCTTTATTTAATTTTGGCAAGTTACCAAAGTTGAAGAAGATATTTGCTGCTGTTGTGGCTGAGATCAGCCCACTTGTCAAACAAACTGATTGTGAGATGTGGGGGGAAACTTCTCAGCGCCAGAGACCAAAGACAACAATGTTCACTGATGGAGGAAACCTTTATTACTGTGAGGTGGAGCATCTTGTTTTTACAGGAGAGCTGTGACGTTTTTCTAACTGGATTGCATCTGCACTTTTAAAAGACAGACAACTGGGGTATCACTGGAGATAATAGGATCTGGGGCTGGAAAGCCTTCATATTTTATAGGGCTGCATTCATTCCATTTCTTTAAGTAACTGGAGTGTTATTTCATGTTCTAGTGTCTGCATAACTGTGTTGCCTTTGATTCTCAGTTCCATTTAAAATTCCTTGGCATATCAAGGCTAGTGAATGTCAGCAAAGACAACTATCAACATGTAATAACTTCCAAATATGGGAACGTGTAGCTGGAAAACACTTAAATGAGCAGGTCTTTCTATAATAAGTGGGAGTCAGGGGAGAACAAAGTAACTCCAACTACCCTGTGTGTATGTCAGATTTCATTTAGGTTTTGACTGTGCATAGACATAGGCATTTATCACAGACGATCAAGGAACTGGAGTAGGTCTCAATGAAGAATAAGGTTACATAAACCAAATGAGAGACCCATAGGGTACATCACAGAAAACGTTTATATCAACCAGCTTCAAAAACTTGTAGGAACTGGGGAAAGGATATAACCCAACTGGGACAGTAAGGAAATCCTCAATGAAAACTCAATTTAGTAACTTGCTTAGAACTCCATCCAGGTTGTCTATTGTTGCATAAATAACCATGACAAACAGTGGTTTGAAGCAACAACTTACTATCACCTTTATTGGTTCTGTAAGTCTCCCATGAGGCTGCAGTCAGATGTTGGCAGGGTCTGGACTCTTTTGAGGGCTCAACTGGAAATGCAAGATATCTTCTTCAATCCCAGATGTATTGTCTGCCTGAGATGGGACAACTTAGGGCCGCCTAGGCATCTTTCCCTCCATGCCACCTCCTTGCATGGCTAGATGGGTAGCCACAGAACATGGCATTCTCAGGAAGCTAGCCTTCCCTGGAGCAAGTGTTCCAAGAGACTGAGACAGAAACTATGAGATTTTTTATGATCTTGCATCAGAAATCAGACAGTATTCTTTCTGTCACATATTATTTATTACAAGTGAATCACAAGAGTCAGCCCAGATTCAAGGGAAGGGAACTAAACAAGGGCATGAGTATTAGGAGGCTGGGTGCTTTGGGATTCATCTATAGAGACTACCTACCAGAATCTTACCAGTTCATTAGCTAAGTGAATTGTTATAGCTTACTCTTTGCCAAGCAATATACTAAGTTCTTTTAAATAAATTTCTTGGTAGGACCTTCAAGATGGCAGAGGAGTAAAATGTGGAGATCACCTTCCTCCCCACAAATACATCAAAAATACATCTATATGTGGAACAACTCCTACAGAACACCTACTGAATGCTGGCAGAAGACCTCAGACTTCCCAAAAAGGTCTTGGTGCTCTGGCTGGCTGTCAGACCTGAGCCTCTGAGGTTGAAGAGCCAAGTACAGGACACTGGACCACCAGAGACCCCACAGCCCCACATAATATCAATTGGTGAGAGCTCTCCCAGAGATTTCCGTCTCAATGATAAGACCGAACTCCACTCAACGAACACCAAACTCCAGTGCTGCACACCCCATGCCAAACAACTAGCAAGACAGGAACAGAACCCAACCCATTAGCAGAGAGGCTGCTTAAAATCATAATAAGTTCACAGACACCCCACACCACCAGACACGGTTCTGCCCAGCAGAAAGACAAGATACAGCCACATCCAACAGAACACAGGCGCCAGTCCCCTCCACCAGGAAGCCTACAGAAGCCACTGAACCAACCTTAACCACTGGGGGCAGACACCAAAAAAAAAAAAAAAAAAAAACAGGAACTACGAACCTGCAGCCTCTGAAAAGTAGAACCCAAACACAGTAAGTTAAGCAAAACTAGAAGATAGAGAAATACACAGCAGATGAAGGAGCAAGGTAAAAACCCACTAGACCAAAAAAATGAAGAGGAAATAGGCAGTCTACCTGAATAAGAATTCAGAGTAATGATAGTAAAGGTGATCCAAAACCTTGGAACTAGAATAGAGAAAATACAAGAAACATTTAACCAGGACCTAGTAGAATTAAAGAGGAAACAAACAACAATGAATAACACAATAATTGAAATTAAAAATTCTCTAGAAGGAATCAAGAGCAGAATAACTGGGGCAGAAGAATGGATGAGTGACCTGGAAGATAAAATAGGGGAAATAACTACCTCAGAAAAGAATCAAGAAAAAAGAATGGAAAGAATTGAAGACAGTCTCAGAGAACTCTATGAAAATATTAAACACATCAATATTCGAATTATAGGGGTCCCAGAAGAAGAAGAGAAAAAGAAAGGGACTGAGAAAATATTTGAAGAGATTATAGTTGAAAACTTGCCTAATAGGGGAAAGCAATAGTCAATCAAGTCAAGGAAGCTCAGAGAGTCCCATACAGGATAAATCCAAGGAGAAACATGCCAAGACACATATTAATCAAGCTATCAAAAATTAAATATGAAGAAAAAATATTAAAAGGAGCAAGGGAGAAGCAACAAAAAACATACAAGGGATCCACATAAGGTTAACAGCTGATCTTTCAGCAGAAACACTTCAAGCCAGAAGGGACTGGCAGGACATATTTAAAGTGATGAAAGGGAAAAACCTACAACCAAGATTACTGTACCCAGCAAGGATCTCATTTAGATTTGACAGAGAAATTAAAACTTTTACAGAGAAGCAAAAGTTAAAAGAATTCAGCACCACCAAACCAGCTTTATAACAAATGCTAAAGGAACTTTTTTAGGGAGGAAACACAAGAGAAGGAAAAGACCTACAATAACAAACCCAAAACAATTAAGAAAATGGTAATAGGAAGATACATATTGATAATTACCTTAAATGTAAATGGATTAAATGCTGCAACCAAAAGACATAGACTGGCTGAATGGATACAAAAAAAAGACCCTTATATATGCTGAATACAAGAGACCCACTTCAGACCTAGAGACACATACAGACTGAAAGTGAGGGGATGGAAAAAGTTATTCCATGCAAATGAAAATGAGAACAAAGCTGGAGTAGCAATTGTCATATCAGACAAAATAGACTTTAAAACAAAGACTACTACAAGAGAAAAAGAAGCACACTACGATCAAGGGATCAATCTAACAAGAAGATATAACAATTGTAAATATTTATGTACCCAACATAGGAGCACCTCAATACACAAGGCAAATGCTAATGGCCATAACAGGAGAAATCGACAGTAACACAATCATAGTAGGGGATTTTCACACCCCACTTTCACCAATGGACAGATCATCCAAAATGAAAATAAATAAGGAAACACAAGCTTTAAATGACACATTAAAGAAAATAGACTTAATTGATAGTTATAGGACATTCCATCCAAAAAAAACCAGAATACACTTTCTTCTCAAGTGCTCATGGAACATTTTCCAGGATAGATCATATCTTGGGTCACAAATCAAGCCTTGGTAAATTTAAGAAAATTGAAGTCATATCAAGTATCTTTTCAGACCACAATGCCATGAGACTAGATATCAATTACAGGAAAAAAATCTGTAAAAAATACAAACACATGGAGGCTAAACAAAACACTACTTAATAAGCAAGAGATCACTGAAGAAATCAAAGAGGAAATCAAAAAGTACCTAGAAACAAATGACACTGAAAACATGATGACCCAAAACTTATGGGATGCAGCAAAAGCAGTTCTAAGAGGCAAGTTTATAGCAATACAATCCTACCTCAAGAAACAAGAAACATCTCAAATAAGCAACCTAACCTTACACCTAAAGCAATTAGAGAAAGAAGAACAAAAAAAACCCCCAAAGTTAGCAGAAGGAAAGAAATCATATATATCAGACCAGAAATAAATGAAAAAGAAATAAAGGAAACAATGGCCAAGATCAATACAACTAAAAGCTGGTTCTTTGAGAAGATAAACAAAATTGATAAAGCATTAGCCAGACTCATCAAGAAGAAGGGGGAAAAGACTCAAATCAACAGAATTAGAAATGAAAAAGGAGAAGTAACAGCTGACATTGCAGAAATACAAAGAATCATAAGAGATGACTACAAGCAACTATATGCCAATAAAATGGATAACCTGGAAGAAATGGAGAAACGCTTAGAAAAGCACAACCTTCTGAGTCTGAACCAGGAAGGAATAGAAAATATAAACAGACCAAGCACAAGCACTGAAATTGAAACTGTGTTTAAAAATCTTCCAACAAACAAAAGCCCAGGACCAGATGCCTTCACAGGCGAATTCTATCAAACATTTAGAGAAAAGCTAGCACCTATCCTTCTCAAACACTTCCAAAATATAGCACAGGGAGTAACACACTCAAACTCATTCTACGAGGCCACCATCACCCTGATACCAAAACCAGACAAGGATGTTACAAAGAAAGAACACTACAGGCCAATATCACTAATGAACATAGATGCAAAAATCCTCAACAAAATACTAGCAAACAGAATCCAACAGCACATTAAAAGGATCATACACCATGATCACGTGGGGTTTATCCCAGGAATGCAAGGATTCTTCAATATATGCAAATCAATCAATGTGATACACCATATTAACAAATTGAAGGAGAAAAACCAAATGATCATCTCAATAGATGCAGAAAAAGCTTTTGACAAAATTCAACACCTATTTATGATAAAAACCCTCCAGAAAGTGAGCACAGAGGGAACCTACCTCAACATTATAAAGGCCATATATGACAAACCAACAGCCAACATCATTCTCAATAGTGAAAAACGGAAACCATTTCCACTAAGATCAGGAACAAGACAAGGATGTCCACTCTCACCACTATTATTCAACATAGTTTTGGAAGGTTTAGACACAGCAATCAGAGAAAAAGAAGGAAATAAAAGGAATCCAAATCAGAAAAGAAGAAGTAAAACTGTCACTGCTTGCAGCTGACATAATACTATAAATAGAGAATCCTAAAGATGTTACCAGAAAACTACTAGAGCTAATCAATGAATCTGGTAAAGTAGCAGGATACAAAATTAATGCACAGAAATCTCTTGCATTCCTATACACTAATGATGAAAAATCTGAAAGAGAAATTAAGGAAACACTCCCATTTACCACTGCAACAAAAAGAATAAAATACCTAGCAATAAACCTACCTAAGGAGACAAAAGACCTGTATGCAGAAAATTATAAGACACTGATGAAAGAAATTAAAAATGATAGCAACAGATGGAGATATATAGCATGTTCTTGGATTGGAAGAATCAACACTGTGAAAATGACACTACTACCTAAAGCAATCTACAGATTCAGTGCAATCCCTCTCAAACTACCAATGGCATCTTTCACAGAACTAGAACAAAAAATTCACAATTTGTATGGAAACACAAAAGACCCCGAACAGCCAAAGCAATCTTGAGAAAGCAAAACAGAGCTGGAGGAATCAGGCTCCCTGACTTCAGACTATACTAAAAAGCTACAGTAATCAAGACAGTATGGTACTGGCACAAAAACAGAAATATAGATCAGTGGAACAGGACAGAAAACCCAGAGATAAACCCATGCACATATGGTCACGTTATTTTTGATATAGACTTCAAACTATACTACAAATCTACAGTAATCAAAACAGTATGTTACTGGCATAAAAACAGAAATATAGATCAGTGGAACAGGATAGAAAGCCCAGAGATAAACCCACATCCCTATGGTCACCTTATCTTTGATAAAGGAGGCAAGAATATACAAAGGAGAAAAGACAGCCTCCTCAATAAGTGGTGCTGGGAAAACTGGACAGCTACATGTAAAAGAATGAAATTAGAACACTCCCTAACATCACACAAAAATAAATGCAAAATGGATTCAAGACCTAAATGTAAGACCAGACACTATAAAACTCTTAGAGGAAAACTTAGGCAGAACACTCAATGACATACATCACAGCAAGATCCTTTTTGACCCTCTTCCTAGAGAAATGGATTTTAAAACAGAAATAAACAAATGGGACCTAATGAAACTTAAAATCTTTTGCACAGCAAAGGAAACCATAAAGAAGATGACCCTCAGAATGAGGGAAAATATTTGCAAACAAAGCAACTGACAAAGGATTAACCTCCAAAATTTACAAGCAGCTCATGCAACTCAATGTCAAAAAAACAAACAACCCACTCCAAAAATGGGCAGAAGACCTAAATAGACATTTCTCCAAAGAAGATATACAGATTGCCAACAAACACATGAAAGGAGGCTCAACATCACTAATCATTAGAGAAATTCAAACCAAAACTACGATGAGGTATCACCTCACACCGGTCAGAATGGCCATCATCAAAAAATCTACAAACAATAAACGCTGGAGAGGGTGTGGAGAAAAGGGAACCCTCTTGCACTGTTGGTGGGAATGTAAATTGATACAGCCACTATGGAGAATTGTATGGAGGTTCCTTAAAAACTAAAAATAAAACTAACCTACGAGCCAGCAATCCCTCTACTGGGCATATACCCTGAGAAAACCATAATTCAAAAAGAGTCATGTACCACAATGTTCATTGCAGCAATATTTACAGTAGCCTGGACATGGAAGCAACCTAAGTGTCCATCAACAAATGAATTGGTAAAGATGTGGCACATATATACAGTGGAATATTACCCAGCCATAAAAAGAAATGAAATTTAGTTATTTGTAGTAAGGTAGATGGACCTAGAGTCTGTCATACAGAGTGAAGTAAGTCAGAAAGAGAAAAACAAATACCATATGCTAACACATATATCTAAAAAAAAAAAAATTGGTTCTAACCAACCTAGGGGCAGGAGGAATAAAGATGCAGACATAGAGAATGGACTTGAGAACACAGGTGGGGAAGGGTAAGCTGGGTCTAAATGAGAGGGTGGCATTGACATATATACAGTACCAAATGTAAAATAAATAGCCAGTGGGAAGCAACTGCATAGCGTGCATAGCACAGGGAGATCAGCTCAGTGCTTTGTGGCCACCTAGAGGGGTGGGATAGGGAGGGTGGGAGGGAGACTCAAGAGGGAGGGGATATGGAGATATATGTATAGGTATAGCTGATTCACTTTGTTATACAGCAGAAATTTACACACCATTGTAAAGCAATTATACTCCAATAAAGATGTTAATAATTAATTAATTAATTAATTTCTCTCTTGATGATACTATTTTCTTAATTTTATAAAGTAATTGATTCAAATATTTTTTGATGGAAACTCTGTAGCAGACTGTGGTAGACAGAATTCTGAGATGGCATTTGTAATCTCTGCTCTATAGTGTTACTCTTGTGACTATGTTGTCTTACTTAGCAAAGGGTCTTCTCATATTTCATTAAGGTTCCTAACCAGTTGACCTTTTTATAAGAGGATATTAACTCCAACTACTCTGTGTGCATGTCAGATTTAATTTGAGTTTTGACAGTTCATGGATATAGGCATTCATCTCTGATGGTCAAAGATCTGGAATGTGTTCTAATGCATAATCAGGCTCCATAAACCAAATGGGAGACAAATATCCTACATCACAGAGAGTCTTTGTATCAACCAGCCTCAAAATCCCATAGGAACTATGTTCTTATATAATAAGTGAGCCTAATCTAACCACACTGGTAGCAGAAGGGAAAGTCAGAGATAAAAAGCCCATGAAAGATTCTAAGGGTCATTGTTGACCTTGAAGATAGAGGAAGCCATGTGCAAAGACTGTAGAGTAGACTTTAGGAGCTGTGAGTGACCCTGATCCTGATCAACAGCCAACAAGGAAACATGGATTCCAGTTCTACCCTTGCAAGGAACTATATTCTGCTAAGTACCTGTATGGACTTTGAAGCTGGTTCTTCCCAAGAGTCTCCAGATGAGAGTTCAGCCTGGCTGATGCTTTGACTTTGGCCTTGTGATCCATTAAACAGAGAGCCCAGCTGGCCCTCCCTGGGTTTCTGACCTACAGAACTTGAGCTTATAAGTGGTCATCGTTTTAAGCCACCAAGCTGTAATTTGCCATGTAGCAATAGAAAACTAATTTGGTACATGTGGGAATTTCCTTGATATCACACCCTTGCATGATGTCCATTCTTTCCAAGTCTTATCCACCCACTTCGGCACCAATTTTTTTTCAGTGAATTCTTTCTAGTAACTCTATTTCAAACAAACGTTGTCTCTGAATATGATTTTGGGGAATTCAATATAACAGAGTTGTTAACAGAGGTGGTTTAGAAAATAGATGGCCAGAATGGAATTCTGGAGTGGGGTCATTTACCAGCCAGATAGCAATTAAAATTGGATAGATGGTAACTCTTGGCACAACGCTGCCTTACAATTGCCAAGACATTCCATTTGGTAAATTGGGATGGGAAGAAAGTGGAAGAGGATGTAGTGGATTATACAATATCTC
Organism: Mesoplodon bidens; assembly: GCF_964165515.1. Classification (NCBI taxonomy): domain Eukaryota; kingdom Metazoa; phylum Chordata; class Mammalia; order Artiodactyla; family Ziphiidae; genus Mesoplodon; species Mesoplodon bidens. The sequence goes on from NC_138161.1 coordinate 31,650,826, forward strand.
TAACATTTAAGTAATGTAGGGGAGATAGTTATTTTTAGAATTGTGGAATTGATTGCTTTTTTGCTAAGTGTCAATTATGAGGTAAAGAAAGAAAATGACAAACTCAGGTCAGTCCATGACCAACTCGGTGCATGATGTGAAAGTGAAAAATCTTCCATGGCATCACTAACAGAGACTCTCATCACCTAGAGCCAGAGAGTAGACCATGCTGAGTACTAGGCCCAGAATTCAAGAGTGAGTATAGCAGAGCTACAAAGAATGATGAATTCACAGCCTTGGCAAGGTCTAAAGTCAGGAAGGGAGTGAGATCCTATGACCTGCTATGGAGATACCTGGGTGAATGTGCTTGAATACATTGAATCTAAGATTACCTTGTACCATCCGTGTCTACAGAAATGGCTACTTACTCTAGCTTGAGGATAGCAACATATCCTTTCCTAAAGACCATGCAGAGACATCTCTTTGCCTGTGATCATGCTAAAATCTCCCCTAAGGTGTACCCCTCCTGGCTAGGACACCAATAAATAAAGTCAAGTATTAGGATGGTCCAACTGGGAAGTACTGACTCTACTAAGGGAGGATTAGCATTATTCACTAAAGGAACAATAAGGTCTAGACAGTATGGAGCAGCTAGAATCAAGGAAACTTAAATAAGACTTGAAGGTACTGGACAAAGTGAGTTGTATATAACGCTAGATTGGAAGGATTGCATATATGGTGGGCTCCTTCCGATGATTTAGATTCAACACCCAAGCAAGGGCTTGGTTTTGATACACTGTTGGGTTGGCTCTTGGAAAGCTGGACATAATGATGCTCCACATTAAAATACTTGGAGATGACAGAACTCCTCTTGGCAGAATGTTGAGAAAGGATCAAAAATACTCAGAGAGGTAGATATGCAAGAATATATCTATTATGTGAGCCCCAAACCTAGCAAATAGCTACGTTTCCTGGGAGGGCCCAGAGGACACTCTTTTTCCTAAGGAGAGCACTCAGTGAGAGAGGAACTAGCAATGTGGAAGCTCAGCGGTGGAGTGATGGCTATCCACTAAAGGACAACATTAATAATAGAAGATGTTGTGAAACTGAGCTTCTGTTATGAGAATGATAGATTTACAGAATAGAAGAGGCCAGGTGGTAACATTTAACCATCAGACACAAGGTGAGTGTATTTGCCATTATGGGTAGTAAGGTTGAAATGGAAACAAGGGGACTCTGACCCACAGGGATCTATGGTGATGGCTAATACACCAGGACATTCTCAAGAGTCAGATAAATGGAGGAACCAATGTGGTGTAACTTAATATAGAAAATCAAAAAAAGATTGAAGGCAGATGAACTGGTATTAACCACCCCAGTGGAAAATCATTATTCTTCATCCAGTTTCCAGACCTGAGCTTGATTGAAAAAGATGTAGGTGCATTTGAGGAGGAAACCTGAAATGCAACAGCAGTTCACCCAATCCTTCCCCAAAGAGATCTATGTCCATTGGAATGCGGGGATATGCAGAATTTTTGAAAGTTGTTAGTTACAAGGTCCAAGCCAACATGATACCAAGGATCCCAAATCCCCTTGTAGCCACCCATTATAGTGCAATGTCATGTGGCAAATGAGGTACTTGTCTAATTCTAGAGGAAACATAGTCTCATCTTGTGGTCATTTTCCAGTCCCTGAGTTTTTATCGAGGGTAGACAGTAACTAATATACAGTCCAGTCTTGATCAGTGCAATTTTAACTCTCCTTCTACTTTATGATATGGTCCAAGGGGATCTTGATGGTCTGGACATTCTTGCTGTATCACAGTCCTGTGCATAATGGGTCCTGAAAGACAGTGGCAAGAAAAAATCCTCCCAACAGACAGACCTTGTGTAGCATCTGGTCTTCTATCTCACGGGGAGAAAGAAGTGGCCTGTGGTAGGGACATACTCAGATCCCTGACAAGTGGTAAAAGGCTTCGCTGGTTGATCAGTGGCTTGGAAAGAGCAAGGTTGAAAGAGAAAGTCTAGATTAAGGGCATATGGTTAGACTCATGAGAGTCATCAGAATGTGTGCAGATTTTTGTAGAAAATATTAATGCTAACCAGAGTAAATGAATTAATTGGAGGTACTAAACATGCAGGGGGACAGAGTGACTCATTCAGTATATGACAGATACACTCTGTACTCATTGATGAGAGTGTTCGTATAATAAATCCATAAATGAACTAGCCATGACAAAAGAGATGATGGCTATACATGAGTCCAATAGCATGGACTTATTCTAATAAATTTGATATAACTTGTCATTGCACGGGTTCAATCCCTGGTTGGGGAACTAAGATCCCACATGACACACGGCGTGGCCAAAACATTAAAAAAAAATCCCACTTGTCAACAAACTGTGATGCTGGGCTTTTGATATGTTATCATTTCTCAAGATCCATCAGCCACTTGGTGGCAAGTTGATTACACAAGACCCCATCCACTCTGGAATGGGCAGTAATTGATAGATATGCTGGTATGTGTTTTCCTTTCCTGTCCTTAATGTATTGGTCAGTTTTATAGGCTTATAGTATATCTGATTTACTGACATTTTATCTCATATAATATTTCTTTAGACCAAAGGATACATTTTGCAGAAAAGCGATTTTAATATTGAGCCTGGCTCAAAGGATCACTGGCTCTACTATTTTCTGTAGCAGCCAGAGCCTGCCAGTATGATATAATGCTGCAATGGCCACTCAAAGGCATAGCTAAAGTTCCAACTTGCAAATAACACCTTGCTAGTTTGAAGGATTGCTTTCAGAAATGGTATATACCTTTAGCCAACAGCCATTTTGTCCTGAGTCCCTGATATTTATAAGTCCAGAAGTGATAGGGTGAAAGTAGAAGGGACACCCTCCCCCCCATTGCCATCACTCCCCGTGACCCGTTTAGAGGATTTGTGCTTCTTGTCCTTCCAATTTTTAATTTGGCTGGTCTAGAGTTCTAAAACTATGACTTCTACGTGGCCATTTTGGTCCTCAATCCAGTAGACCAGCAGACAAGAAAGTTACCATATTGGCAGTGGTAACTGACTCTGATCATTATGAGGAGGTAGAATTGCTTCTATACAAAGATACAGAAGGTAGTCTGAACCTCTGGAAATACACTGTGGCCACCTTGGCGATCACAAGACTGTTTTAACTATGAACAGATCATAGCCGAACAAAGACACAGTACCAAGGGCTCTGTCACTTGCAGTATAAAGATCTAGATTACCCCAGCATTTAATTAATCCAGAGCAGCAGAAGTGTTGGCCAAGAGGGGAGTGAAAGTAGGCAGAGGATGAATATCACCTTTGCCTCAAGACCAACCACAGCAGTGGAGGCTGTAGCTTAATCTGCTAATCTTGCTTTAAGTATTATTTTTAGAAATGTTACCAGGCACCATCCTGAAGAATCAGTACAGTGAATTTAATGTGAGGGTTGAATGGATCTCACCTTGAAATGGGTGGATTGTAACAGACACTGTGCTTCACACACATTCCCTGGGATAACTTTACAAATTCATTTTCACTCTGACTCCAGCAGCCAGAACCTGCATCTCTTGCTCATAGGACTGTTCTTGGGATGTTGAGCTTATTCTACTCACACAAAGAGGGTGGGAATTGGCTTTGAGTTTATGTCCCTCCAGGCAGAGCCCTAAAACAATAATTATGGTATGAAGGTATGAATTTTCAACTCTCTTACACCTTGATCTAGACAACTCTACGGTGTGATGTACTCTGTCCATAGATTAGCATTTTGAGATTGAGGTAGGACTTTGCCTACCATAGCTGTACTTGGCCCCCTGCATTCCCACGATACCTTCCTGGAGCTCTAGACATCTATTTATTCCTGTCCAAGTTCTGTAGAAGCAATTCTCCCTTCTCATGATGTTCAGGGTCATATAGCTCAGCCAGTGTGATTCTGCTGAAACCCAACTATGGTAAGTATTTAGGACTTTATTCTGAGTGAGACACAATGCCATTGCCCAATTTTAAGCAGAGAAATTACATGATTTTACTTTACTGGATATTTTGTGAAGTCAAGTCTCTACAGGACAAGAATGGAATCGAGGAGACTAACAAAAAAACTATTGCAGGTAAGAGATAATGACAGTTTGGGGGAGGGTGATACCATTGAAGGTTGATTAATAGTGGTCAGACTCTGAATGTATTTTTAAAGTAGAGCTCATATTTGTTGATTAATTGAAATGTGCACCTAAAGGGAAGAAAGGTGTCAAAAATAACTCAAGATACTGGCCTGGATAATTGGAAGAAAGGAATTTCCAGTTAGTGAGAAGTTGTGGGTTTTTTTCTTTTAATTCATAAAAATGTAACTGGAAATAAGCTAAAAGCAGGTCAATCTTAGCAGTGTGAAAGGCTCAAAATGTTTCTTGGCTGGTTTTCCTCTTTCATTTAGAGCAAAATCAGAGCTAGAACATTCAGCTTCTATGCTTCCCCATATCTTTGCAGCCCATTCCTATTCCTGCTCAAACCAAACTTCAACAGCAGTTTTGTGAAGCCTTTCTAGAAAAGGTATCATCTCCATACCCAGCCCTTCTTGGGCTGTATCATGTTTAGAGTTGCAGACTCTTGAGTTAGACTGAATTCAAACTTTGGTACAACCACTAACTGCCTTGAGTAAGTCACAAAAACTTTAAAACAACGCATCTGTAAAAAGAGATAATTATAATACCTGTGTCTTGGGATTAAATAAGACATAAGAAAATAAGATGACAGGTTTAAATGATTTAGGCTGTGTTATTCTGGTGTTAAAAACACAAACAAAAACAAACAAACAAGGTTAAAAGAAGGACCTGATTTGTAGCATCATGATGCCACTGAAAGTTGAGTTAAATGGATACGCACCGGATTCGATTTTGTGTGCAGGTAAGAGTCAGCTCCAGCACACCTATAAATTTGGCACAGTGAGTCACATGTAATATGTGTTCATAAACACTACCTATTAGTGTTACTATTCGTACATATATAATGCTTAGGACCCTGCATTATATTGTATGTTCATGTGTCAGTCTTTCCTCCTATATTATGTACTTCTTGAGGTCAGAGATTATGACTATAGTTTGGAAAACCTAACAAGATACTCTGATCTCTTTCCTTGGATTCTTCTCATCCCATTTTGGGAATAAAGACCCATGTCCTTGTTATTATGTTTGGATATGAGCACCCCATTTACCTCCATCTCTCTCAGGGCTGAACTGGCTAAGTCATCTCTGCTACCTCTTTGCCTCATTTCTTGTCTTTAACATAAGCCTCCTTTTTCCTGCTTCTTTTTGCAAAATATTAACTGAATAAATGAATTGTTGAACAAATGAACTAAAATGGGAGAATACTGAAAGAATAGCAATCCTGAAATCTGGTGCAAATACCAGATCATTAGTTTGGGTGAGACAGAGCCACCCATCATTTGGTCCTGCAAGATAATAATTAATAATAGTAATGATAGGAAAAAAGACAAATAATAAGTATAGATATCACTAACAAATATAATAACTATAGATATACAAATGAGAGTCATTTGCCTAAGCATTTTCTCTCCATTTTAAAAATTAATCATCACAGTGACTCCATGGGACATACACATTATTTCTACTTTACAGAAATTAGCAGCAAGGGACACTTGAGAGAGAGAAATGCCTGGAACCTTAATGATAAGTATAGGAACATAACAGTTCAAAGCCCCATCTGATTAGGTTGGAATTAAGGAGAGGGTGTTATGGTTGCTATGGAAATATATTCTGGTTCAACTGGGATTAATTCAGAAAAGTTGGGGATGCTGAATCTGCATATGGGAAATCAGAGGATCTATAGAGAGTTGAAGAAGATAGAAAAGAGAAAGCAAAGGACAAGAGTGCATATAAAGATTCCAAATCAACACAAACATGAAGAATGGAAAGGGGATGGAGAAAGACTTCACCCACACCTAGCATACAGTGAGTACCTTCTCTTTCCAAGAAGATGCTTTCTTGAATGTGAATTCCTTTTATATTCACAAAATAACCCTGATTGATGGGTATTCTTCTCTCACCTCTCTCTGTCTGTGCTGGTTGGATTTCACTATTACCATCTTCCATTAGACTCTGAGTTCCATCTCAGTTCTTGCTACATGGTAGCTGCAAATGATTCTAAACAACAACAACGACAAAAAGCAGGGAAAAATATCACAGAACTTGCTTTGCAGAAGAGATAAGCAACTCAAATCTCTCCATTTTTAATTTGCCATTTATATTTTTACTTAGTGCTCAGCCAATTAAGTTTATACTAACTTGTGTATAGAAAAAGCTATGAAGTTTTTGGTGAGCTAAAATAAAGAGTAATGATTTAGTATCTTCTACCTGATGTAATCACATTATAAAAGGAATAAAATTGTCTGTACTAATTTGTGTCACACTAAACTATTAAAATGTTTTCAGCATTATTTAACCGCTGAAATATAGTTTATATAAACAATTTTATTAAGAAAAAATTTGGGGCCAATTCTAGACACAAATCTGGCACCATAATGTTTTTTATATACACCATAGTTAATATGTAACACTCCTTCTCTCCAGGATACCTGAAAATCATTGACCTTAGAAAATATATCAGGACTCCTGGTTGTAGATTACAAAATCCCAAATTGAATTAGTTAGGCAAAACATGGAATGTTTCAGCTCAAGGAACAGAAGGTATAGATGAATGTCCAATGTATGAGAAAGTTGGGGGTGTAGCTGAGGCTTAAGAACTCCTAGAAACAGGGCTTAAAGGACCAATGTATTAACTGAGCTGCCATTTGTCTATTTATATCATTTCCCTCAATATATAAAAGCTATAATGGCTTCCTTTATATGGCAGAAAACATGGTTTTTTATAGCTTCTGTGTTTTTCATCTTAAGTTTTCAAATCTCAGAGAGACAGACTTACCCTGGTTAGTCTGGTAGGATACAGTTCCCAAGCCTGGACTAGTGACTTCAGCATCAGAGAATTCTATTTTTACCGGTCTTGGACAAGTTCTCACCCTTGGACCAATGATGGTGCTTAAGAGATAGAGTCATGAAAACATGGCTTCTACTGAGAGAACCATTAATAAACAGCAAGAATTCTGGAAGAAGGAGAGAATCAGGCAGAGCAAACAGTAGATATTCAGTGTAGGAATATAAAGAGAGAGTTTCCAGTTCTTACATTAACTGTTACGGGGGGACCCAGTAACCTCTTTAATATGGCTCGAAATGGTCCTTGGGTACCAACTCTCAGATTTCAGCAGGCCCTTTCCATATATCAGATCTACCAGGGATAGTTCCCTTCCTGTCATTTGTTATTCCTTCTCACAAAAGGAGTACTGTTAGTATTCACGACAACACTTAATAAAATGAAATCATCTATTTACTCAATACCAAAGGCAGTGTTGGCTATTAATTAACCCTCATTGTTGCTATAGAAAAATAATAACAACAGTTCTTTATTCTTTTATTACTAAGATTGTAATTTAGCAGGAGTTCCATTCCTGTCTTTTTCTTTAATAGGCACTGACCTGTAACAAATTTCTACAAATAACATTAATATTTTCCTTCTCCATCCTTGCTCTCTCCACCCTTTGTCTCCACTCTGTCTTTCAAATCACTGTGGGTCATACAGAGGACACATGTTTGATGTTTGGATTCCAGAATTACAAGCTTCACAGCCAATTTGTATTTGCATAAAAGCAGACTCCTTTTTCAGACATTAGACACACATTGCAGCATTCTGCCTGCCAACTTTATTACTGTTCATTTCACCATCTTACAGTAGCTCTTGCTGAAAAGAGTACCATAAATCTCAGCAATATAAAGATAGTAGACCATAATCACTCATCAAAGAAAGAAGATATTATTTTATTCTATGATACACATCAATGATATGGTATTTGTCAAACAATTTATGATTTGGAAACAAAGGTGATAAAATCTAATTGAATATTTGAACCAGATACCTTGAAGGATAAAACTAGAACTCAAGGAAAAATTATATCTCTCTTTTATTTTGGCTGGGAGTGCTATGTCAGCCATGCTATCCAAATACCTGGGTACAAATGTGGCAGCGTAATAAAAATGCATCCATAGGAAGAGACTATCTTATATATTTTAAAACAGACAGACCCAAACACACACTCCCTGTACCATGTGTTCACATTATAAGGCCCATTCTGTGACTTGCTGAACCAGCTAGTGGGTTACTCTATATTTGAAGAATTTACACTAAGCCTTTTCTTTCCAGTTTTCCTGTTACCGCAGGAGTTATTGATGCTGACTGAACTCAGTGGCTCAATAAACAACTTTGCTATCTCAAAAAGTACACTCACTTTGCCAGCAAGATATTTGGAGTCATTCCAAGAGAAAGAAAAAAAAAAAAACCTGATCAACAGAGAGAAGGGACCACATTGAAACGTATGTAGTCCTATTTTTACTCTGGTCACAAATCATTATCCACTCTGGCATTGATTAATTGGTCTTCCTCAAATCCTCCAGGATTCTTATGAAAACCCAGGATAAAGGACGATTACAATATTAGCAACAGATAGAGAGGGATACATTTTCAAAATGTTGTCTGGAGATAACAGTGCATAGACAAAAATGTGCCACATGGGAGGCAGCTTTTGGTTATTTACATTTTTTAAGTGATTTAGTTCTTTTTGTCAAAGTCTTCATTCACTCCCTTTCTTATCTCAGGTCCACAACCAAGTCTGAGAAATGCGGGGGTGACATGCTGTACATACTCTACCTGTCAGGTGACAGACACCATGGCATCCGGGACCCATTGACAATTCCTGTGTTATTATGTCTAATTCTTCAGGGTGTATTGCTAATGATCAAATTTTGCATTGTTAATTTCAGGTACTACCTTAAATGGATGATAAATGGGCTAAAACAGCTGTCTGAACGTCACATACGGTCAGTCTCGTGGAGAGTTGCCTTGTAATTTTAACAATAGTTTCACTTTGATAGTTAATAAGCTTTTCATTTGAGTACTAATGTTCATCCACATTCTTCTTTACTTACCCACTCTTCAGTGACTGGATTTTTTCCACTTTTTTTTCTCTGTTTTAAAATAAGCTTCTCATTACACTCTATAGTTTGTAATTAACATCCTAAGTGATACATATTGCTCAGTAAAGAATGGCTATTACTATATGTGTATAAAGGTTAAAAGTGTGGTAAGGCACAGGAAAAGAAAAAGAAATAGACCAATGGATTACATTCAAGAGTCCAGATACAGACCTGTGGACATATGAGCACTTTGTGTATGATAAAGATGCCGACACTTCTGTATATGGATGGCTTAGTATATGGCATTGTGAAAGTTGGCTAATTACATGGAAAATAATAAATCTAGATGCCTATTTTACATGACACAAAATGTTTAAATTTAAGTGGGTTAAAAAGGAGTGAAAGGTAATACTGTAAATCTTGTGAAAATGTATGAACCCATACACACTCTACCCCTAGAGTGATGAAAGCCTTCACAAAATCTCCAAAGCAAAGAACCTAAGGTAAAAATTAAAATTAAGTAGACAGTTTAGATTAAGTTTAAATAGTTCTACAGTGATAGTAAACCATCCGAGTTCCAAAATTTTAGAGGATTTAAAAATAGATAGAAAAATAAATTGGCAGATTACTGTTATGCCTAAATTAAGTCTAAAGCCATTTATTCATCAATTGTCAAAGAAAATGTCAGGTAAATAAATCTACAAAATTGAGCTTTGTAATGAATCGCAAGAAAGAGGAACACAAAGTATTACTAAATGTCCACATTTTAATTAACAAATGGTATACAGCACAAACCATGTGGTAAAGCATTGTTCTAAGTATTGTTACAAATCTTAACCCTTTCACTATTGTAACAATCACATGAAACTGGTACTATAAGGATCATCCCCATTTTACAAATGAAGAAAGTAGAAAGAGGTTTGTGACTCACCCTAGGTAAGACAGTAAAGAAATGCACAGACTGAGATAGGAGCCTAGGCAGTTTGGTTACAGATCTGCCCTGTCAACCACTACCCTGTATTGCTTTCCTCAAAATTTTGTATAGAAATAGCAATTAACATTAGACTTCTGGAAAATATTTGCCTTTTGCTTTGATTTTTTTAAACATCTCATTTATTTTAGCTACAATCATAGGAAAAGACAGCAAATATTCCACGTAGTGACAATTAAAATATTCCCGATAGCTCACCAATGTAGACTTGTAATAAAAATCCTACATCTTTCTATGATTATATTTCCATTTCTAATGTTTTCTACTAAACCATAATTTAATAAAAAATAACAGAATAATTCTTACCTTTCTCAAACATGTAAAAATTAGCACTAAGAAAAATAGAATAAGGATAAAAATTGAATTAGATGAAAATTTACTTGGAAGAATTTGGGTTGGATGAGATGAAATTAAATAGCATTAGTTCCTTAAATGTATAAAACATGAACCAGTGAGGACGTAAGTGCATGCTGCAGCTCTCAGTCTCTTTGAGGGATAATTAACTAAAATACTGCAACATTTTAAATTATAAATACATATATGAATTACTAGTCTGGGAGACAGAGAACCCCAGAAACATGTAAGTGGTGTGCTACTGAAAAGACTGTTACTTCTCAGAGGTCAGACACATGTCCTTTTTAAATCATAGAATCATAATATCTTGGTGTTGGAAAGATGCTTCTATATCATCTGCTCAAAAGACCCATCCTACCTTGTACTCCCTTACACCACACTCCTGACAAGTAGGAAGTCAAGCTCTGTGAAGAGCTCTGGAGGTAGGGAAGCCAAGACTCCCCAAGAGGAGTAGTGGAAAATGAAATTGATTGATTTAGACTTACTTGGTTCTAGTTCTGGCTGAGCCAGTAAGGAGCAGAGAAGAAAACCATTTGACCTTGTTATGTCTACATTTCCTCACATGGAAAATAAAAATAAAAATAAAGAACATTAAATATGCTCATTCTATGATTGTATTTTTAAAATAGATTTTCATTATAAAAGTATTTATATAGTCAACCAAAATTGGTTTCCATGTAAATGTTGCAAAAATTTAGAGCTAACCCTTCAAGTAGTAATTGCTCTTTGTTCTGGATATTTCTTGCTTCCTAACAAACCATCACAAATCTTAGTGGCTACAAACAATGACATATATTTTGATCATGGGTTTGAGAGTTGATCAGAGCACGGCAGTCATCAGTTTGTCTCTGCTCTACTCAGCTTTAGCTGGATGGTCCTAAGGCTGGTGGCTGAAGTATTGTTCACTGAGATGTCTGGTGGTTGATGCTAGCTCTTGACTTGGACCTTGGCTTGTGCCAGTGGACAAAATACTTACAAATGGCCACTCCATGTGATGTGACCTGAGCTTTCTTCCTAAAAAAATGGTGGCTAGGTCCTGAGGATGAGTGTCCAGCGAGACAATCAGGTAAGTTCTATCATCTTGTATGACTATGAGTTAGATGTGGAAGGTCATTCAGTGTCACTTCCTCATCAATCTATTCATGAGAAGCAAGTCACTAAACTTCCACTTTAAGGGGAAGGACTCAAACTCCACCTTTGCATGAGAGATGTCAGTCTTCTATGTTAAGCCTTTAAAATATTTGAATATTAATATCCTGTTCCCTTATATTTTCTCATTTCTTAGCTAAATGTATTATTCAGTTTTTTTAAACTTTTCTATCAGACTACGTTTTAGGTAGTAAAATGACTTGACTTTAAATAAAAAATCCTTTTTGACTTGACTTTAAATAAAAAATCCTTTTCATTGGCCATGCTGAATGAGACTGCTCTTCTTAAGATTGTGAAGCAGGAGTTCTCAAAATATGATTCTGAGATTACCTGGGAGTTTCTAAGATTGTTGGGGGCTCTGCAAAGTTAAAATTACTTTCTTAATAATACTAAGGCATTATTTTTCTTTATTGTTCATTTTTCTCAAGAATATAAAGTGGAGTTTTCCAATCCTACACAAGTGATTTCACTGTTGAAAGATACTTAAAAAAAAAAAAAAGGTAAAATTATGACTCTCCTTTGGATATAAAATGATCATGCAATTAAGCTTTATTCTACTCATTAACTGAGAGAACCAAGCATATAAGGGAACCAGTTTAAAGAAAAAGTCAAAAAGGCCCAAATTTATAGGAATAAAAGAATGTTGCAATGAATTGCTGATAGAGGTAAACCTTTTTTTTCACAGAGTTCAAGGGAAGATGTTTAAACCTCTACCAAAAAAGAGAACATTTGTATATCTTTCAGCTACCTACGGAATGGTAACTAGTTCTCACAGAATTAGAATCTGAGAAGGTGGACAGGTGTGTTATAGAAAATGCATTTTTTCTTCTATGTCACAACAGATTGGGGCTCTTTAAAGAAAAATGGAACTGCATTTTTTCATCTCCAGTCTTTTGGCACCTCTTTCATTTTCTGCTTCTTTTATCAATTTACCACTAGTGGTCCAATTATCTTCCCTGATTTCAGTTAATTTCTACATTTTTTAAAAACATAGTTTTCTCTATTGTCAAAGATTATCCTCAAGTACTTAAAGATTTGGTGTACAATTTGGTATACTTTAGGCAGAACATTTCAATCTTGTCTGTACTCTCTATGGCTTACTGAGGTTTCCATCCCCATCTTCCAGATGCTTTTAGATCTGGACCATTACATTCTCTATCACCTCCTGCCTCTCATTTTGTAAGGTCTGTGGAATATTCCTTGAACCCCTAGAAGAGTGTTCTTTGAAGTATGCTCCGATTATCACCCATATCAGAATCTTTTGCTGGCTAAACAAATACACATTTCTAGACAACAACACATTTTTACTATATCAGAATTCCTGGTTTGAGATGAATTTCTGTCATTTGTAACCAAAAGATTTTTCACTGGCATTCTTATAATATTAAACCTTTTAGGAGTTTTAGCTATTGTACTCATTTAGCCTTCATTAAAACTTATTAGCCTTATTTTATGGTTGAGGACACTGAAGAACTAGCTCAAGGTCACATAGCTAGTAATTGTCAGAGCTGGGAATCAAATCAGAGCCTTGTTTATTTGTTTTTCTCCCTCTTAATGTCTCATAGGCTGAGGAAACACCTGAGGGGTCCTGGGAAGGGCTTGGTGACAAAAAGTAATTCACATTGGCCCTGCCTCAGAGTCTGAAGTCCTCAGCATTCTCCAGTTCTTTCAGTTCCAGGCAGCTGTTTAATTGCAAATTATATCCAGAAGGGTGTCACATTAATAGCTACTACCAGCTATTAACTCCTAAACACAAATCAGTGTTCTTGTTCTCTAGACTAGACAGGACTCTTAAAGACCATAATGTTTGTAGGAAATTTTTGAACTGAGAGTGAAGGGAATAGGAAAGGTTGCGGGCAGAAGGCCGCTGTCACAGTGGAGACTTTGGACAAATGACAGATCTCAAGTGCTGGGGGGTGGGTAGCCCATGACAAGTGAGGGGAGGGCTGGGCTGGGGACACAGGCTCAAAGGATTTTAGAAGGGGTGATAAAAGCAAAGATTACCTGCTTTCCATTTTTGCATAGAACCATTTCAAATTCTGGCATCCATTTTGATCCTGCTTCAGTCTTTATGATAAAACACAGGAAATTACCCCCCGAATGTGCAGTGTGTGTTAAATATGAAGAATTAATCCAAGACTGCCAAACCTAATTCACATAAGGTCCCAGCATGAGCTCACATTCAATAATCATTAACATCTTTAACCTATTCTTCAATTTCTTTAATGAATACATGTATCTTATTTCCTTAGAATGTAGGATGATTGGACTGTTCTTCAGGGTCGTATATACATGCAACGTAAAATATGACATTAAAGTGATTAAATCATGTAATAAACATTATCATGTTGCTTTGTTGTCAGAATCATAACTAATGGAATGAGGTCGGAAAGGTACTGCAGAAACAGCTGCAGATATATAATTTTTCCCATGAATTACTCATAGAAGATTTCACAAACCAATAAAGTAATTCCGAAGCTGCATAAATTACTAAATTACTTGTTAAGTTAAAAAATAAGTGACAGAGCTATTTGTGTCCTCGTGGCTAGTGTCAGTGCCCAATAAATTTGTTATAAAATGTTACAGGATTTTAAAAAAATGGTCATCATTTAGGCTTAGATTAACAATAAAAAGCAGGAGCTTTTCCTAAAGCTCTAGGTGAACAATGGTACTTGAAAATGAAACACTGGCAAATTGCCCATCCCCTGTGGGAAAAGGAGGAAGCAGGGGGCAGCATCTTTGTAAGGAATCACACTAGAGAAGGCAAGCTTCTTCCTGGGGCATTAACAACATCTCAACAGGACTCAGAGATTTTTGTCAAGAGCCACAATTTACACAATAATTACACTCATTGGAGCAAATACTGATCCCAAATTGCCTCCTACTTCTTATTCTCTCCCCAAATGGAATGTTTTGTCTATGGACCCGAGTTGTTTTAGAGGGTTAGTTTACTCATGTATTCATTTAACAAATACTGGCTTTTGTATGTCTGTTTTATTTTTCCAAGCAATCAATTCATAGAGCAAACACCCTTTTCCTTTCTATTAATGTACTAAAAGAAAAAAAAAAAGGAATATGGTTTGGAAGCTCCTGGCATACCTAAGCCATGACTCTCTTACAAGCTTAAGGAAAATAAGTATGCTTAAAAGTGTGTCTAGGCATGCTAATCATAATTTATTAAGAAACACAAAGCCAAAGGTAATGAAAGACAACCTGGATTTATGTGGAAACGACAAAGGTTATATTGTGCATTTTACAAGACAAAGGTAGTTTTTCCAGACTATTAGTTGCTGGTTTTTCAAGGACAAATGCAAAGCTATCATTTTTCCAGATGAATAGCATGAGGAAGAGAGGTGAATTTGCCGTGGCCTTTGCTCCTATGCTTACTGTTGTTCAGGAAACATTCACCTATGTCTGTTTGTCTTGACAACGTGGGAATTCACTGAACCGATGCTCAGACTCTGCCTTCGTGGTGCCATGAAAGAGAAGGGTAATTTTAGTCCACCACAGCTGAAACGATTGATGTCCAAGCTCATTATGCATTATTAACTTCTTTATGGTGTTGGGACACCAAGAGACATCTTGTTAAGAAGCAGAGAGTGTAAAACAGGATCAGTGGGATATTGTAATCAGGTTGGAGGAGCAACCAAAGTGCCTGGGAAAAGACCTCCAGATGGTGATGAAAAAAAGATGACTTCCAGTGGCGATGCTACACAAACTCCTGGAGGGGGGCCTCGTGACCACACGCTGGGAAGGGAGCTTGAAGAAGAAGAAAGAGCAGCCAATTCTTCCTTCTACATAGAGATCACGGCAAAAGCCTCCTTGGGGATAAAACACAAACCCTTCGAGCAAAAGAAGTTTGTTGATTATCAGTGGATTTCCATCACTCGTACACCTCCCCCAACTCCTGACCAGCAAGAATTAGGTGCTGCACATACACATGAAAATATCCTTGCCTATCAAGTCTAGGAGTGTTGGTGCCTTGATCTGATATAGCCCAGCTCTGTTGTTTCTTCAAAGCTCTAAAGAAGCAGACCTAATTCATGTTCCAGGAATTCTCATTTGGAGGCAAATTGAATGCTTTGATATGAGAGGTCTTTTCACTTCTGCCGGTGGGAAAAACACCCATGATTTATCTATTAACATTTTTTTTAATCCACTCTTAAGTTTCTCTTCTCATAGAGTTGTGAGAATCAAATAAATTAATATTTGTTTTAATATTTAAAATCCTGTGCAGATGTGAAGTATTCGTGTTATCCTCCTGTTGACATTGAAATTCACACATTAGGTAACTGATTAAAACTCTACTACGAAAGGATGAGGCAACTGCTTAATACTGGATCCTCACCACTGCCCTCCAGATTTCCCTCCTTGTTGACAATAGTTCCCCAGAACTATGAAATGAGATTATCATTTTTAGAGTGACATTGTAATGGTCAAAATTATTTGCATTGCCTCAACTTGAAAGAAATAGTAAATAGTGACTTAGGCGACCTATGGACATGATTTCAGTGTCCTATTTGAAGCTATGTATGAATATTTTTTACTAACTGAAGCTCTAATGTAACTGATCCTATTCAATCACAAACATAGTCATATGCAAATGTATAAATAAAAACAAACTCAGAAAGAAATACATACATTTCAACAGGAGACAAGTTTCAAATGACAAAAATAGAACAATTTAGCAACACCTTAGATGTTCTGTATTCAAGGTAAGACAATCCATGCACTGGGGGAGTACAGTGCTTTACAAGCAGTGAAGCGCTGTTCCCAAGAGATTTAGTGCAAGAGTTTTACAGAGCATTAGAAGCACCAATACTCAAACAGGGTATGATTGGCAAGGGGGGCAGGGATTTCTGTATAAGGTGAGCAGGTCCTATTTTCTAGGATAAGGTAAGCTAGCCAAAGCTCCATTGGAGGATTGTAATTGGTGTACGTTAGGTTTCCTTGTCAGTGAGGTATTTCCCCTGAAGGCCAGCTGGTTTAGGTTTTGACTTGTGACATAAGCTGGGCCACTGGAGAAGCCTCCATTTTGTGGGTCTCACCTGATGGAAGAAATACCGAGGCATGTCATTTAGAAACCAGGAGCTTAGATAGTAAGAACTTGTCTCTGCAATATGCACAATGACACAAAAAGACAGTCTGTTGATCTGGTAAACCTAACCAACCATATAATTTGAGTTGGGCTTGAATGATCTCATTACTTACTCAAAAAAAGCCAGAATAAATCCTGAGGTCCAAACATGATCCAAATTTCTGCAAACTAGACTAGTCTATGTCGTCCTCACAAGGTACACATCATGATAACACAGAGAAGAGACCAAGAGAGTGTATGCGTGGGGTGTGTGTTTGTGTTTCTAGAAGTAGGGAAACGGTGGAGGGGAATGTTTGATAGGAGTCATTTTGTCCATTAGATTATCTAATGTTTTCTGGAAAAATAAAACCCTGAAGGGAGGAGAGGTGTGAAATGCCACAGTATGTTGGGAGAGTAGGGCCACTCTGACTGGGCCAGACCCTTAGCTGTGAGGTATTGTAACAACACAAGACAGGAAGAAAGAGTAATCCCTTGCCCGGCTGGAGAGGTGGGGTGTGGGGGTGTGTGTGGGGGGTTGCATTTCATCACCCTGCAAGCAAATCTTACCTTTCCATCCTCACAATATCTCCATTAATATCTACCTTATGTTACTGATGCACAAGTATGACTATTTAGCTGTTCATTTATTGAGGGCAGACATTTTCTTACTTATCTCCAAACCTCTATTCTTAGCAGTGTAC
Source organism: Mesoplodon bidens (assembly GCF_964165515.1). NCBI lineage: Eukaryota > Metazoa > Chordata > Mammalia > Artiodactyla > Ziphiidae > Mesoplodon > Mesoplodon bidens. The sequence continues at coordinate 31,668,125 of NC_138161.1, forward strand.
CTGGAAAAACCTGGCACTCAAGAAATACGGGAAGTAAGAGGGATGAGAGCAAGGAAAGAATCGCAGACTCTGAGACCAGCATTTGACCTGCCAAGGGAGTCTGACTCCCTCTACCAGGATTCCTGAGATTCTTCTCCATCTCCACTATCAGGGCAGTGGCTCTGTGGCCAAAGTGGGAGGTATCTGAAGAGCAATCATAGGAGTGGATAGAGAATTAGCTGATCTCATGTGTGGCTGTTTGACTTTTAACTCACAGAGAATACTGCACCTGAAAATGAAGGTGAGGGCACGTTTACCTAACTCAGTGGTCCTATGTCTCTAACCTCCTGCCATCTCTAACATTCCACAACTGCGTCCAGTTGTATTGGTCAGAGGCAGACAGCATTATCGATGCCTAATGATTTCATTAACAACAGAACTCTCATTAGAGCAAAGTGCTAAAAATGAAGTGCACTATTCCTTAATAACCAGGAAAAGAATCTGAAATTAGCTTAATTTAATTTCGCTCTAAGGAATTGTAGGGCTATACAGCAAGCTGTGAATAATCTGCTTCAGATCACTGCAGAAAGGGCTGTGTATTCAAGGAGAGGAGAGAGAACGTTTCAGTCTTTTCAGTGGCTATAGATTCATGTGGTCATTAGCACAACTTTATACATCCACCAGCTTAGAATCAGAGACAGCGAGAAGGTCACAGGCTGAAATTTCTCAGAGCACAGCCATCAGAGACATTTCAGAAACAGTTTTATAATTTCTCCTTGAATTCTTGTGCTTTCTGCATTAGACTATTTACATTTTGACACACACATCATGTCAGTCAAGTAAGAGAAGATAGACATCAAGTGCTCCAGGGCCCTAATATACCATTTAGGAGGGAGCCACCAGCTGTGGCATGGAAAATGTGAGGGAAGAATACAATCTTTTTAAAGAACCCTTTGAAACATAAAAGAAAAATTACAGTGTGCTTTGCTGCTTGATTGTCTCCCGTACAAAGGCAACTGACACTGACTAGAATCTGTGGCCTTGCAGCCCACGTGCCTTCCAGATGATCTAAATTACTCAGGCTTGAAATGAGAAAACTTGAAGCCGCACCTTGTATGTAGACACATGCAGGCATTTGGTTGTTTTCAATCAAATGTTGATATGAAGTATCCCTCCGTCTCCTCTCCCCCCACTCTCTTAAAACAAAAACAAAATCAAAACCTGACGTGAAAAATGTTGCCTTGATTCCTGTTGAACGTCGTCAGTAGAAAACTGTCTCATAACCTCCATAAATAAATAGGTTCTAGTCTGTTCCTGATGATCATAATAACAATATATTGAACCCTGACAGTGTCATTTCTAAGCTAGTCAATGGAACTTACCATCCTTTCCCAGAAATTCACCAATTCTGAATTGGGGGCTCGATATAATTAAGTGCTGCCAGCTGAAGATTCCTTGAGGAGCTGGCCATTCCCTCGAGAGAAATACATTTACTCCATTCTTTAAATGCTGGTTGCCAGCATCTCCGAATAAATAAGATGCAACAGTTGATTTTGACTTAGTGCATGATGTTTATAGGATGAGAGCTAATTTGTTTTCAGATCCTATATTCCATCTATTGCTTCACTGACTAAATAGATTAACCCAGGTAAGTCTTACATGTTATTTCTTTATTTTTTTCTGTCAGAGGCTCAGTATCAATATCCGAATTAGAGATGCTGTGGACACTTTCACGGAAATGTATGGGGAGCAGGTGACCAGCATCGATAGAGTGCCTGCACAGTGATCCAAGGCATCACGCTGTTGGCAGTGTTCTCAGATTTCACTGTGCATTAGGTCCCCTGGGTGGTTGTTTGTTAAAAATGCAGATGCTAATGCCTTATTTCACATCTGCAGAATCAATCTCAGGATGTGTGTCTGAAGCTATATCATGAAAAGCATCATAGATAATGTAGGTGAACCTGGGGTCTATATTTTGAAGAACACTGGTTTATAATGTATCAGGTAGAGTCCACTAGAATGGAATAGTGAAAAAGGTACTGGATTTAGAAGCAAATAACCTTGATTCCATTCTTAGTTTCTTGGTTTTCTAACTGTGTTCTTAGAGAACACAGTTCTAAGCCTTAATTTTTTAATCAATAAAAACAAGGAGGTTTTATCCTTCCATCTAGCATAGTCCAACTCATTGTTTTGCTTTGTTTGTTTCAGCCAGGCCACCCAGCATGCAGGGGTGATGTTAGTTCCCTGATCAGGGATGGAACCTGTGCCCCCTGCATTGGGACCGTGGAGTCTTAACCACTGAACCACCAGGGAAGTCCCCCTACTCATTGTTAATGTTGTGTTTTAAAGGAATTTTAGTTAGTTTATTTATTTACTGGCTTTAGAAAAAAGAGATTTAAGCCAGGTTAGTATTGAAAAATTTTTCATTGAAATAATAATGTTCACCCTACAATACTTTTTGAAAAACTGCAATTCTAAAGTAGAGATACATGAAAGTAGTTCCATTTTTATTTACATGGAGTTGAAGTACATCAACATTAGCAATTTGGTGCATAGCTAAGAACGGGTCCTGGTACCAGTGAAAAAAATGAATAAACAAACAAAAGAAAACAAACCATCTTAGGCCTCAGAAAGTATGGCATGGCCAAAGAAACAAAACAAAGCTGAGGGCTTGGTAACCACATAAAACACATTTGGGGTGCAGGCCCTGTTCCACAACTCAGATCTTGGTAATTTATACCATCTACTCCCACCCTCTAAGTTAAATGTCAAAAGAGAAAGAGATTTCCAAAAACGTGCCCTTCCCTTCCAAAATTACACTCTTTATTCCAAAATAATATTAGCTCTGCAGTTAATAGCTTATTTTATTTCCTTACTGTGAAGAAATTATGATTATGTATTTAGCCATTACAGGTGTGACCAGGGTGATTGCCATGTATACCACATTTCAAGGAGGAACGAAGCTTCTTGAAAGCTCCCCATGTGCAGACACTCCTCACTCGCCCATCACTTAAACAGAAAGAACATTCTGGAAAAAAACATTTGTGTACTATATCTACTCCTGTCTATAGCAGAAGATTTAATCATATGGACAGAATTTTATACCAATCCTGCAAAGGTGGCTTTATGTACGCAACTTGGCAAGGGTGGAACTAGAAATGAGAGGAAGACCTCAGAATAATTTATGATTTTCCAAGAGCTTATTGATTTAAAAAATCCTTTGTTTCTATAATATTGTTCTCATCTTTATTTCTAATTAGATCTTATCAAAAGTTAGTACAAACCAGACCGGTGACATTGTCTTCAGAATCAGAGGAGTACAAAAGGAGGCATTTGGCAATTCATCTGTGAATCCTTTTTGCACCTGCATAATTCCTTTCTGAGTTATGTACTTGGAGGCCTAATGCCATGCCTCAAGGGTAGATCAAGGTGTGCCCTGGCAGCGACAGTCTAAGTAAATTTCCCAGCACCTGCAAATATTGTTAGTCAAATTTAGACAGCAGAGGTAGGCAAACCCTTTTTTCCTTCTTTTTTTTCATGTGGTTCCAATCACAATTACGGGTAACTACATGATGTTTGACATTAATAAGTGCAAATTTACTTCTAGGTCAGGTTCGTTTCTACAATATTGAAGAGGGGGAATGGTATTCTCTTTAACTAGTGATTAAAATTAAAATGTATTGTAATTTCCAAAGAGAAAAAAATTACTGCATTAAACGTACTAACGATACAGTGTATAAAAAAGAATTAAATACTAAAATGCATATATAAATCTCTAACACAGCTAAGACTTCCAAGTTGGGGATGAGACTGAGGTCAGGCGGCCAGAAGCAGATTCTACAGGAAAGGGAAGACTGGAAACATGGCACTTGTTTCCCTGACATGGTAAGGATGAGCCTCGAGTAAAAATGCAGTTTTACAGGAGGTTGGATGAAAATAAACCACTATAAGGAAGAGAGCAAAATTTTCTAAGGCTACACACAAAGCCGTCAGACTACACCACTAGAACACTCTGTCTTGCCACTTCAACTTCAGAAATCTTAAAAGAATAAATTTTGAAGATATAGTGTTACAAAATAGAGCGTGGCTAGTTTGTAGAAACTTATTCCCATTGTGTACGTGCATGATGCGTATTTTCTATTTGCCCCTCCAGACCCACTTCTCTTCTCCCCCAACTCCTGTCTCTGCTTGTTCCCCGTGAGGCTGGTCCCAGTCTATAAACACTCTGGCCCTCTGTACCGAGACAAGTTTATAGGTCCCCAGAACTGCACCATTACCCTGCTTGCCCTCTGACTGATGCAGCCTTAGCAGAGCTAACATTGTTTTAAAGATCATGGAGCTAGGTCTTTCCAGCCACTTACGGCTGAGAGTGACTCTGCTTTGGTGGTTCCTTCAGATGGTTCACAGGTGTGACCCCACAGAACGCTGGCTCAGGCTTCACAGTTTTTTCCTTGCACCCTGCAGCTTCCTCATTGTTGTTTAGTGGGAAACACCTCAGGACCACTCAGTTCCCCTGCATGACACTATCCAGAAGATCAGAGGAGTTGACACTTCATAGGGCCACTAAGAGCCAACGGGACCCCTCAAACTCTTGACAGACATCACAGCTTCATACCACTTTTTCTGGAGATGTTTTGTGAAACCAGGACATCTGCCTGTTCTGAAGATGGGCCAGCTCAGTAAAGCACTTTTTATACTTGCTCTCCTTTTGCTTCTTCACTCCTCCTTCTCTCAGTTCCACTTCCCCAGGATTGTATTCCCAAGGAATATGTTAGCTTAGGCTCTGTTTAAAATACACTGGCTTCTGGTTTGGGACAATGGGAGGTACGGTATGATATAGGTAGTTCAGAAGAAAGTGAGTTCAGCGTTTTTGTTTTCCTGTCTTCATTCTTGCCAATTCCACTCCAGCCCTCTCCTCCAACCATTCTCTTGGGGTTCTAGCGTCTGCTTCCTCTCCTGGCTCCTTCAGGCCCACGGGAGACAGTGACTTCAAGGTACTGCACCATCTCTTATTGCTTTCTCTTAACCCTGCCCACACCTTTGTAATTAGCCCATTTATAACATATCTTCAGTTATACTGCTGGTTTGTTCAACAGATCCAGAGAACAAGCCTCATAAGTAAGTTGGAAACTGACACGTTGATAATCTTAGAAGAGAAACAATGGAGTCTACGGCCATACCACACTGAACATGCCAGATCTCGTCTGATCTCGGAAGCTAATCAGGGTAGGGCCTGGTTAGTACTTGGATGGGAACAATGGAGAAGGTCTGCCAAGTTTATAGAAGGTATAAATGAAAAAAGAATTTGGCAAACTTGTCAAACATGTTTCAGATCTAACATTCCGTGATCCTTGCTCAATGAGCAACACAATACTTAATGTTAAGTGTGTCTAAAGTATGAAATAATAAAGGGGAAATTTTTAGTAGTTTTTCCTATTTTATGTCGGTAAATGATACAAAGTAAGTGGGAAATGTGCTCTGATATACTAAAATGTAAAACAAAAACCACTTAGCTTAAAACCAGGATAGATGAGATAGAGTCATCATTGAGATACTGATTGACTATATGACACCAAACAAGTCATTTCCCTGCCCTGAGTCTTAGTGCCCTAATATGTAAAATGGGGATTAAAATGCCATGCTATGTGGGTCACATGATTGTTATAAAGATTAAAAAAGATGAAGCGTGTGAAAGTATATTATTTTTCTAGAGCATTAGTGATATTATAAATATATATGTAAATATTTGTCCTCCATGGAAATAGTCTAATATGCACAAAGGGTTGCAACCTAAAATTATGAAATGGAAAACACTGGAAAACATTGGACATGCCTATTTCTTTGGGAAGAGAATAAGTTCTGGGCTTGTCCATGGTGAAATTCACATTTTGATAGCAATTTATAAATCTTTGGCTAAATAGTGCATACTTATATGCAATGCATCATATAAGTTTTTAAAAGCCTACTTTATATTATTTCCAACAAAAAATTCATTTTTCTGGCCATAATCTTACAAAAGATGTTTCTCTAATCAGTATGTCTGAATATTGTTTCCTGTCATTCTCTACCATTTTTGCAGCATAGTAGAAAAAAAAAGTCACCTTTCCAAAACAAACAAAACATGTGCCCTCTAGGAAGACAGCCATAGGCATAGACCAAGCCCCAAGCAAACCCTGGTCTGAAGATGAGACTTAGATCCAGTTCCTCTGGCTCCACAGGCTTTGCTTCATTCTGTGGCGAAAACTCAGCTGCTCTGAATCTTGGTTTCTTTGCACAGACTCTGCCTGAAACTGCAGCATATGTTACCACAGGCATTTGATTTGCTCTTATTTCTGAGGCTGATTCAGAAAGAACATTTATCAACTCTTCCTGCTTTCTTTGGTTCACATGTTGAAGTTTCGCTGACATCCACTGTAGAATTGAAATCAGATTCAATATCCCATCAATTTTCAGCATAGAAAAGCAAGCACATTTCAGCTGTGTCACTGCATCAGCAGTAAACATATTTAATAATATCAATTACTGACTTCAACACTTTCATGATCTGGAAAAGCATACAACTTCTTGGGGATAGAGTCTTTTGCAACTAAGAGAAAAATGCATTTATTACAGAGTATAGTGCAAACACTTTCAGTGGGTACTAACTATGTAGCTACAGGAATAGCATAATCTTTTGTGATTATTTTGGGAATAGAAATCTAGGCTGAGATGCTAAATAAATCATCTAATTCCTTTAGATATGGTTCTTCAAGAAATCATTGGATTCCCTTAAAGGAGCTATATTTAAATATTCCAGAGAGGCAAATTAAGTTGGTTTTTTTAACTTGTAGGAAACTCCACACTGACTCTTGGAAATTACATGTAGTTGAATTCAACACAGAGATGAATAGGTGGATTTTTGTTATGATCACCATACTCTTGTTAGTTGCTCTATATATTTTCTCATTTTATTATATCAAAAGTCATATCAAGTAGATATTAGCATACCCATTTCATAGAAGAGAAAGCAAATACTCAGAGATGGTAAATAATTCAAGACAAGAAGTTAGTAAGTGGGAGAGACAGATTTTAATCCATGTTCTACTAATTTAAGATTAAGTTCTCTCAAAGGTGTTCTGCTGTTATTTGTTTTGTTCAAGAAGGCATTAGGGATTGATTTCTTTAAAATCTTGGTCTCTAAGATTATAAGCAGTATTCTTTTCTGAAGTAAAAATTTCTCCACTGCTCTCCTTGCAGCCTTGCACATAGTATGCTACTCTATAGAAGACACTCACATTGTGATAGTTTCCTATAGATTGTAAGTAAAAAAAAAAAAAAAGGCTAGCCACGGTTTTTTGTAGGATCTAATGTGCTTAGCTAAGGGCTATATTGTAAATGTTTCACCTTATGGAGGCAATAATAAAGTGAGAACTCCAAAACTTAAGAAAGATTTAAAAAATAGGAGTTTTCAAAAGAATGAGGATGGGGTCCTAATTTTGGACCCAGCCAAAGGAGGAACGAAAGACAACCCAATTCTGTCTTCCCTATCACCTCCTTCTTACTAGGTTTATGGAAATGTGCTCCCATTAACTGGATAAACCCATTGGCACTGCACTAGCAGTGATGGCGTCCTTAGATTCTCACAGCCAAGAATGTGATGGGTCAGTTAAATATCCCTGGATGAGGAAACCACATACATGGGACTACTCCTTGGGGTCTACAGAACTGAAATAGAAGCTGGTTGATTCAGCTTCAGCTGGCAAAGTGGTCAAGCAAAGCCTCCATTTACTAGTGTCAGAGAGACATGAAAAGCAATAAGGAATTCTAGCACAATGCAGAGATGAGCAGTCAGAGACCGGACTCCTGGGCCCTTGGAATCTGTCAAGCTCCGTCATGGGAAAAGGACCTACCCACCTGGTGAGGAAAATGGGGCTGGAGGGAGAAGGTGAGCCAGTTCTTCACCTTGACATGACCAGAGAAGGCTGCATCAACCTGCAAGGGCAAATTCTGTGTGGATGGCCACAGGAATGGCAGTCCTGGGGGGCATCTCTCAGAGACCATAAGAGCAAGAGTTTCTCCCAGACAAAAGGGGATGTGGAAGCAATGGCACCAGGACAGAGGATTAGCACAAAGCCAGTGTGCCTGACTCCCCTGGGTTTGCAGAGTTGCTGATTTACCTTTCTATGGCAGGATGAGGTTTGCCGTTCTCATCACACTTTTTGCTTTTCATTTTGTCCTTGCTCTTTACATATATTATCAATTAATTTAATCCTCAACCAATGATATGAAGACAGACATTAAATAATGTCAGAGTAGTGTTTCAAACCCAGGCAGTCTGGCTCCAGAATCTATGAGCTTGATCACTTTTTCACGTTTCCAGACTTTACCCATTAATACTGGAACAACTTTATATAAAGAAACTTCACGGGAGAGTATGGGAAATCTTGGTGCAGAGGTACACCAAAAAAGTAAGACTTATGCTGTAGCTTCTCCATTTGGAGACTCCTAAGGACTATAGCTTCCTTGTATGAAGACCAATAAGGATCTATTTCTATCTTTCCAGTCCGGCACCAGTACCCTGTAGAAAGATCAAGAAAGGTTTGAAAAGACCCTGAAAAATGCAGGTAGAAAGAAGAGGGGAAGAGAACAGCTAGGGGGAGATGAAACACCTGATGTCCATCTGAAAAGGACTCTAAAGAGAATGAACTTTTTCTGGTTAGAAGAAGAAAACAAAGATTTGGTATCATATCCTTGACTTTGTTTTTGTTCACAAGTTATTAATAATAAGGTTGATTTCTTTCTATTAATAGATAATCATTCCAGCTCTTCTAGGCAATTCAGCCACAACTGAGGAGTTGCATTTATTAATTACTGTAATTATTGTAAGGTATTTGCTTCTGCAACCCATCTCCCTCAATGGACCATGAGTTCTTCCAGGGCCATTCCATGTTCATTTCATCCCCATTCCCTGCACTTAGCTCACAGTGCTGTTGAAGAAAAAAGGAAACCATAAACAAAACAAAAAGACAACCTATGGAAATGGAAGAAACTATTTGCAAATGATGCAACTGATAAGGGCTTAATTTCAAAATAGACAAACAGCTCATACAGCTCAAAACAAACAAACAAAAAAATAATAATCAAAAAATGGGCAGAAGACCTAAACAGACATTTCTCCAAAGAAGAAATATAGATGGCCAACAGGCACATGAAAAGATGCTCAACATCACTAATTATTAGAGAAATGCAAATCAAAGCTACAATGAGGTATCACCTCACACTGGTCAGAATGGCCATCATCAAAAAGTCTACAAATAATAAATGCAGGAGAGGGTATAGAGAAACGGGAACCATCCTATATTGTTGGTGGGAATGTAAATTGGAGAACAGTATGGAGGTTCCTCAAAAAATGAAGAATTGAGTTCCTATATGATTGAGCAATCCTACTCTGGGCATACATCTAGAAAAGATAAAACTCTAATTTGAAAAGATACATGCATCCCAGTGTTCACTGAAGCAACATTTACAATAGCCAAGACATGGAAGCAACATAAATGTCCACTGACAGATGAATGGATAAAGAAGATGTGGTACATATATGCAATGGAATATTACTCAGCCATAAAAAAGAATGAAATAATGCCATTTGCAGCAATGTGGATGGACCTAGAGATTATCATACTAAGGGAAGTAAGTCAGACAGAGAAAGACATATATCATATGATATACTTATATTTGGAATTTAAAAAATGATATGAATTAACTTATTTACAAAACAGAAAAAGACTCACAGATATGGAAAACAAATCTATGGTTACCAAAGGGGAAGCAAGGGAGGATAAGTTAGGAGCTTGGGATGAACAGATACACACTACTATATATAAAATGGATAAACAATAAGGAACTACTGTATAGCACAGGGAACTATATTCAATGTCTTGTAATAATCTATAATGGAAAAGAATCTGAAAAAGGATATACATATATAAATATATATTTACATATATGTATAACTGAACCACTTTGCTGTATACCCTGAAACTAAATCACCTATACTTCAATTAAAAAAGAAAAATTAGAGAACAAATGTTATATTTGTGCCCAGCTATTTGACTTGTATCTCTAAGCTGTGGAACTCTTTTATTTTTAAACAATTCTACCTGGCAATTCTTTGGCTATGGGAATGATCTCACATCTTAGAAGTTACCCATGACCATGTTCTCCACTAGGACTTGGAAAAATAGAGTCTGGGAACTTCTCTGTGAACTGCAACTTTTAGGACATAATCCAGTCACTATCAGTCTTAAGGGGAGATTTAGACCTTCCACAGAAACAAAGTCAGGCCCAATTTCACTTCAAAGTGAATGTGAATGTTGGGGAATGTCGGCAGAGACAAGGAAAGTCACAAAGTTCAGAGATAAATGTTACGTGGTTCCTGCATCTAATGAATGTGCTACTAAGAAGTTGGCACATGTAAAAGTCAAATAATTAGTATGGATTTTTTTACCTTTTAAAAACAAACCTTATCACTTGAATTTTAAACACACTGTGATTCCCCAAAATATAAACTGCTCTAGTTTCTCATATTTTATTTTTAGAATGACGTGCAAACATTGAGGTGAGAAAATGCATTCTGTGTATTTATTTAAAATTCAGACCTGTTAATGGCTTGTGTGCCTATCAAACACTCTGAAGGTAAAAAGAAAGTTAGTCACTTTAACAATTGTCAGGCAAAGAACCAACTAGAAAAAATTTTTTAAGCTAAAATTATTAAATGTCAGAAGCAGATTAACCTATTATTTGCTCCAAGAAGGGGTAAGAGAATGAGAGGCCATTTAATGTAATTATTGGGATAATATCTTGTTATATTTTTTCCAAGTGATCAAATAGTCAACATGACAATATGACACTTTGTTTAATAGCTTTAATTTTAATTTTATTTTGCGTATGTGCCCATGTATATGGGGTTGGGCTGAGAATGTCAGAAGAACTGGGTGAAATAGACTCTCCTTCCCCCATCATGAAGGCACTTCTACTGCACAGGTTGTATTTAGAGAGTGAAAGCACTTGTCTAGTTTAATAGCTTTCACTCCAAATTAATTATTTAATTAACTGGGGTGACATGGCCATTATTTTATTTAGAACCACGAGATATCTCTGCCTAAATGCAAGCCCATTTCATGAGTTTTTTCTCCCTTCCTCTGCCCACCCTATGTATTTTCTTCTGTTATATTCCTTTAGATCTTGCGATTGTGCCATTTGGGACCTCTTGTCCCACTGACAATAAACTGTCTTATAACGCAATGTCTCCACGTGATTTCCTTCTCTGCATTGCCTTGAATCTGAGTCTCCTTCTAGTGTTGCTTCTTTCCTCTCCTCCTCTGTATGAGCTTTTTATTCCCCCCTGCCTTACGTGTCAATGGGACACGAGGTTGGGATGGCATCATCCTATCTCTCAATCACAAGTGCAGTCATTACATGCCAGCATCTGAGGTTTCCACCCCAACTCCTACCGCCATCTTGGAGAATGTCAGCATTCACGCACATGATTCTCTAACAGCCTAGCTCCTTATCCAGTTATGAAGACATTCACTTGGTTGCAATTTTGAAAGTATTCACTCCTGGAAAATTAAATATCAGTACTTTGGAATGTCATATTCTATACTTCTAACACTTTCATTTTATTATTTCCACTAAATTGCTTTGCTGATTTCCTATCAAATGCCTTGAATTCTCTTTGTTCTCCAAATATATTAGTCCCTTATTTTAATGAATGTAAGTGAATTTCTAGCTGGGTGTCCTGCATATTAAAAGTATTTAGGAAAAACTACTTTATTGTTAGCGGTATTGTTATTGTTATTATAATTATTACTATATTATATGTAATTATATGTTATGTTATAATTATTACTATATTATTACTATCTAGATGGAACCCATGGTTTATCTGTTCAGCCATTTTCTTATTAGTTCCTTTAGTTCTCTAACCTTATTCTTCCTTCACAGACCCCACCTGGAAAATTCCAACACTGCTTAAACCAACCCATTGCTTTTCCATTTTGCTCACACTATCCCATTTAGCAAATTGCTCCTTACCTTTATTCCCCTAATGTGGTTCCCCTAACAAACAAATATCCTGATCTTAACCTTGTTTCTAGTTCACGTTTGGAAAAAACACACAGATAGCTGACAGTGAAATAATACTTAGCAATTAGAAACAACTGACTAGCTGTTCACCCTTCAGCATGGATACATCATAAAAACGCATAGCTGGTGAAAGAAAAGTAAGAAGGAGAAGGAGACATATAGTACAAGTACAATAATAACATTTGTCATAATTAAAAATACATGAACACAGGATAACACTAAGCATTTTATAAGAAGCTAATCCTCGTCTATCATATCTACACTGGTTTATTGTACCACTCTACTGACAGGCCTCCCTTAGCCCTTGACCCATTACAGTTAATTTGCTAAAATTCTTCCAAGGTTTCTCACAACACTCAAAGCAAAAGCCAAAATCCTATTGGGGGACAATAAAATGCAGCATGATCCGCCTACTGCCCTACTTTCCTCTCTGTGGTCATCTCTTCCAGCTACAGTGGCCTCTTTACTGTTTTGTTGAACAGGCCAGGGACACTCTTCCTCTGGTCCACACCCTGTGGACATCTCCCATATGCCTTCCAAATATCTCATGGTTTGCTCCCTCTGTTCCCGTATTTCTCAAACATTTATTCAAAGACTACTTTTCTAGGTACTTCAGGGACGGAGTGGGTGGTTGGTGAACGTATCCGTGGCTAAAATTGAAAAGAATTCTTCCTCCCCCGCTCCCCCAGGAGCTACCTTTTAGTGTGTGTGCCAGTGGGAGCGTGGGGAGGGGAGTTAATGAAGACAGATAATAAACAAAATGAGCAATTCCTAAAGCATGTTAGAAAGTGATACACTGTCTGGAGTTAGATGAGGCAGGGAAGAGCCGTAGAGACTGTAGATGTGGGATACAGAATACGCTAACATATTTATTTATTATCTTTTGGATGCTCTGTTGGCTTTATTAACACCCTCTTTCAGGGACGGCAGGACTTCATAGCTGGAGAGCAAGAAAGGAAGCCAAGAAGCTGTCGTCTCAGTATGGGTCATTAAAGGCGTACAGAAGGCACCCTGCATCTCTTGGAAATCTATTCCCTTCCAAAATAAGCATAGACACAATGTATCACCATTTTTTGTTTAGGGCATGTTACTGCTTTCTTTTAACTGCATGCTCAAGGAAGGCCTTGTTGGGAGAGTGACAGTTAAGCAAAGAACAGAAAGAGGTAAGCAGGGGGGCTGTTTGGATATTTGGAGGAATTCGATTCTAGCTGAAGGAGGAGCAAATGCAGAGCCTGGGAGGTGCTGGCATTGGCAGCAGCACAGAGTCCATTATTTCTGGGCCTTGGGAGAGAGGGGATGTGGGAGATGAGTTTACAGCGGTGAAGGACGCACAGGTGTGTAGGGCTTTGTGGGCCTTCCTAAGGATCCTTGGTTTTGCTCTGGGTGATGTGGGAAGCTCTTTAAAGGTTCTGGGCAGAGAAGAGACAAGATGTGATGTCAAGTGTTTATTCAAATGTCACTTTCTCTGTGAGACTCTGACTGCCTTAATCAGAACCCCAAACCTCTCCCTTCCTGGGCACTTCCTATTCTTATTCTCTGATTTCTTTTTTCTTGTTAAGACTTATGAGCATCTAAGCTATATGCTTTACCTATTTATTTTCTTTTTTCTTTCTCCCTGCTTCCTCCTCGAATATTAGAATAAAAAATCCACAAGGGCAGGACGATTTTTTTCTTCTATTTTGTTCGCTGACATATTCCTCAACCCCATCTAAACATGTGCTAAGAGTAATGCACTGGGAGATAGATAAATATCACTGGTAAAAGACATTTGAATAAGTGCCTATAGGGGCAGAGTAGATGAGTGAAAGTGGAAATAGGGATAAAATTGATGAATAACTAATACAAAAGAAGAAACTTACATGGGTCAGTTTTGATAGTGTGCCATGAAATGTTGTCAGATTTGCTCTAGGCAAACAAAATAAAAATACATATATACATGTCTAAATAGAGAGAAGCTCTCAGATACAAATTTCTTTAAGTTACTGATCCTCTGTGATAAGCTTTACTGCCTCTGTGTCCATTTTCACATCTGCTCCACCCTTAGTTTAGAGACAGAAGCCTCTCTCTTTTGTAAAGTGAATCCTTTTATGTTTGGTCAAGAGAGTTTCCTCAAAGAGGAAAAGTCCTCAAAGAGACTTTCCCTTCACTACATTGGTATGTTTATGTGTTTCTCATCTTGATAAACAAAAATGAAAGCAAGTAAATAAGGTAACTTCTGATCCTGTGTACCTTTCCAAATGCTGTTCTGTTTCTTTCAGAGCAAAGCTGTGAGAAGAGGCCTAAACATTCTGTTTCTACTCAACTTCGGGTTCCCGGAATCATTTCTCACACTGGTTCCTGACCATATTCCATACCTAAAACTCTTTAGTTAGGAGCATCATTAATTTGTTAATTTTTGGCTCATTTAAAAGATTATTAGACATATGTAATATGTGTCATCACTCTGCTAGACATTGGGGATGCAACATGGCAGGAGAGAGTATTTTCTTTACAAATCTATCACTACCACCTTCTTGGGCATAAAATTTAGCCTCTCCTTTTGGGTATTAATCAAGTTAAAAAAAAGATGCAGCCTTTAAAATACAACTTAGAGAAAGAAAGGAAAAGGAAATATCTCTCTCTGTATAAAACACAGTTGTTATTCTAAGACAAGATTGCTCAGGACGATGTAAATGACTGATTGTCTTATCGATATTTGATCCTGAGGCTGAAACTGTCATGCTTTCCTTCAATATTTTCTCTATTCTCAGAGATCCAAAAATTCTCAATTCACTTTAATAAAATTAGACCAAAAGGAAAGCTTGTAAACCAAGGATAAAATCTGAGAAAAAGAAGCAAGATGCTAGGGCAGGAATAAGAGAGAAAAAAATCCTTAAGGGACTCTGGAATGAATGGGAGAGGGGTGAATAAAAAAGGAATTTACAGTAAGGAGAGACTCCCAAGTGTACTTGGGAAGTGAGATAAGAAAGAATGAAGTTCTGTCACATTCAGGAAGTTACTGGTAGGTTTGCTGAGTAGCGATTATAAGCCTCTTCTTACCCCCCACTCACTATGCAGTCCTGTGTGGAGAAGACTTGGGCCAGAAGTAAAGAATTTCTTGGTATATTGCTCTGACTCTGGGTGCTTAATTCATGGGATAACAGAGACAGGGGACTTGATTCTGTTAAGAACTGTACTCATGTCTCCTTCCTGTGTTAATGACACATAAGAAATAAGACACTACCTAATCCCTCAAGGAGCTATAGCCTACTGCAGAGGTACACTTCAAGTAAACAGTTGTAACTAAATAAGACAATTGATTTAATGATGTGTGTGCCAAGTGCACTAGAAGGAGAAGCACCTAAATCAGCCTAGGGGTGTCAAGTTCAATGTCACAGAGAATACTGCATTTGAGCTGAGAGTTTTAAGATATAAAAAGTTGATTAGACTCCCAAGAGAAGAGGATACCAGGCAGAGGGAACAGTGCATACAAAGGTATAGAGGAGAAAGGCTTGTTCTGGAATCTATGGACAATTCAATATTGTGGGATTATAAGTAGGAGGTAATGTAAACAAGCAGGGACCTAGGGGGCCTTTTCTAGGACAGACTCCGCGTGTCATCCACCTGCCTCTTGTTTGTAGAAAAACTTTAGCCTCTAGCCCTTCCCCATGTTCCAAATAATAAATGTAATCAGAGAAGTGAGAAAATGCAGAAACAAAGGAATACAGTCAAGCAAAACAAAATAGTAATAGTTTAGCCATTAAAGAAGTCAAGGACATTTGGCTCCTCCTCAAGGGTTATAGATAATATTCTGAGCTGTTTGGCAGATACTGAAACCCCCAACAGGTGGAAGAAGTTAACTGTATGCTTCCCACAAGCACATAGACCTCAGATCAGTTGGAACCAGAAGTTTGATGATGTTGACTCCCAGTTACCTCACCACCAGCCAATCGGAAGAATGTCCATGAGCTGGTCACATACCCCACAACCCCGTTCCCTCACCCTGTCTTTAAAAACTTTTCCTTTTTTCCCTACAAACCATCAGGGAGTTGGGGCCTTATGAGCACTAATGGCCTGGACTCCTTGCTTGGCACCTTGCAATAAACACTGCACTTTCCTTCACCAAAACCCGGTGTCAGTAGATTGGCTTTACTGCACATGGGCAATTGGACCCAAGTTTTGTTGGGTAATAATAATAGCTAGGGAGAGGTTGCAAAGAGCTAAGTGGTTGGATCAGGAACCAGAAGTTCATTAAATGTTGAAAGACTATTTTATGTCTTGCCAAGGAGTGTAGACTTTTATTTTGTAGGCCAATGGAAAAACATTGAAAACTTTTGAGATGGGAGGACCATGGTAAGATCTGAATATTGGCAATATTATTCTGACTTTTTTGTGGCAGGCAGACTGGAGAAACCTGAAACATTTCTAAAAGAATCTTCCATGGAACAGGACTTATGTATGATTTTCCTCAGAGTAAGTATACTGTAGTCAAATACATTTAAGAAAAACACTGCATACTTTATATTCTTGGTGGTTCATAATGCACATTTAAATATCCTAAAGTTATAGTTAGTAAAAAAAAAATGCATAATAAAATTAGCCCTGAGCTTTCCATGTTTATTTGATGTGTTTTTGGTCAGTATTCTTTTTTTTTTTAAAGATTTATTTACTTATTTTATTTATTTTTGGCTGCATCGGGTCTTAGTTGCGGCACACAGGATCTTCGATGAGGCATGTGGGATATTTCATTGCGGCTCATGGGCTCTTCATTGTGGTGCGTGGGCTTTTCTCTAGTTGTGGCATGTGGGTTTTCTCTTCTCTAGTTGTGGCGCACAGGCTCCAGGGTGTGTGGGCTCAGTAGTTGTGATGCGCAGGCTCAGTTTCACTGCAGCATGTAGCATCTTAGTTCCCTGACCAGGGATCGAACCCTCGTCCCTTGCATTGTAAGGAGAATTTTTTAGCACTGGATCACCAGGGAAGTCCCTTGGTCAGTGTTTTTTTTTTTTTTTTTTTTTTTTTTTTGCGGTACGCGGGCCTCTCACTGTTGTGGCCTCTCCCGTTGCACAGCACAGGCTCCGGAAGCGCAGGCTCAGCAGCCATGGCTCACGGGCCCAGCCAGCATGTGGGATCCTCCTGGACCGGGGCATGAACCTGTGTCCCCTGCATCGGCAGGCGGACTCTCAACCACTGTGCCACCAGGGAAGCCTGGTCAGTGTTCTTAATCTCCAAAAAGAGAAGCCACTTCAGGAAGACTGGGGGAATGCAGTGCGCTTTGTTTGGGTAGGAGAGCCTGGAAGACACACTCCTTTCCTCGTCTTTTCCCCACCAGTTGTCCTTGGATGTCAGTGTGTAACGAATATAACCTACCAGGCTCTTGTGGACCTGAGAGAGAAGAGCCAGAGGCTGAAGTCTCTCAACCAAGTGATGGGTTTTAAGACCTCCTTCTTGATGCTGACAGAAGCGAAAAAGAGAGAGGCTGAGGATACTCTGAAAGCTAAGGAAATGGACATGATCCTTGCCAAAACCACTGTACCAGCAGAAATCAGTGGCATCAGATCAAATCATATTTAGAACTCAGACACCTGTCATCCACTCATCAGGCAACAATGGACTTCACCAGCATCAGGGACCACATGCAGGTGGGGGAAGATACAGGTAACAGGAGTCAGCTGTGGAAATCCACCCCCCACCACCAATACACATACACCCTATATCCACCATGCATATCTTCCTTCCAAGACACAGACCCCATCTCAGAAGGGACAAAGAATCTTGAATGTGACGAAAATTTCATCCAAAGGAAATTCAGTTTCCTTTAATTGTAAGTTTAAGATTTTGCATCAGTCACTGAAAGTTGAGGTTAAGGTTAGTTGTGGAGGAGGTACGTTGCCTACTTAAATTTCAAATATCACATAAACAAGGCAGTACTAAAGCCAAACAAAACTTTTTTCTAGATACATTTCATTACATCAAAAAATATCTGTTATATATTATTAAATAAAAAACGGCAAGTTGTAAAATAATATATATAATTGGGTATCATTTATTTCTAAAATTAAAAAAATATTAAAGGGTGCATAGAAAGGCTGGAAAGGCATACTACAAAAAGCTAGCATGGTTATCTCTGGGTGATGCACATGTGGTTGAATTTTATTTTCCATTTTCAGGTTATCTGAATTCTCTAGATTTTCTACATGAACAACTTCTACGTTGGTAATAAGAAACAAAATAAATGGAAAATCTTTGCCCTCTTGCACATACCTGGGTGCAATTAATACATTGACAATGAACTTTAATATTTAGTCCCTGGTGGATTTGTTAGGTATAAACATTGTCTTTGAATGTAATCACTGCTTGTGAATTGATAAAATCAATTCTCTAGATGTGATCAACTATTTTCTAAAATATCTACTGGTGATGAATAAACTGAACCACCTACAACTCATAGAGGAAAATGCCAATCAGAAGAAGCATTTTTCAAATTCTATTTCTAAGGCTCAGTTGCACATATCTTAGCAACCATATACACACTCACAATGTGTCATAAGGCTTTGCCTGGGACGAAGCTGAGTTTGAAGACTGCTGAACTGTAATTTTTTTGAAAGGCTCTTTGTTGTATTTAATATTGCTTCTTATTTTTTAGCAGCACTATTTTTAAGACAGTTAAATCTTCGATTTAGTATATCCTCTTGCAAGTTTTATTTTCATAACTGTTTCCTGTATTAATGGCGATTGCATTTTTTTCCATTTTATCTTAAGCTCTTGTTAAGGATGGAGCTGTATGATCTATTGTTCCTAGGAATGACTTCAAATTTTCTCATTACTGCAAGACATTAAGTTGCCAAGATATGATTTACTTTAGTAAGTGCCTTTTATGTCATCTATGTTGGAGAGTTTTTGTGACTGTTATTTAAATTTCATTTCCCTGGCACTCTGTCTCGCAGTTAAAAAACAAAGGACAGACTAGATGTTGAACTCCACTAAAATACCTAAAACCTTAGATAATGGCCACCGCCTTGTTAGGCAGACACCGCCACCACAGAACACAGACCACATGAAACTGGAGCAGCCCTCTGGAAAAAGCAGAGGAGAGGGGTGCTCCTCGGCGCTGCCTTTCCAAATGTGTTCCTATCAACTGCACACATTTCTGAATATGTTGAAGCAAAGAGAAGACCACAGAAGTGGAAAATTGGAAGGCAGAAAAAAAATCCCCTCAGGCAAAGATTTAAAGTTAATTTTCAAGAATGTTTGGGTGGAGGATGCTTGCTGGGGTTCGATAAAAGTAAGGAATACAATAGAAGGCTTCTGCTCGGAGGCTGAGGGACTGTGTTGAATTGGCTGATAAGAAAATGAAACTGTGTAAACAAATTTAAGGTGACGATGAAGGGGTTCAATCATGCTGAGGACTTGCTAAGCAGAGCTCAGAAAACTGTCACCATATACATCTGAGAAAGTCATGTTTTTCATGTTTGTACTCCGCGATATTTGGAGGAAAAAAACTAAGGTTGATAGGGATGGTCTAATTTAAATCACCCCTCCATTGGATGGCAAAATATTATAATATTTTTATTGAGCACGTTAAGCAAGAGAGAATAATTTGAAATATTGGGTTAAAGCAAGTGTTTAATAAGGAAAGCAAAATAATAACACATTATATTTAAATATTACTCTGTCACTCAGATAATTTAGTAGTCATATTTTATTTGCTGATAATATCTAAAGCCATTATTATTATTCCTTTGATTTATAATGTGTACTTACTTTTAAGGCCTCCCAGTACATGTAAATTACAAAAACCTAAATGATTTAAACAATGGCATAACTAACAATGGCACTTAAGAATTGTATTAGCACTGCAACACTCCTATTACTCACATCAGCAGACCTTACGTATATTATCTCAGAAATGACGTTATTGAATTATTCCCTTCTGATCATATGTACTCCTGTTCAATGACGTTAACCTAAAACATTTTTTTAAATGTTAAGAATAAAATTTTAAATCATATTTTCTAGAAAGATTCCTAACATCAATTATTATTTTTCTTCCAATGCCACCATCTTCACATATTGCCTCTTAAAAATAATAATAAAAATGGCAAGATACTATGTGCCATAGATGCACTTTACATACCAACAATCTTATGAGGTAAGACCATTACTGCATTTGTTTTTACAAAGGAAGGAACTCCAGGCACAAAGAGGTCTAATCATTTTTTTGCAGCATCCCATTGCTACTAGCTTAGCGAGGCTCAAACCCAAGCGTCCTGGCTCAGTTTTGAAACAAAGAAGAAACACTTCCTCTTTCATCACTGATTATTTTAGGTTAATTTAATGTGTTTTGTTCTTTTTTTTTTAAGCAAATACTAATAACTATAACATATTAATTGGTGTTACCTAGGGTGCGAATTGTCAATTGCCAAACACCTAAATATTTGGAAACTTATTTTGGACCAAGTTTTAAAACTTTTTGTTTCTGTCTTTATTCTTTCTGCTGGACTCCAGTTGGGGGTTGGGCAAGAGAGACTGAACAGAACAAAAATGATGAGGCAGAAAATCGGGGAAAGTTCCTGAAGCGGGCAAAGGAGGAAGTTTACACAACTGAGATATCCTGCCATTAAACAGGCTGATGACCTGGCAGGTGACACAGTTTGGCAGCAGAGTCCTTTAAAGCAATTATCACTAGGAAGATACTTTCAAAACTATTGTGATCCCAGCCAAATGGTATTCAGAGGCATGTTCCTGGCCTTGGGAAATGAAATATAAGAAAGATGCAATTGAATAGAAAACCAAAACAGGTAGGATAGTGGGATCCAGTGAATAAAATAAGAACCTGAAATTTGTAGCATGGACTTTTTTGGAGCAGAACAAGATGTGAAAGTAAAAGTCAGTCCTGACTGTGCTTTTCCTCAAGGAACATCAACCATTTTCCAACAAATTAGGGACAATGCTGACAAAGAAATGTGTTTCTACAGAATCATGCCCACGGCCACACCACAGCTGCAAACGTACTGAGGATCAGCTCTTCAGAGGGATTGCTACTTTCTTACCAATGACATTCCCGGCCACATATCATTTCTCCGACTTCTTGAACAAAGATGACTGCAACAACTAATTGCAGAACTGTTTCATTTCTTTAACGCATCCATCTCAAAAATGGCCCCTACTTCCATGTCCCTACTTAGAATCAACCAGTACAAGCCAAAACCCTAAAGAGACCCTCTTCTTGCACACCTCTCTTTCTGTGTGTTCCCCACCCGTCCCCCCAGCCAATAGCTCTGCTAAGTGTTTTCTTTTGCTTCCAGAAACTAATAGTTCTCACCTTGTTTCACACATGTGTGCTCCTGATCGTCTTTGGTCAGTGGGCTGCAGCAAATAAAATGGACCAGTTTTTAGAACGAATATGATTGGACAAATAAGATTTGCTGTCTCCATGAAATGGGTATATGGTAAACCAGACTAGATTCAGACTTCAGTCCAAAACCTTTAGAGGAGATAATTCATGAAGTTAACTAGCCCTAGCTACAAAGTTCAGAAAGACTGAGGGCCAGGGAGTCAAGAACATAACTATAGCTAAAGATTAGTTATATCATAGTTCCCTAATTTATTTATTTTTTACCCTAGAATTATAGAGATGCAAGATAAAGGTGGTATTTTAGGTAATCCAGTAAGGGAGTCAGACACTTGCTCATTTATCTGAATGTTCAGTCTTAATGGCAATTTTGTGATAAATGTATTTTAAAAGATCTAAGACTATATTAATGGGTTTTGTAATTTGTCTGTTTTCGTCTATAAAAGGAAATTCAGAGCTTGTAATCATTATCTGAAAGGTACTACCCTTGACACAGGGACATTTATGTTTGGTATAAATGTCCCTAGCAAGGCTTTCATGGACTGTTTAGGGTTGCTTTGAAGACAGTATGAAAAGAAGATATGCATTGCTTTACCCCCAGAAAATTTCACTATGAAACATAAATATTCTACAACATTTTAAACACAGAATGTAATCTACTATAACGTATAGTTTTGAAGATGTTTCCAAGCCTCCCTGTTTATTTACCAAAAAAAAAAAAAAAAAAGGGGGAAAGAAAAGTAAAACAGTATCTAAACCTCATTATAATTTCCTGACTGTGCAGAAAAGGTAGAGCTGCTAGCCTTTCATCACCTAAACTTTGCTTTGTTTCTATTGACAGATCATTTTAATAACCCCAGTTCTCCAGTTGATGTAAAGTATTCCACATTTCCATGCTTGAGCAATTTATTATCTAACTGCCTAAAATAGGAAATTGTATTTCTGCACTTCTCCTTGGTACTTCTTCTTCTTCTTCCCAGTACATTTGTTTCTCTTTAAAAGGGCACCTGAATAACAATGTTTGCCTCTTCAAAAAAAAATGTTGGTCTGACAGTTTAGCCAGACTTGAGAGATAATGTAAAGCTATTTAAATAGAAGGAGCTCAGTGTCACATGACCTACCATACTTCAGAACTGTTTTCTATGCTGGTCGACACTACAACTGATCTCTTCTGTCTGAATTTATAGAATTTGAGTTAAGTAATTTAAAAAAAAAGAGTGGAAAAATTAACACACAAAAATCAGGGATGACGTTCAGTGTTGTATAGAATAGATAGAAAGACTGACGTGTGTCCACTGCCTAACAGCCTCCGGATCTTCGGCCGCACTCCCAAGCCTTCCATCCTTTCTGCTTAATGAAAGGTGGAAAACATTGTTATTTCTTTCCATCGTGGTTAGTCTAGGAATCGATACAGCAATGACGTTATTTTGAACAGTAAAGCATTTCTCCCATATTGTATTCTAAGTTAACGATGTGACAAGATCCTGGAGAATATACACTCCAGTTTTGTTCATGACAACAAAATGAGTCTTGGGTTGTCCACGTATTCACTTAATGTATTGAACTATGAAACTGAAAAATACCCATGAAATAAGAAACCACAGTGTTTTGCAGGGATGAACTTCCGCACGTCTTTTTCATGCTATTAACTAGCTGAGTGCAAGCCGATTTGAGAACCACCTGATAGTTTATATTTTTAGTCTCAGGGAAAAGTAAATGATAGCTCAAAAGGCTATTTTCATTGCCCTTGATGATTTTGTTCTCCATGGCATTTCCTTATTTCTTGCTGAAGCAACTTTGCTAAAGGCTACAATATACTGAGAACTAGAGCTGGTGGAGTGGAAGTAAGTTAGCTTTGAAGCTAAAAGTGGCCAGACTGCCTCCCTCCGGCAAAAATATCTCCTTATGATACAGCAGAATTCCTTTACAATAGCCTTGGTGAACTTCTAAGAGATTACCTAAGTGTCAGGTCCAGTTTAGAATGTACTTAGGATGTCATTTTGAAGGAAGAAAATTCCACTTTTGTCCAAGTAAGCCTTAAAAAGAACACTCAAGCTTTATTATTCTTTCCCTCCTGCAGGCAAGGCAGGATGAAGTTCGGAATAAGGAAAACCTATAATTAGCATTAGGGAAAGGGTTCATGACCATACATTGTTGCAACTTAAAAAAGAGTTTGGAGAAAGGAGCCCAAATAACCAATATGTCTGGCTTCACCAACTTCAGGTTCAATGTAAGGTTGTATGACTTTTCATAGTTATATCACTATGGCTTGGAGACTGCATGCCATGAATACTGAGGGAATCTTATCTATTCCTCAGTTTCTCTTCCTGAGATCTTCTCCAAAGCCCAGTAGAGTTAGTTTTGAGCAAGGGTAAGTAAATCCTGGTTACCATCACTGGAAAGTAATGCTAGCTTGAGGTAGAGACCATTGCCACATTAGCTTGTTGTCAAGACCTGGCAAACTCAGTAGTTTAGATCAATGTTTACTGACCACGTCTCTGCACCCCATCGTAGTTCCTCAGGATGCAAGGTCACAAGGAATTTAAAATCATCTACATACTTTGCTGGTAAATTTGCTATTTTTTCAATGTGTAGTGTGAGTTCCAGCCTTTCACAGAAAAATTCAACCAATGAACAAGATAAACCAATAGTGCACGGCAAATTTTCCCCCAGATCTCTGTTATTTCTTTCAAGTGACCTACTGTAGAGGCCACCAACATTCCAATTAACTTATTCATTTCAAGAAAAAAAATGTAATCATTTATAAGATTATCTGGCTATAGATAAATCCAGTTTATATAACCATGTGGAATCCATTAATATCTCCATTCCAATTAAGAAGACTTTTTTATTCCTAAATGATAGGTGGGTACTTGTCTTATATATATGCAACTGAAAGGCCTTTTCTGGAGTCTTTCCTGAAGTAGAGGAAGGTTAGCTTCAAACATAATTATACCTTCTAGAAATGCATGTTGTCAAGCAAGCCAAAGGCAGCCTCTCTATTAAAAATCAAAACAATAATGTACATTCAAACAAACCACATTTCTCAATAATTTTAATTGTACCTACCTGCATATTTAGCTTAGTGCTTTATATATGGCATCTGGGTTATTATCATGAGATTCTACAGAAGAATTTCAATTACTGATATAATTTGGATCTGGAATTTTGGAGCCATTTGATTAATACATTCTGCTCATGAAAGATCTTCCTTGCTTTTGTTTTCTTTATCATTTCAGTTGGAAAAAATAGCTCCTTGATTATAAAAGTTTTTCAGCACAGTGTCAAATATTAATTAAATAATCCTAGCTGTTTAAGATGCTATGTGATGAATGTTTCAAGCCCA
The DNA here is from genome assembly GCF_964165515.1 of Mesoplodon bidens. Lineage (NCBI taxonomy): Eukaryota > Metazoa > Chordata > Mammalia > Artiodactyla > Ziphiidae > Mesoplodon > Mesoplodon bidens. The sequence goes on from NC_138161.1 coordinate 31,692,907, forward strand.
TATTTTCAATTTGTTTGATTCTAACCAACTTCACAGTTGTAATTAAATTTTCTCTCTCTAGACAGACATTCAAATCGGAACCAGGGTCCTATTTTAACATCAAGATGTACTGAGTATAACTAGTGGAGCAATGATTTTAGTTTTACTGTGGGCCTAGGTTAGGAAACACTCATGTTTTGCATAACATGTTTAGCATAATTTAACATATGTTTAGCATAATTTAACAGAGCTTTATTAAATCTTTTTAAGTTTTGGTCCCCTGAGGTATAAGAAGTTGACCTTGACTTTTTTATTATTACCAATGGAATCAATTCTCCATGGTTAACAACTCTCAACATTTCTCTCTTGCTCAGAATGCAGATGGAGTAGGAAATTCATAGTTCTGTGTCATTCATGAGGGAAGATTTTCTAAATTTAGAAATATACCATAGCTATACAAGTGGTCCGCCAGCTGACACAGGTATGTTTGCTTTTGGCTGTTTAGTTGAAAAGATAGAACAACTGGCAGCTGCTATATATGTAAATGCTCACCCTTCATCCGTTTTGAAGAACTTTGGTGGAGGATGAAACATGATTCCTAAAACTGCTGGACCAGTTTGGGGAGCCAGGTATAAAAGATGCCTGTATGGTAAGAGACATTAATTAACGTCTCATAACAACAATGCTAGTTGTTATAGCAAATACCCCCAACACACACATTCGCATCATAGTTGGATGCAATTGAGTGTTTGCCTGGGCAAGGTTTTCCTCCAAGGTTGTGACTAAGGGATTCTGGCTCTTTTTATCTCATAACTCTGTCACTTTTGAGTCTTTTGCATTCTTCCTCAGGGCAAAGGGGAGAGAACACTCTAGTTGAATCTGGAAAATTTTATCTGTGAGAATCTGGAAGATAGGAAGAAGCAAATATCACTCCCATTCACATTTCATTGGCTAAAACAAATCACATGGATCTCTAAGTTAACTTGGAGAGAGGATATGAAATATTCTTCTGGTATGCTCAATAAGAGAAAATGGGAAGATTGAGTATCTACCCAGGGTCTGCTACAATGCTCTTGACAACAGCCAGATACTGCTGCATTTTTCTGAAGTTTCTTAAGCTCACTATAACCAACTAGGGGTGAGCAGAAAGTCTGCTGTGATCAATGCCCTCATCACAAATCCTGTGCAACTCATTTTAGAGACCTAAAGAAGTTGTGGGGTTTCAGCAAATATTATAGGCTATATATTGAAACTACACGTGGATTGTCAAACTTCTCACTGATTTGACCTGGTCCTGGAGCTGCTGGGTATCTATTCAGTAAGGAGACTGAAGTGGCAAAATTTTGTGTGAGGGGACTTGGCTGACTCTGGTTTGGGACTCTGTTCTCTTTCATGAACAATCAGAGGACTTGTGAATATTCTCCACCACTAAAAAGGAATTCCTTGAGAGTGTATGTTTTCTATGACATGTTTAACCACATCACTTCAGAAATGAAATGAGGCTGCAATACTCACTTTTTTGTAACTCTGGATCTCTTCGGTTTTCATCTCTTTCACCTAAATTAACTCCATTTTTAGTGAGAACTAAAGGGAAATTTCAGACGAATCTTATGCCCTGAGGTAGACTATCAGCTCCTGGATATACCGATCTCCTTTCAAAAATTGCCTAAGCAATGCCTAAGCCCATGCTGCTCTTGTCTGCAATCAGTCTGATAAAATATATAAGAAGCATGTCAACCATTATTTCCTGGGTGGTTAAGTAATCGTAATTTTCCTCCTTTATCCTTGCTCTTCTCCAAAAATGCTCACTTACAGACCAGTGACGTATGGTACACTGAGGGTGGCGTGTTCAAGGATTTTAAGCATTATAGAACCCAAGGACTGGGCCTTTCTTGTTCTAATATCCCTTGTTCTTTCCTGAATTTCTGATAAAAGTCAAATGCAAAACCCCTTAACTTTTAGTACATGGTTATATCCAAAATAGACTGCCCTGCCTGGCCTAATACTTGTCCCAAACCATTGGTCTAGGAGCTCAAAGTAGCCACCAGTGAATTGATGTCTGCTTGGGTTTTCCTATGAATTCTCTCCTTGGATAAGCTTCCTCTCTCTCAAAGTCACATTACTTTCTTCCAAAACTCTGGTAAAGATGTGATCTTACATGCTCCTTTACAGAACCTGTTTCCTTCTGGCATCTTCCAGGTCTCTCTTGGGAACTACCATTGGTAAATTCACATAAGATATAGTGTTATCCTTAGCGTAGTGTTCTCATGCAGAGACAGTTCCTTTTTTGTCTGTTTTCCTCTGAGAGGGAATTGTGACCAATAGTCGGTACTCTATAAATACTTATTAGATAAATGCATGGCAAATACTAGGTATGCTTCTTGTACCTTACACTAACACTTTAATTATCATACTAGTGTCTTGCCAGGGTTAGTTCTATGGAATAATTTAGTTAAGGCACAGCCAAATACTGTGTCAGAGTATAATATTATAAGACAGTGCCACCCTCAAATTATAACACCTCAAATTATAGATAATGAAGCCTATAACAAATATTTTTATTAGAAGCAAACAAATTGTAGAAAAAATATCACTTTTGTTCAGTATAAACACTAAATATTCCAACCCAAATAGCAAGTTTCACAATGTGGTGGGGACATAGCCTGTTCTATCCATCCCTGCCTGAGTCCACTGATATGGAGGCCTCACTTCTAGGTTTTCAGAAGAGACTGTGTGGACACAACCATGCTCAAGAGAGAGCACGACTTTCAAACCTTATTCTTTGTCCATTTCCAACACAGTTTCTTAGACCTTTTGTCCCTTTTATTCATACTCCTCACCAAGTTTATACCTGCCCTAGTGCTGGCCTCTGGCTTGGATTACCAGGGATTTTGTTTATCAGTGGAGGTAGGGGAAAGAGAAAAGTGGAGAAAGATGCTTACGGATGTTGGGAGAATCTAATAGAAAATCAGTCAATTTGTGCTTCAGAGATTAAGCTCCTTCTGGCATATAGTAGACACATTTTTAGACCAAGAGTGTCTGTCTCTTCCCCAACTTTGAGATATATTACAGAAGCTCCCTTTCTATTACTTTAGACTCAGAAGACAGCTAATAGGAAAGCAAGCTGGGAAAAAGATGATAAATCTATCATGACTTTGTTATTCATGCCTATTTTAATTGGCTCCTAATTAATTCAAAGTGATGGGCTCCATATACAGATAAGTGTGTCTTATCAATGGGGCAAGAGAAAGAGCATAAACTTAGAGAAAGGAAAATGTTAACTGAGATATCTTGGAAAGTTAAGAGATTTTCTTTGGTTCCCAAAGTTATCTTTGACTAGGATTATTGAAATTAAAATCTCAACTTCCAGGGGACAATCAATAAATATAGATCTATTTCATCAAATAAGGCAAAAACAAGCTAAGAACTGAGATTCATTATCAAATTTATGTAATAAAAAAGATATTTTTCTTGATTACACATTTTGCAGCTACTGATATATCTTGGGAATGATGCCTAAGCAATACTAAAAAGAACAATTTTTCAAAAATTATCATAAAAAGTTTTTTATAGTGATCTTGCCTGAATCACATGAACTGTTTTGATTTCCCTCTAGGGTGGCGACATTACTAATGTGATTCTTCATTTATTTTGGCAAATATTTTATTTTGGTTGAATTATTTTCCAGTCATTTTGATGTTTATTAATGTCCTCACCATTGGGTACGGAGATGTGGGGATGAGAGAGAACTACAGTAAAAAGGAGAGGCTTAGCGTGAATGAATCATATTTGCATCTTATTATGAGCAAGTATAAGTGTGTGGGTTTTTTTTTTTTAAAGTTGTAAGCCAGGGATATAAAAATAGTATAAAAAATTTGTGTTTTGCATGTTTGTATGTTTTCCTTCAATTTTTATATATACTAGAGTTTGTATTAAATTTATGAGCATTTTGAAGTACACTACATCCTGAACTACCATTTATGATTATAGAATATTCCTAATAATGTAAAATTTATGGAAAATCTGCTTAGGATTATTTTATTTAGCTGACTGTCTCCATACATATTTACAACTTTTGATACAATTACTTTAAATGCTTTAATGCTATGATAAGTGAAAGCCAATATTTTATATACTCACTGTTGAAGGCACCATGCTATGGGTCACTAACATTTGTGTACCAGTAATTAACATTACACAAGGAGTAAGCACAAAATAAGTAGCAATCATATGAAGACATGTTTTACTGGTACTTCAAATACAGCATTTCCAGAAGGGATCTTATTATTCTTCCTCAAATTCTCACTTTTGATATTGAAAACTACCATGTGTCTCATCCTCTGGCTCCCAATATTGTTCTCCGGGAGTAGAATCAATGTTCTGCTCAGGCTACTATCTCAAGAGTCACAAACCACCTACTCTCCTCTTTCACTCTTTTCAGCACCTTCGCAATCAGCAAGTCATATCAATTTACTAATTATATCTCCACATTCATATTGTGTTTTCTTTCTTTTCCTCCCCTGTTCTAGTTCAAGCTCATCATTTATTATGTCCTATCAGATCAACCATAATACATTTCTTCTTACCATGTCTAGTCCTACCCCTTTTCATCCACACTACAGACTGGTCAGAGTGAACATCTTAATACAGAAATATAACGGCATCACTCCCCTTATAGAAAAACCTTAGATAGGAACCTATTGTATTAGTCAGGGTTTGTGACTGCAGGCTCAGAAAACAATTCCAGTTTTCTAACAATGAAAATGGAATATAATGACAGACTTAATGGGAGGTTGGAGAACAAAATTTGAAAAATGTGTGTTGGGAAAAGCCAGTTTGGAGGGCTTTCCTGGAAATACAATAATTGTATTTTAGCAGGAAATATCTGGCCAGGATGCTGCTGTTTCTGCTACAGGCACTGTCACCAGGAGACAAGAGAGGAGTCTTTGGCTTCCTCAGTATGAGAAGAGGTATTGCATCACATGGACACTACATGCAGTGGGGATGCCCCAAATCGGGAGGGAAGTAAGATGCTGGGCAGTCACTCCAAACAAGACCCACTTGCACAACAAACAAACAAACAATAAACTACAAGTGTCAATTAATTACACGAATAAGGCCTAACCTTGTTAGCATCGCACGTAAACTTCCCAAGCTGAGTTTCAACTACATTTAAAAAATAATTGCTTGCTGTCCCCTTCTCTTATGAACTGAATACTTGTGTCTCCCCCAAATTCATGTGTTGAATCCTTAACCACCAATGTGATGGTACTAAGAGATGGGGCCTTTGGAGGATAATTAGGTGAGGCCTTGAGGGTGGAGAACCCCTAATGGGATTAATGTCCTCATAAGAAGAGCAAGAGAGACCAAAGGTCTCTCTCTATGCACACAAAGAAGAGGTCATGTGAGCTCACTGTAAGATAGCAGCTATTTGCCAGCCAGAAAGTGGGTTCTCACTAAGAACTAAATCTGCCGGCAACTTGATGTTGGACTTCCCAGCTTCCAGAGCTGTGAGAAATACATGTCTGTTACTTAAGCCACCCAATCTATGCTATGTTTTTATAGCAGCCCAAGCTGACCAAGACATCTTCCAAAATGTCAGCTATACATTAGTCATCCCAGACAATTAATTATTCTTTCAAATTGTTGCACACCTTTCACATTCAAGTTTGTATACATTCTGTTCCCTCAATTCTGGATTTCTCAACTGTGACACTCTTGATATTATGAGCTAGATAATTCTCTTTAGAGGGGGCTGTCCTTTGCATTATAGCAAGTTTAATAGCATCCCTGGCCTCTACCCACCAGATACCATAGCAACTCTCCAGTTATTAAAAACTAAAAGTATCTCCAGAAATTGCCCAGGTGAAGAAGAAAGCTAAGGAGAAATGATTAAATTTCTGGATCCTAGAAAAAGAAATCTGTGGAAAAATTTGTGAAATTCAAATAAGGTCTTTGGTTAATAGTATAGTATCAATTTAATTTCTTGGTTCTTATCATTATAGTATGTTCATGTAAGAAGTTGCTTTAGGAAATGAGTGGGAATTTCTAGTTCCTGGTTCTCCATGTAAGAAGCTTGGAAGTTGCCACTCTGCCTTAACAACAAGTAAAAAACTCAACAGAGGGCAAAAAAACTGAAGGGCGATGATGAATGGATAAAGAAGATATGGCACATATATATAATGGAATATTACTCAGCCATAAAAAGAAACAAAATTGAGTTATTTGTAGTGAGGTGGATAGACCTAGAGTCTGTCATACAGAGTGAAGTAAATCAGAAAGAGAAAAACAAATACCGTATGCTAACACACATATACAGAATCTAAAAAAAAAAAAAAAATTGTACTGATGAACCTAGTTGCAGTGCAGGAATAAAGATGTAAACATAGAGAATGGACCTGAGGACACAGGGTGGGAGGGGGAAGCTGAGGCAAAGTGAGAGTAGCATCGACACATATATACTGCAGAATGTAAAATAGTTAGTTAGTGGGAAGAAGCAGCATAGCACTAGGAGATCAGCTCAGTGTTTTACAATGACCTAGAGGGGTAGGATAGGGAAGATGGGAAAGAGAGAGGCTCAAGAGGGAGGGGATATGGGGACATATGTATGCATATGGCTGATTCACTTTGTTGTACAACAGAAACTAACACAGTACTGTGAAGCAATTATACTCCAATAAAGATCTATTAAAAAAAAACTACAAAGCTAAAAAAAAAAAAAACTCAACAGATTGAAAAATCAACAGCTCTTCTTGATTCAAAACAGAGGGGAAGATGCAAGGCAAACCACTATTGCCCCAAATTAGAGAGAAAGATAGGCAACCACAGGGAGTCAAATCTCACCACAGCAGAGACTCACTAGCAGAAACTCCATGGCAAACAATGCTAGGGTAGGAAAATCTGAGCTCTAATTGACTAATTCCTGTAGGTTCACTGTGGACAAGTCTGAGAGTCCAAAACTCCAGGGGGGCTCAGTCATAGGGACCCCCTGGAGTTAGGTGTACCTCTAGGAATTTGACCAGGTTGCCACAGTAAATATCAGAGAAAAATTCCCTCTCACTTCCAACAGGGAGAGGGGGAAAGGGACCATTTTGAAATATACCAGAGCATTTTCTTCTTAACAAGGACTGCCCTCAAGAGAAACTAGTTAACTAGAGTCTAACTGCTGGGGTCTTTGAAAAATCTAACTGACCTGGGAAAAGGGAAAAACCCAACTTGAGTTAGCTCTAGCCTTTTATGTGGGAGAAGAGAAATACCTACCTCCAGCCTACTCTAGGCATCCTGTCCCACCTAAGGAAAAAGCTGAGAAACACATGGAAGGTCACAGGCCAGAGGCAGGCATAGGTTCCCTCAAAGACTAAAACCGAATCATAACCTAATCATAGGACTATAGAACCCTTCTATCCCCCCACCACATTTCACCACCACAGTACTCTAGGCCTATTTACAGCAGTTCCTTTCACTCATTGCAGCATGACCAGCTGTCAAGAAAAAATTACAAGGCATACTAAAAGGCAAAAAACACAATTTGAAGAGACAGAGCAAGGATCAGAACCAGACATGGCAGGGATATTTGAATTATCAGACTGGGTGTTTAAAACAATTACAGTTAACATGTTAAAAGCTCTAATGGATAAAGTAGATAGCACACAAGAACAGACAGACAAGGTAAACAGAGAGAGGCAATCTTAAGAAAGACCAAGAAGAAATGCTAGAATTAAAAAAACACTATGATAAAAATGAAGAATGCCTTTGATGAGCTTACTAGTAGACTGGATATGGCTGGGGAAAGAATCTCTGAGCTTGAGGATATGTGGATAGAGACTTCAAAAACTGAAAAGTGAAGAGAATAAAGACTGAGAAAAACAATATCCAAGGACTGTGGGACAACTACAAAAAGGTGTAACATATACATAAGGGGAAGACCAGAAGGAGAAGAGAGGAAGAAACAGAAAAAATATTTGAAAAAATAATGACTGAGAATTTCCCCAAATTAATGTCAGACAGCAAACCACAGTTCCAAGAAACTCAGAGAACAATAAGCAGGATAAATACCAAAAAAACCTATACCAAGGTATATTATTTTCAAACTACAGAAAATCAAAAACAAAGAGAAAAAGAAGGAAGTCAAAGAAAACATTGAGATATGCAAACACTTTCTGTACACTCTTTACATTTTTTAAGTCTGAAATTTGTTCAAAATTGAAATAAAAAAAAAGTTATCCAGGTTGTTCTCACTAATTCCTCTAGTCCAGTGATTCTCAAAGTTTTGGGGGTTTTGTTTGTTTGTTTTCTCCCTGTCACTGTACGTCCCTCAACCATCCAAGAGCTGTTGGAAACATTTTTTCCTAATTGTCCTCCCTGTGAATTTGGAACACCACAGATGGACTGCATATGGTTATGTACTATATTTCTGTTTTATATACAAATGAGTAGGTTTTCTTGCTTTCCACCCCCAGAACCAACATCTATCATATAATTATCAAATATTGCTTTGCATTTTAGTAAAAAAAAATTTACATATGTGTCTTTGCTACCAGATCCATTAGCTTCTTAAGATCACTGGTACTGTATCATTCACGTTATATTCCTCCCACAGTGGCTGACACGCAAGGCACTCAAAAAGTGAATTACTTTAAAGCAGAGATTAAATTCAACTGAGATGACTTGTGTATTTAATAAATGTGGTAGAATTAAAATAAGCAGAAAATACAGGAGGTCAAATTTAAGTAAAGACAAGAAAGTAAAAAAAAAGCAAGTTTGTAAAGGATGATCTTTATTATTTGACTAGAAATTTATTTGTGGGAATAGTGAGGAATTAGGCAGAAATAGATGTGTGTGAGTTTGCAGTAAATTCACTTACAATGTGATTTATTGAAAAGAACACAAGATTTGTAAAATAAAAATTTAAAAAACACAGTTACTGGCTGTATGACTATGGACAGAATTTTAACGTGACCTGGATTAGAGATATTGTGTGAGTAACCCAGTTCGTAAAATGAGCTGGTCTCAGTAAGATAACAGAAGTCAACTGCAATCCCATTCCATTGTTTATTGTTTCCTTCTCCTGCATAAAAGTCATTCAAGGCCAAAGTTTTCTAGAGAGTTTCAGGTAAATAGTTAGTCCTTTTTTCCTAGTATTCAAAATCAACTCCAGTATCATCTTAAAACTCTAAACTTCAACAATTATTATTTCTTCTCTTAACTTGCTGGGCCTAAGTTGGGCTGAGAAACTTGCTGTGGGAAAAGTCAGAAACTCTTCTTCTTTAAATTTTTCCTGCGTGAATCAAAGACCAACCCTTTGTCTACCAAAATCCAGACAACGTATACTATGCTCTCCAGCAGTCCCCAGGAAGCCATTGTCACTTAGCTTGAGAGCAGGGGACTCCTTCCTGTGGCTGCACCATGGGAAGGGGAGGGTTCAGAACATACTGACCACTGTCTCCAGATGAGTTCTCACTACCATTGTCCTCAATTCCCTGATACCCTTGCCTCCCATGTGTAGAGGCTGAAGATAGGTGATGGGTTAATGCTGGCAGAAACAAGCATTATGCAAATACTACATAGATGTTACAGGAATCAATTTAAAACTGGAAGGGTACTGGCACATATTATAATATTTCTGGCCTCAGAGATGTTGGTTATAAACTCTCAGATTATAGGAAACTTCATCTCATCTGGTTATATTTTAAAGCATGAGTACCATATCTGGCACATGATAGATACCCAGAAGACATTTATCTCCTTTATTTCCTATTTCTCTCTCTCTCTCTCTCTCTCTTTTTTATCCTTCTCTGAACTAAATTCCTTTCCAGTCCACAATTTTAATTCTATAAATGTCCTCTTGTATAAATACATCAGATTGCAAACTTCTGTACATTTTTATCAATCCATCTGCTTCCCATATCATGGAAAAGAAAAGAGAATCGTATTAATAAGTAAAGAGATTCATATTAATAAGTAAATACCATTAAAGAATGTTAAAATATTAAATATATGAAAACTTACAAATTATACCCTGAGAGCATAGCAACAGGTTACGTTATTTTCTTCTCATAGCAAATTGAGAACAAAATAACATAACTATACTAAATATTGCCAGAGGTCTCTTTTTGTCCCTCAGTTCCTTAACCACCATGAGAGTTTAGAACTAGACAACGTTATTAATTTATAACTGAGAATGAAAAGATATCACACTGGGTGGAAATATGTTCCATCTCCTCAGTGCTCTGTGTCTGCCCACTTAGGGGTGTTTTATGAGAGGTCCTCCAACATATTAACAAGAAATATTCATCTCCTTTCCTCCTTTGAATATCCACATGGATTTTAATAATTTTATGGATTTACAGATTCCCATGGATTTAATGATACATCAAACCTTCTTAAACCTACTTATAATTCTAGAGTCTACCATTTACAGGATAGGTTTACTGTTATATAGAGAAATACTTCCTGTTTTTTGAATGAAGTCCAAGGACTGTCCTCTACCTAAGAGCCTTAGATCACCCACAGAAAGAGCTGAGGTGGCCTGAGGAATGGCAGGAGCTGATATGCTGGGTTGTCTGAGCAGCTGTCAGCCAGAGATCAGATAAGCCAAAGATATCAAGAGAACATCCATACCTGTGAGCAGAGGAGTAAAGAGTGTGAAGTCCAGCTAAATAATCTGAAACTACTGGCAGGCAGCACAAATAACTGAAGAGAGCTCCCTCTGGAAGGAAAGGTGGCTGTGTATGGGGAGCGAAGCAAAGAATTCTGACACAGAGCCAGCCCACTGTCTTGGCCTCCACTGTCTTTATATTCCTTGCACTTGGTTGAGATTCCATCCTGACTGAAGCTGGCTTGGAAGTAAACTGTTAATAACTACAAACAGCTGCCTGCCTGTCTGAGTAGCAGATACTTCATCTACATTTGCTGGGGTAGAGGACAGACGTATTTCTCCAGCATTGGCCATTCCCTGGCACCAGTATCAGTGAACATGCTCTCTGGGCCTCTCTTATTTTACAAACTTTGATCACAGTTGCTTCATCTTTTATGTTTGCAGTCTGAACGAGCCTTTAGACCTTCCACACGTGGTAGCCCCTTTTTCCCCTCAAATTTATCATTCTCCAGACTTTCTTCAACTCCATTATTTCTTGAGGTGGCTCAAGGAGATTTTTCAGATGTGGATTGTCCATTCATTTGAACAAGGATAAGACAATAACTTCAGTTTTATCCCTAAGCATTTTCCCCCATATCCCAACATGCTTTGGGCTCCAAATGCTCTTTGAACAGTTGTATTCGTGGGATAATATGGTACTTTAAAAACATTTTTTAAAAATGTTATATTGGAGTACAGTTGACTTACAGTGTTTTGTTAGTTTCTGTACTTCTTAATATTAATGTTTATGGGCACCACATGGGGTCTTCTTAAAATACAGATGCCAATGAAGTAGGTCTAAGTTGGGGTCTGAAATTCTGCATTTCTAGAAAGTTCCCAGGTGATGCTGCTAGTGAGTAGACCACCCACTGCGTAGTGAGGGATTAGTGCAATAACTATCAGAAGTTTTCTGTGTGGCAGAAGAAAGAGATTTCAGTAGAATGCGGATTATTCTCTCCATTACGCCTCCCATGCCCCAAACCATGGCTTTCTATTTTTTCCAAAATGGCATACAATGATTGATTTTCCTATGAAAACAAATACATAGGATCTCACTACAATTTATTTACATAAATTTAACATTATAAAGTTTGGAAGAGTTTAAAGTTTGTCAAATACATTTCAATTTAATTATGCACTTCTTGTGACACCATGGAATTTGTCATCAAGGCACGGACATACATAGGGTGGAGCAGACGGCAAAGAACTGGGATGACCCCCAATAGGGAGTGACACAAGCTAAAAACACAGCTTTCTGACACTACAGTTCATCCAAAATGACATAAATGGTAACCAAGGAATTTGACTATCTCTAGTCATAGCTCCAGTAAACGTTGGTATCAGGAGCCCAAACTCTGTGCCATCCCATTATATGGATAAAAAGATGAAGAATTTGCTTTACAATTAAAAATCCAGTGCCAGTGGGTGGGGTGACTGGGTAAAAGACTCATTACTATATTAGAAATTCAAAGTGAGGGACTAAAGTAAATAAGCTCTCTATCCCACGGGTAGAAGGGAGGACCACAACCCACATAAAGATAGCTCTAGTTGGGAGATAATACTAAGCCTCATTTAAGTTGTTTTAACAAGCTACACACTTCCTTCCTTATATCAGTTTAAGAGTGTACAGGAAAAAACAGGTATACCTCACCTTTAGAGATTATTTTTAAAATAGGCCAATGGGGACTGCAGGTTTAGCATAAATACAGGGATGCCACTATGTCTCATTTGAATGAAATAATTATTTATTTGGGTAGTAGGACTCATATTTTCTTTAACATTAATTTTTTGCATCTCCTTTTGTGGAAAATATTGACACTTCATGAATTTTTGAAAGCCTTTTTGAAAATCTAAATAGTATACACTTATATTTCTTGTTTATATGATTATTTAACATCTACTTTTAGGGAGAAGAAACATTTCTTCCCCACTCCTGATAGTTTCTCCCCTGTAGGGGGAGCTCTGCTAGTTCACACTCCTGCCTCTCTCTACCCGGTCACTCACCTAAATGTCAGTTTTGGAATAAACTGGGCCTGGGAAACTTGGCCTCTTCTTCTTTCCTTGTGGGTTCTGCTTGCCTTTGGAAGTCATGTACTCTTGGTTATGGAGTTACTTTACAAGCAAAGGCTCTGCCCCATGGATGCTTGTGGTGGTCCAGGGCTGTGGATAACTGGGAGGTTATATCTTTCTGATTTTCTGGGACCAGTAGTTGGAAGTGCTTTATTGCCATTTGTCCAAGCCACATTCTCCAATTCTGAGTTTAGTATAATTTTGGTCCATACCTGTATAATCTTTTGTCTTACTTCTCAGTTGTTTCAGACTTTGGCAGAGAGGAGAGGTGATACTTACTTGGCATACCTTTGTACCCAAACATTCATTATCATCATTCCTTCAGAGAACTCCAGAAGGTTTGTTGTAACAGGAAATTTGTTGTTTCCTCCTCATGCTTAGTGTATGTGGATTCGAATACTTACAAATGACCATCTCATATCAAGACTTTGAGAGTTTGGCATGAGAAAATTTGAATTCAAGTTCCAACTCCGACTTTACAATTGAGTAAAGTTTGGAGCTTAAACTCTTTGAATCTCAGCTATCTAATCGGTAAAATGGGGATCAAAAAGTCTGCTGTCTACCTAAGAGTGTGTCTGTAAGGTTAAAATTGATACATGTGAAAATGTATTGACAAGCATAAAGCACAGAACAGGTGTATGTTATTATTGTAAGAATTCTCTATATGTGTATATAGGCAAACATACATTGAAAAAATATACATTGCTTTTGATTGTATTCAACTTGCTTCTCTTTATAGAAAGCCGGCATTTAAACAACTTTTTTTTTTCTCTATACACTATTTACCTTATTCAGTGTGTCTGAGTCTTATTGCATACCATAATATCCACTTCTCTCTAGAGTTACTTTTTGCTATGTATATTAAAAATGTATCATTTTTAAATCTAAACACTGTGATTGGCAGAAAGTATTTCCTCATCTCATAAAGACGTTTAAAAGTGAATTATGTTTACAGCACTTACGCAGTTTTCTTAAATGATGTAAATATCACCTCGTCTTGTTGCACATTTTTAGATTTATTACTTTTAGTTATACGAGGTGTCAAATAACATTTTTTAGCTTTATTTCAGTACAGGCTCCTTTAAAATGTCAACCAAACAGATGTTCTACTATAAACATGAATAAAAATGAGGGCATAGTGAGACTAAATATAGGATATTATACTGTTAATATTAATATTACTTAAGATTCAGTAGTGATGAAATTATATGTAATTAATGAAGATGACAAGAAAAACTCCCACATTTATAATTCTTTAAAACAATGTTGTGCTTTTAGTAATTTTTCAAGGTTAAGAAGTGATTTAATAATTTTTTAAAAGCAAGATTATGGGAATAAAGTTAGATATGATTTCTAGTGTTATTTTATTTCTGATTTCTGATTCTGATACTGATTTTATTCCTGATTCTCATTTTAATAGTGCTAAGTTGCAGTACTATTTCAAGTTCAATATCCAAGTGGATGTTCTACGTTAATAATATATGCATATTACCTCATAAAAAGGTGTGAAGGAGAAAGACTCATGCTATCAAAGAAGAGAAAACATAAATGCCAATTTTTTTTGCAGTTTTGTATGTATCACAGCACTTAAATAATTTGAATTTTTAAAAAAAATTGTAACTAGTTACAAAAAAAACCCAAATATGTTCAATTAAATTTCCAGGCAAAACAATTATTACTTTGTCCCTTTAAACATTTAATTCTTTCTACAGCTGAATTAAAAACTCTTATAATATATGTTTGCATAGATTGAGTTTTTCATCCATATGAAAATGTGCATGTAACACTCTGGCCCTTTCTAAATTGATAACATTAATACTGATATAATAATATAATATAGTTATAATATTTTATTTTACGACAGCTGCTTCTACTTTCTGAATGCCTGTTGTGTATCAGGGATTTTGGTAGGTAATTTATATGTGTTATCCTATTTAACATATTAGTTTTTAATGGAAATCAAACTGATAGCAAATCATTTTACCTTAAAATTCATTTTTCCTAATTCACGATAGGAAATACTTAAAAAGAGTTCTTAAATTTTGAATCTTATATGTAAAGAAATTTCAGAAGTATAAAACAAACAACTCTAAGTTTATTAATAATGGGCATTCTTGTGAATATTCATGATGAGCTGAAAGTAGCCCTTGTGTGCATGGTGAGATTGTTCTAAATTTAAAGGAAATGTATATACATGGAAAGAAAATCACTTTTGTTCTGGAGAACGCTCCATAATCTCAGCCAAGCTATTTAAAAATATTACACTGGAAGATGTGGAGATCACGTTCCTCCCCACGGATACACAAGAAATACAGCTACACATGGAACAACTCCTACAGAACACATACTGAACGCTGGCAGAAGACCCCAGACCTCCCAAAAGGCAAGAAACTCCCCACATACCTGGGTAGGGCAAAGCGGAGAGATCCCCGCACAGAGGATCGGTGCCGAGCAGCACTCACCAGCCCGAGAGGCTTGTCTGCCCGCCCGCCGGGGCGGGCGGCGCTGGAAGCCGAGGCTCGGGCTTCGGTCAGAGCGCAGGGAGAGGACTGGGGCTGGCGGCGAGAACTCAGCCTGAAGGGGGCTAATGCGCCATAGCTAGCAGTGAGGGAGTCCGGGAAAACTCTGGAGCTGCCGAAGAGGCAAGAGACTTTTTCTTCCCTCTTGGTTTCCTGGTGCGCGAGGAGAGGGGATTAAGAGCGCTGCTTAAAGGGGCTCCACAGATGGGCGCGAGTCGCGACTGAAAGCGCGGAGCCCAGTGACAGGCGTGGGACGCTGGGGCTGCTGCTGCCGCCACCAAGAAGCCTGTGTGCGAGCGCAGGTCACTGTCAACACCGCCCTTCCGGGAGCCTGTGCAACCCGCCACTGCCGGGGTCCCGGGATCCAGGGGCGGCTTCCCTGGGAGAACGCACGGCGTGCCTCGGGCTGGTGCAACGTCACGCCGACCTCTGCCGCTGCAGGCTCGCCCTGCACTCCATGCCCCTCCCTCCCGCCCGGCCTGAGTGAGCCAGAGTCCCCGAAGAGGCTGCTCCTTTAACCCTGTCCTGTCTGAGCGAAGAACAGAAGCCCTCCAGCGACCTACACGCAGAGGCGGGGCCAAATCCAAAGCTGAGACCCAGGAACTGTGAGAAAAAAGAAGAGAAAGAGAAAGCTCTCCCAGCAGCCTCAGAAGCAGAGGATTTTTATTTTTTTATTTTTATTTTTTTTTTTTTTATTTTTTTTTTTTTTTGCGGTACGCAGGCCTCTCACTGTTGTGGCCTCTCCCGCTGCGGCGCACAGGCTCCGGACGTGCAGGCTCAGTGGCCATGGCTCACGGGCCCAGCCGCTCCGCAGCATGTGGGATCTTCCCAGACCGGGGCACGAACCTGTGTCCCCTACATCGGCAGGCGGACTCTCAACCACTGCGCCACCAGGGAAGCCCTTAAGAAGCAGAGGATTAAAGCTCCACAATCAACTTGATGTACCCTGCATCTGTGGAATACATGAATAGACAACAAATCATCCCAAATTGAGGAGCCAGGAGTCAGTGCTGTGCCTCTGAGGTGGGAGAGCCAACTTCAGGACACTGGTCTACAAGAGACCTCCCAGCTCCACATAATATCAAACGGCGAAAATCTTCCAGAGATCTCCATCTCAACACCAGCAACCAGCTTCACTCAACGAACAGCAAGCTACAGTGCTGGACACCCTATGCCAAACAACTAGCAAGACAGGAATACAACACCACCCATTAGCAGAGAGGTGGCATAAAATCATAAAAAGTCCGCAGACACCCCAAAACACACCACCAAACGTGGACCTGCCCACCAGAAAGACAAGATCCAGCCTCATCCACCAGAACACAGGCACTAGTCCCCTCCATCGGGAAGCCTACACAACCCACTAAACCAACCTTAGCCACTGGGGACAGACACCAAAAACAACGGGAACTACGAACGTGCAGCCTGCAAAAAGGAGACCCCAAACACAGTAACATAAGCAAAATGAGAAGACAGAAAAACACACAGCAGGAGAAGGAGCAAGATAAAAACCCACCAGACCTAACAAATGAAGAGGTAATAGGCAGTCTACCTGAAAAAGAATTCAGAATAATGATGGTAAAGATGATCCAAGATTCTATTTCCAAGATCCAAAATCTTGGAAAGAGAATAGACAAAATGCAAGAAACAGTTAACAAGGACTTAGAAGAACTAAAGATGAATCAAGCATCGATTAAAAACACAATAAATGAAATAAAAAATACTCTAGATGGGATCAATAGCAGAATAACTGAGGCAGAAGAACGGATAAGTGAGGTGGAAGATAAAATAGTGGAAATAACGGATGCAGAGCAAAATAAAGAAAAAAGAATGAAAAGAACAGAGGACAGTCTCAGAGACCTCCGGGACAACATTAAATGCACCAACATTCGAATTATAGGGGTTCCAGAAGAAGAAGAGAAAAAGAAAGGGTCTGAGAAAATATTTGAAGAGATTATAGTTGAAAACTTCCCTAATATGGGAAAGAAAATAGTTAATCAAGTCCAGGAGGCACAGAGAGTCCCATACAGAATAAATCCAAGGAGAAATACGCCAAGACACATATTAATCAAACTGTCAAAAATTAAACACAAAGAAATCATATTAAAAGCAGCAAGGGAATAACAACAAATAACACACAAGGGAATCCCCATCAGGATAACAGCTGATCTCTCAGCAGAAACTCTACAAGCCAGAAGGGAGTGGCAGCACATAATTAAAGTGATGAAGGAGAAAAACCTGCAACCAAGATTACTCTACCCAGCAAGGATCTCATACAGATTTGATGGAGAAATTAAAATCTTTACAGATAAGCAAAAGCTGAGAGAGTACAGCACCACGAAACCAGCTTTACAACAAATGCTAAAGGAACTTCTCTAGGCAAGAAACACAACAAAAGGAAAACACCTACAATAACGAACCCAAAACAATTAAGAAAATGGGAATAGGAACATACATATCGATAATTACCTTAAATGTAAATGGACTAAATGCTCCCACCAAAAGACACAGATTGGCTGAATGGATACAAAAACAAGACCCATATATATGCTATCTACAAGAGACCCACTTCAGACCTAGAGACACATACAGACTGAAAGTAAGGGGATGGAAAAAGATATTCCATGCAAATGGAAACCAAAAGAAAGCTGGAGTAGCAATTCTCATATCAGACAAAATAGACTTTAAAATAAAGACTACTAGAAGAGACAAAGAAGGACACTACATAATGATCAAGGGATCGATCCAACAAGAAGATATAACAATTGTAAATATTTATGCACCCAACATAGGAGCACCTCAATACATACGGCAAATACTAACAGCCATAAAAGGAGAAATCGACAGTAACACAATCATAGTAGGGGACTTTAACACCCCACTTTCACCAATGGACAGTTCATCCAAAATGAAAATAAATAAGGAAATACAAGCTTTAAATGATACATTAAACAAGATGGACTTAATTGATATTTATAGGACATTCCATCCAAAAACAACAGAATACATATTTTTCTCAAGTGCTCATGGAACATTCTCCAGGATAGATCATATCTTGGGTCACAAATCAAGCCTTGGTAAATTTAAGAAAATTGAAATTGTATCAAGTATCTTTTCCGACCACAATGCTATGAGACTAGATATCAATTACAGGAAAAGATCCGTAAAAAATACAAACACATGGAGGCTAAACAATACACTACTTAATAACGAAGTGATCACTGAAGAAATCAAAGAGGAAATTAAAAAATACCTAGAAACAAATGACAATGGACCCAAAACCTATGGGACGCAGCAAAAGCAGTTCTAATAGGGAAGTGTATAGCAATACAATCCCACCTTAAGAAACAGGAAAC
The DNA here is from genome assembly GCF_964165515.1 of Mesoplodon bidens. NCBI lineage: Eukaryota > Metazoa > Chordata > Mammalia > Artiodactyla > Ziphiidae > Mesoplodon > Mesoplodon bidens. Next base: position 31,711,467 of record NC_138161.1, read on the forward strand.
ATCTCGAATAAACAACCTAACCTTGCACCTAAAGCAATTAGAGAAAGAAGAACAAAAATATCCCAAAGTTAGCAGAAGGAAAGAAATCATAAAAATCAGATCATAAATAAATGAAAAAGAAATGAAGGAAACGATAGCAAAGATCAATAAAACTAAAAGCTGGTTCTTTGAGAAGATAAAATTGATAAACCATTAGCCAGAGTCATCAAGAAAAAAAGGGAGAAGACTCAAATCAATAGAATTAGAAATGAAAAAGGAGAAGTAACAACTGATACTGCAGAAATACAAAAGATCATGAAAGATTACTATAAGCAACTCTATGCCAATAAAATGGACAACCGGGAAGAAATGGACAAATTCTTAGAAATGCACAACCTGCCAAGACTGAATCAGGAAGAAATAGAAAATATGAACAGACCAATCACAAGCACTGAAATTGAAACTGTGATAAAAAATCTTCCAACAAACAAAAGCCCAGGACAGATGGCTTCACAGGTGAATTCTATCAAGCATTTAGAGAAGAGCTAACACCTATCCTTCTCAAACTCTTCCAAAATATAGCAGAGGGAGGAACACTCCCAAACTCATTCTACGAGGCCACCATCACCTTGATACCAAAACCAGACAAGGATGTCACAAAGAAAGAAAACTACAGGCCAATATCACTGATGAACATAGATGCAAAAATCCTCAACAAAATACTAGCAAACAGAATCCAACAGCACATTAAAAGGATCATACACCATGATCAAGTGGGGTTTATTCCAGGAATGCAAGGATTCTTCAATATACGCAAATCAATCAACGTGATACACCATATTAACAAATTGAAGGAGAAAAACCATATGATCATCTCAATAGATGCAGAGAAAGCTTTCGACAAAATTCAACACCCATTTATGATAAAAACCCTGCAGAAAGTAGGCATAGAGGGAACTTTCCTCAACATAATAAAGGCCATATATGACAAACCCACAGCCAGCATCATCCTCAATGGTGAAAAACTGAAACCATTTCCACTAAGATCAGGAACAAGACAAGGTTGCCCACTCTCACCACTCTTATTCAACATAGTTTTGGAAGTTTTAGCCACAGCAATCAGAGAAGAAAAGGAAATAAAAGGAATCCAAATCGGAAAAGAAGAAGTAAAGCTGTCACTCTTTGCAGACGACATGATACTATACATAGAGAATCCTAAAGATGCTACCAGAAAACTACTAGAGCTAATCAATGAATTTGGTAAAGTTGCAGGATACAAAAGTAATGCACAGAAATCTCTGACATTCCTATATACTAATGATGAAAAATCTGAAAGTGAAATCAAGGAAACACTCCCATTTAGCATTGCAACAAAAAGAATAAAATATCTAGGAATAAACCTACCTAAGGAGACATAGACCTGTATGCAGAAAATTATAAGACACTGATGAAAGAAATTAAAGATGATACAAATAGATGGAGAGATGTACCATGTTCTTGGATTGGAAGAATCAACATTGTGAAAATGACTCTACTCCCCAAAGCAATCTACAGATTCAATGCAATCCCTATCAAACTACCACTGGCATTTTTCACAGAACTAGAACAAAAAATTTCACAATTTGTATGGAAACACAAAAGACCCCGAATAGCCAAAGCAATCTTGAGAACGAAAAATGGAGCTGGAGGAATCAGGCTCCCTGACTTCAGACTATACTACAAAGCTACAGTAATCAAGACAGTATGGTACTGGCACAAAAACAGAAAGATAGATCAATGGAACAGGATAGAAAGCCCAGAGATAAACCCATGGACATATGGTCACCTTATCTTTGATAAAGGAGGCAGGAATGTACAGTGGAGAAAGGACAGTCTCTTCAATAAGTGGTGCTGGGAAAACGGGATAGGGACATGTAAAAGTATGAGATTAGATCACTCCCTAACACCATACACAAAAATAAGCTCAAAATGGATTAAAGACCTAAATGTAAGGCCAGACACTATCAAACTCTTAGAGGAAAACATAGGCAGAACACTCTATGACATAAATCACAGCAAGATCCTTTTTGACCCACCTCCTCGAGAAATGGAAATAAAGACTAAAATAAACACATGGGACCTAATGAAACTTAAAAGCTTTTGCACAGCAAAGAAAACCATAAACAAGACCAAAAGACAACCCTCAGAATGGGAGAAAATATTTGCAAATGAATCAACTGACAAAGGATTAATCTCCAAAATTTATAAGCAGCTCATGCAGCTCAATAACAAAAAAACAAACAACCCAATCCAAAAATGGGCAGAAGACCTAAATAGACATTTCTCCAAAGAAGATATACAGACTGCCAACAAACACATGAAAGGATGCTCAACATCTTTACTCATTAGAGAAATGCAAATGAAAACTACAATGAGATATCATCTCACACCAGTCAGAATGGCCATCATCAAAAAATCTAGAAACAATAAATGCTGGAGAGGGTGTGGAAAAAGGGAACACTCTTGCACTGCTGGTGGGAATGTGAATTGGTACAGCCACTATGGAGAACGGTATGGAGGGTCCTTAAAATAGAACTACTATAGTTCTACAAATAGAACTACCATATGACCCAGCAATCCCAGTACTGGGCATATACCCTGAGAAAACCATAATTCAAAAAGAGACATGTACCAAAATGTTCATAGCAGCCCTATTTACAATAGCCCGGAGATGGAAACAACCTAAGTGTCCATCATCGGATGAATGGGTAAAGAAGATGTGGCACATATATACAATGGAATATTACTCAGCCATAAAAAGAAATGAAATTGAGCTATTTGTAATGAGTTGGATGGACCTAGAGTCTGTCATACAGAGTGAAGTAAGTCAGAAAGAGAAAGACAAATACTGTATGCTGACACATATATATGGAATTTAAGAAAAAAAAATGTCATGAAGAACATAGGGGTAAGACAGGAATAAAGACACAGACCTACTAGAGAATGGACTTGAGGATATGGGGAGGGGGAAGGGTAAGCTGTGACAAAGTGAAAGAGCGGCATGGACATATATACACTACCAAACGTAAGGTAGATAGCTAGTGGGAAGCAGCCGCATAGCACAGGGAGATCAGCTCGGTGCTTTGTGACCGCCTGGAGGGGTGGGATAGGGAGGGTGGGAGGGAGACGCAAAAGGGAGGGGATATGGGAACATATGTATATGTATAACTGATTAAATTTGTTATAAAGCAAAAAATAAAAAAAAGGATAATAAATAAAATAAAATAAATAAAATAAAAATAAAAATATTACACTGTAGGACTTCCCTGGTGGCGCAGTGGTTGACAGTCCGCCTGCCGATGCAGGAGACACGGGTTCTTGCCCCGGTCTGGGAGGATTCCTCATGCTGCGGAGCGGTTGGTCCCGTGAGCCATGGCCGCTGAGCCTGCGCATCTGGAGCCTGTGCTCCACAACGGGAGAGGCCACAACAGTGAGGGGCCCACGTACAGCAAAAAAAAAAAAAAAAAATTTATACTGTAGATATTTTATATTTACATGTGTAATCCTTTTCTGTTGGTGGCTATTCAAAGAACCCCTAGGTGATTCCTTTTAAATAAATAATAGCTCTGTAAAATGTTCCATAAGTCTAAGTTTTTGTGACCTAGATTTCTTAAAATAATACCTGAAATCCATCCTTAATTGTTCTCAGTTCATACACAAAATTATGCTTTTAAAATATTTGATTTGTTATAATTAGAAGCTACTTTGAATGATGCAAAAAATAATTTAGCTCTATAATTCATAACTCCAGACTATTAAAAAATAAATCCCTTAATAAAATAAAATATCTTTTTTTCCTTCCTTGGTCAACAGGGATTTAAACAAATATTTAAAAAATGATATAATAATGAAGTAAGGTGAAAATTGTAAAAGGTTAACATTTCAGCTATTTTAGAATTTACAAGGGAGGTCATTTGATCCCCATGGTTATCTCATAAACTTGGTATTATAATTTCCTTCCTTTATACATTAGCAACCTGAGACTCAGAGAAGTTAAGTTACTTGCCAAAGGCTGCTGACCTAAGGGAAAATAGTGAGGTTAGAGTTATAACCTATACATAATCTTAATTCTCATTCAAACAAGGATGAAAATATATCATGTAAATCAGAATGTATTTACTGACTTCCTCCTCACTCATAATTTTTTCCACTTTGCTGTCAGAAAAAAAAAAATCTGCTAGGAAATGTTGAAAGCTTTTCTGACAGAGTTCCACTGAAACCAAGGTCTTCTACTTTTACTTATTATTGTTTGGAGAGGTTACCAAACACAAACACCAAATTTTTTTAAAGTTTGAAGGATTGTTTATTAGTTTCTTATTGCTGCCGAAACAAGTTAATACAAATTAGTGGCTTAAAACAAGACATAGTCTCTTACAGTTCTGATTGTCATAAGTCCAAAATGGTCCCCACAAGTCAACAGATGGAGAGGATTTTTGCCCCAGAATGGATTGTATCTAGACCCTCACTCATCCCTAATTTAGATGATTTAGGTTATGAGATCTGGGAATTTTCAGCTGATGAGATTTCTATGAGATTTTGGACTTGAATTGATGTTGTAATGGTTTGAGAATTTTGAAGACTTTGGATGGGGTAAATGTATTTTGCATGTGGAACGGACACGGATCTCTGAAGGCTAGAGTGTGGCTTCTGCTGAGATAGCTGAGGAGGTCTGAGTCATGCATCTAATCTCGTCAAGGGCCCTCCAAATGACTGAATAATTTACCTTTTGATACTTCAGAGGCACTAGCAAAAGGTCGTCACCCACACACTTCGTTTTCTCTAGAGCTTGCTTCGTGACAGTGACCCTCCAATGTAGTATTTTTTTGAAATTGAATGGACTAAGAATTCTCCCAATCATCCACTACTAGTTCTTTTTGGTTAACAGTTATTACCTCAATATATCTCTTTTCACTTGCATTCTACCAATGCAAGAATAAAACATGCTGCACTGCTAACACATTCTTTGGAAATTTTCTCAGCTAAATTTCCTAGTTCATCACTTACAAGTTCTGTTTTCTACAAAAGTGTAGGACATAATTCTACAGTAAAACTGTGGAACACAATTCTGCAGTTTTCTGCCACTCTATAATAAGATATCCTTTCCTCTGATTCTCAATAATACGTTCCTCTTTTCCTTATGAGGTCTCATGAACAGCATCTTTACCCCCCCCCATATTTCTATCAGCCGTCTGTTTATGACCATTTAGGTATTATCTAAGATGATATAGGCTTTAACACACTCCTCACTTCCTTCTGAGTTCTTACTATCCAGAGTCATTAAAATCCATACTACTTCTAACAGTTTTTTCAAGGCAATTTACATTTTTAAAATTTTCATTTTGAAATTAAAAAAAAAGTACTTATTCAGTCTATTTCACATATGTCTTGAGAACCAAGTAATTGCAAAGCACTGTTTGTTTGAGGTAGAGGGGACACAATAGCCATCAATACAGAGAGGAATTTTGTTCTCAAGGAGCTTGCATTGTATTTAGAGGAATGAAAAGTAAAGAAGTTTACCAAAAAAATCAGGTAGCTATCATTAGCTTGATTTGAATTGAAAAATTTTCCTTTATATGTACCTTTTTTCCTGTTATACTGCTAATAATTTTTCCAGCTTTTCCCCATTACCCAGTTCTAAAGCCGCCTTTCCATGTTTGGATATTTGTTGCAGCAGTGCCCCACTTCCAGGTATCAAAACTGATATTAGTTTCCTATTGCTGCTCTAGTAAATTACCACAAACATAGTGTCTTAAAACCACACAAATTCATTTAACTATAATTCTAAAGGCCAGAAGTCCCAAATGAGTCGTTCCTGGCTCAAGTCAAGGAGGCAGCAGGGCTGGCTCCTTCCTGAGTCTCCTGGAGAGATCTGTTCCTTGCCTCTTCTGACTTCTTGAGGCTGCTGGAAACATCTCCGCACCATCCTTGCCTTTGTTGTCACATTACCTCTTTCTCTTCAGTCAAGTCTATCTCTGCCTCCCACTTATAAGGACACCTGTAATTGCACTGGGTACACTCGGATAGTCCATAGTAATCCCCCCATCTTAAAAGCCCTTACTTAATCCCATCTGTAAAGTCTCTTTTACCATATAAAATAACATATTTACAAGTTCCCCTTTGGGGGCCATTATTCAGCCTGCCACGGCTTGATGTTATCCTTCATTGATTTTTTGTCTTCTGGTTTTAGTCATCTCTGAAATGTAACCGTATTTTAGTTGCCCAGAAACTTAACTTAGAGGTTTATTACTGGTAATTTATCCTAAGTTTCTGTTATTCTTTAGTAATATAATGATGCATATAATAAGGTATTGTACAACACAGATGATTTGGAGTTTAAAAGAAATGATTTTAAAATTATGCAGAGGACTTCCCTGGTGGCGCAGCGGTTAAGAATCCACCTGCCAATGCGGGGGACACGGTTCGAGCCCTGGTCTGGGAAGACCTCACATGCCGTGGAGCAACTAAGCCCGTGCCCCACAACCACTGAGCCTGTGCTCTAGAGCCCGTAAGCCACAACTACTGAGCCCGCGTGCCACAACTACTGAAGCCTGTGCGCCTAGAGCCCATGCTCCACAACAAGAGAAGCCACCACAATGAGAAGCCTGCACACCGCAACAAAGAGTAGCCCCCACTCGCCGCAACTACAGAAAGCCCACGCGCAGTAACGAACACCCAACACAGCCAAAAATAAATAAATAAAATTACTTTAAAAAATCAGTAATAAAATATTTTAAAAGCTATGCATTAAAAAAATAAAGTTATGCAGAAAATGTTTCTGTGATAGTCAAGATGTGAAATCGTCATATTAAAGATGATTTGTTATGTTACTTTTCCAAGTGCAACCTGGCAGAATACACCATATTTTGTTAGATAAGGGAGAAGAAAGAAGATGTGGCCAAGAATCTTTTGTTGAAGATGAATTACTTGCTTCATTGTTTATCATTAACCTTAACCAAGAAAGATAAGACCATTGTGTATGCAAGTTCACTTTTATAAATTTCAGTATTATATTCTGTATATAAGCCTATGTTGAAAGAAAATAAACATTACCCATCTACAAAGGAGAAGTTGAGGACATGTGATTTTTTTTACAGATTATAGAAAATCTAAAGTAAGTTTCAATAAATAGATGAAATGTACAGTTGGTACTACCCTCGAAGCAAACTAGTTTTCTCACATATGCAGTACAACCACAAAGTTATGAGTATGGTTACACAAACTACAAAAGAATATCAGTGTTTTTTCTTCCTAGATACTTGGTACCAGAGCTAGTTTAAAGTTAATGCTTTAGTTACATTGGTGAGTGGACGGTAACACGATACAGCCAGCTTTTAACCCAGAATCTCCAGTCAAACTCTGATCCCCTCCTATCTTATTCAATTGACCACCAGTATCTGCCCCATCCATATCCACTGCCACTAAGCTAATTCTGTTCCATGAGACTACTCCCTGGATCTATTCAACAGCATCCCAAGTAGCCTTCTGTCTCACAGACCTGCTCAGCTTCAATCCATGTTCTCTATAGTGACCCCGATGAGTTTTTCCTAAAATGCTAATTTGATCATGTCACTTCCCTCCTCAAAATCTTGTGCAATAACTTCAGGTTTAAGTCCCAACAGTTCAGCATTCAGGGATTTCAGGATCTGGCTCTTTCTTATCTTTATGAGTTACCTTCTCTTAGATCCTCCTCTTCTGAACATCCTCTAGGAGAATTAAGTGCTTTTCTCTTGGCTCCACTTCTGGATACTTACCACAGCTGACCAGTGTTTTAGGAGAAATTATAATTATTCTCTATTATAATGAGAATAACCAAAATAAGTAAATAGTAATTAATAGTTGAGCCATATATTGTCTAGCTAGTTCTACCTTTGTTGAGTGCCTGGAGAGGATTTAGAAAGACCTTCATGTTGTGGGTTAGAATTTATTACATGTAAAAGAAAGGATTCTTTTGATTCTGCATGCTTGAAAGAATTCCCAGGTACTGTAGAGACCCATTGTTTCTCCCTAATAACTTGGCTAGAATTAGGTGTAAACAATTAATCATGTAGTTACCTATCATATACCTTGTGTCCTATTCTACTGGTAAACACCTCTGTCCAGAAGGAATTTGGGAGTAGAAAAATGGGAGGGGCTCATTCTCTTTATGCTGCATGTAAGTGGGCTTGTGATAAGAGTAACTGTAAAGGCCAATACTTATTACCACCCAGAAAATTAGGAACCACATAGAGAGGGTAATAGTTCTAAACCAGGTAGCCAACAAAGGCTTATTACAAATTAAGATCAGTTTGTCATTGTTTAAAATAATCCTGGTTTACTTTCTATGCCTAATTTAGATCCATGTCTCAGAGCCAGCAACCATCCAGATGGTGGTAGTTCTTTGGGACTTGACATTATTTTAAAAGGTCACCATAGGCAAATTATAACTGGCACCTCATTCTTATCAGAGACCAAACTTGCTCCAGTTTTAAAATCTGTCACATGTATTATATACATAGACACATAATGTTCCTAAAATTTTGTCACTTAAATTTGAGTCAAAAGATATTAGGTTTTTCATTTAGAGGCATGCCATAGATTCCCTTACAGTAGCATCAATGTTTAAGAAATGCCCTCTAAGATATATTTTCTTCCCTGATGTGTCACTACATCGTAGAAAACTTACAACCTTTACTCTGGTGCTTCAAAAGTATTGTATAAATAAATAAAGTGTGTATACATGTAATATATATGTTATTATACATATTATAATGCTTAAAATATATGATTTAAAAGTTCCTTTCTCCTTTCAATATTAGATGGTAAAAATGTATGAGTCAGTTGTACATTCTCTCATATTATCCCCATGTACTCTCATCCACAGATATACAGAGCTCTGGGCTGTCTGTTATATGTAGGCATATATTACATGTATATGTTATGGGAAGAGGCAGTTTGGGAAATGGAAATGTACCTTTTATTTCACCATTTTGATATATTTACTATTACTTTGCCAAGCCAGTAAGGATTTATAATTATACTGAAGATTCAGAGGTCTTTAATTCTGAATGGAAACAAATTATGCTTAGTGTAGTTTTTTAATTTAGTGAATTTAATTCTTTTTTTGCATCCTTCCATACACCTACTTGAACAATTATAAAAACCTTTGTTCAGTAGTAAGTTCTTGTTCTGAACCCTAACCCTATACCTAAAGTCCAGCTTCTTTGCCTGGTTTGTGCTAATAAACTCATCCACCATTTCTGAAGAGACGCTGTGACTTTAGACTCTTGCCCTGTAAACATATTCCCTTACTATAAGAAACTCATCCATTTGACTTTTGAGTGTAACTCATGTAGTGAAGATCATTTGCTGTACCTCTTTGATCACTATCATTGTAGTTTGTTTTATATTAAAGTTACCAACCCAAGAGGCCACACAACACCTGTCTATGACAAATATTGCAGTTTTAGAAATCAACTGGATGTGTTGTGAAAAATATATAGATAATGGAGTGGTGCTTGAGACTCATTTTTATTTATAGAGTCTAAAGTATAGTCTCACTTAACAGTCACTAACTATTCCTAGAATATAACTCCCTAAAGTTTCACACATACATATTACCTCTTTGTAGAACTAAATGATCTTCCATTTCCCCATTCATAACTCCAGTCAAGGACATAAATAGGACATGGTGATAGGCTATGGTGTTTTCAGACAAAGAAGTTAGGAGGCCTTCCACATCAAGTGGCCATTTTTCTGTTTGGAATACTTTAGCTATCATTCTCTCTTGGAAGTCTTGGAAATGTAGATGGGATTATCTCTCATTTTTGGAGGGGATCTTCAAACCATAGTTAATTCAGGTTATTGGAGGAAGAATGTTGGTCTCTTTCTGGGCTCCATTCTAGGCTCACAAATAGTTAAGTAGAGTTTGTTAGAGCAGGAGATCACAAAGAGAGTCCAGGCCAAACCCTGGTCAATAATCAAGTGTTCCCTAAAGTGCTATCCACATAGTGATATCCATTGGGAACTACCTGCATCTTTACAGTTGCATGATGATTTCAAGAATGTGGAATTTAACCATCTTTGTCTCTCTTAATTAGACACTCAGCTAATTTTTAACATACTGTCTTATATTTATGCCTATGCTTTAATAAAGAATTTTTGAATGAATGAAAGGATAGTTTTCTTTATTGACTTATGTAAAATGTTTTCTAATGCTTTAAAAAAATGATTTTATTCATTGAAAAAGCTTGAAATCATTACTTCCTCCCTGATTGGGCTCATCCTATCTGTAATTTGCAGACAGGTAAGTTTCTGCATATGGATTATGATAGTTATGCATACATTAAATCTCTTTTAGTGTTTGGATCTCTCCAAATAGATTTCCAAATCTGACTGAACAAAACATGGCTAGATAGCTAGATAGCTAGATAGCTACATAAATAGTCTAACCTCCTTAGCCTGGTCATAGAATTAATAAAAAAGATATCTGAGAATATTCTGACAGAGTTCAGACTCTTGATTAAAAACAGACATATTTTGTATTTATGCATTAGTAATTCTGTAGGGAAAAAATGACTCACCATTATGTGTAATTGGTAAACAGATGCAGAGGAATGCTATGTACGTCTTTCCTTTGTTTGTTTTTATTTAAAGAAGAACAAGTTCATTTTCTTGTCCAACTTAAAGTGTTTGAGAGCAGTATAACAGATGTGGCTAATTTCATCTTTTGGAATGACACTTTTTGGAATGGAAAGGGATAGAGAAAAAACATTTAGACATATTCTCATTCTATGTAGATTCTGGCTAGAATTTAAAATAAAGTATATTTTAAAAACATCCAAGAGAAGAATTTGAATATTTAGAATATAGATCTCATCAGTTGTCATTTTTAAATGTATCAACTGGTATTATTCAAGACAGAAGATCTGTGGTCAAATGAATTTGGAAAAAACTGGTTTAAACAAGTCAGACAAATGTCTTTACTGTAGTACTTCTCATAACCTTTAAACTGTTAATTTGTACTATATATATATGAATAGTTATATATTTACTTATTTATACATCCATACTCTATGTACAATATATGGACCAGTTTTCAAATGCATCTATTTCTTTTTCCCTTAGAGCATCTTGGAGTAAGTTTCTGTAGTCTATACTGAAGAAAACTGAAATAAATGTTCCTCAATTCATCCATTAAGTCTTCAAGATTACCACTGTGTACTGGTATTCACTAGTGAGTAGACTAACTGGTATTTAACTGTTCTGAAAATGTTAATCTCAGATAAGTGAATCATGTACTGGTTTCTATCTAAATTTGGGTTCACCTCTCCCTTTTATCTAACCTGTGAAAGAAGATGATGATTAAAATGTGCTTTAATATTTTTTTTTTTTTTTTGCGGTACGCAGACCTCTCACTGTTCTGGCTTCTCCCGTTGCGGAGCACAGGCTCCGGACATGCAGGCTCAGTGGCCATGGCTCACGGGCCTAGCCACTCCATGGTATGTGGGATCTTCCCGGACCCGGGCACGAACTCATGTCCCCTGCATCGGCAGGCAGATTCTCAACCACTGCGCCACCAGGGAAGCCCAATGTGCTTTAATTTTAACCTAAAAATCTTTGTCAGCAGGAGGAAAGAATAAGAGCCCTATTTTTACTTGAAATTATACCAGACTTTAACTCTGGTTAATAAGATACTTAGATCCTTGATGAAAGAAATCATCATAATAACAATATTTATCATCTTTATTATTTCTTCAGAAAGAGAATTAGCTTCTGGGTATTCTTAGAGTAATCCCATCTGCCACCACAAAATTTGGACTTTGAAGCAAATGCATTGGATATTTCCTGGATCACATTGCCAGATAATGAAGAGCTTCATTAAATATAGAAAGCTTGCTATAGCCTCTGCCTCCCACTGGTTTAATATATAAAACCTTGCAGTAGACACAGAAATTATATTTGCATTATCAAATCCACAAAGTTGCATAGCATATTGTATGAGAGAGACTTGAAGCCAGTCTCTATGCAATAGCTGACAAGGACTAGTGTTTGGACTTGCCTCCCTTTTTGCTTGATTTCAATTAAAAAGAAACAGTAATAATGATAATGACACAAAACATTTTAAATCCAGTTTTCAAGTAATAATAGCTTGCATTTCTGCAAAAAAGTAAAGGTTTTCCAACTGAAAGCCATGCTGACATCAGCTCTGGTGATCTTTCATATCCATGCAAGGCAGACAAAAACACCTAAGGGGGTATATGCTGAAAAATAAACTGGAAATGTGGGTAAATTTGCTGTGGAAAATTACTGGATACATAACAGTAGTAATATATAAATAGGATTTAAGTGAGAAAGTCAGGCCAGGCAAAATGCTGTTCTGGCTGTCTGCAAGTCTAGTCTTAGTTCCAAGCTCTGGGACCTAAGACCAAGAAAAGATGTGGTGGGACTTCCCTGGTGGCACAGTGGTTAAGAATCTGCCTGCCAATGCTGGGGACATGGATTCAAGCCTGGTCCAGGAAGATCCCACATTCCGTGGAGCAACTAAATCCGTGTGCCACAACTACTGAGCGTGCACTCTAGAGCCCACGAACCACAACTACTGAGCCCACGTGCCACAACTACTGAAGCCCACATGTCTAGAGCCATGCTCCACAAAAAGAGAAGACACCGCAATGAGAAGCCCGCACACCACAACAAAGAGTAGCCCCCACTCGCCACAGCTAGAGAAAGCCTGTGCACAGCAACGAAGACCAAACGCAACCAAAAATAATCAAACAAACAAGCAAGCAAGCAAACAAATAAATAAGTAAATATATTAAAAAAAGAAAAAATGTAGCTTCCTTATCGAGACATCTTGCCTGACAATGGTGAACATTTTGCTGTGTACATTTTAATGCTAACTTTAAAATTGCTTTTTATAAATTCTCTAACAAATAAAACAGTTAAAAACTAGTGTGGGAATCCAAATGATCTGAATGAGAAATTCTCATAAGCTATGTAAAGAGTATAAACCTTGACAAGATTCCATCAAGGAATCTGAATAACTGGGTACAGAGTACATATGTGAAATTATCATTGCCAATATTCTACTGGCTGGACCACAAAATGTCAGTTTTATATTGTGTAAGATAATAAAATGGAAACTAAATATTAGAGTGGATAACTACTACAAACTGAAATTTCATTTTTTCTTTTCAACTCTTTTTTCATCTCTTATTTTCTGTACCTTATTACATGCAATTAAAAGAAGCCAATTTACATTATCAACACTAAACCTAGAAATCTCCTTACTGATCAAATCAGCACATAGTCTAGTTATCTTTTAACAATGAGACAGAAAGAGTGTTTTCTTAACACAACAAAAGCATACCATTAATGGACACATTTTGGTAAATTTTACTACATTAAATTAAAATCATCTCTATATCAAGACAATTGTAAACAAAGTTAAAAGTCAAGTGACACATGGTCACCTTATTTTTGATAAAGGAGGCAAGAATATACAATGGAGAAATGACAGCTTCTTCAATAAGTGGTTCTGGGAAAACTGGACAGCTACATGAAAAGAACGAAATTAGAACACTCCCTAACACCATATACAAAAATAAACTCAAAATGGATTAAAGACCTAAATGTAAGGCCACACACTATAAAACTCTTAGAGGAAAACATAGGCACAACATTCTATGACATATATCACAGCAAGATCCTTTTTGATCCACCTCCAAGAGAAATGGAAAAAAAACAAAAATAAATAAATGGGACCTAATGAAACTTAATAGCTTTTGCACAGCAAAGGAAACCATAAACAAGATGAAAAGACAACCCTCAGAATGGGAGAAAATATTTGCAAAAGAAGCAACTGACAAAGGATTAACCTCCAAGATTTATAAGCAGCTCATGCAACTCAGTATCAAAAAAACAAACAATCTAATCCAGAAATGGGCAGAAGACCTAAATAGACATTTCTCCAAAGAAGATATACAGCTTGTCAACAAACACATGAAAGAATGCTCAACATCACTAATCATTAGAGAAATGCAAATCAAAACTACAATGAGGTATTACCTCACACCAGTCAGAATGGCCATAATCAAAAAATCTACAAACAATAAACGCTGGAGAGGGTGTGAAGAAAAGGGAACCCTCTTGCGCTGTTGGCGGGAATGTAAATTGGTACAGCCACTATGAAGAACAGTATGGAGGGTCCTTAAAAAACTAAAAATAGAACTACCATGCGACCCAGCAATCCCACTACTGGGCATATACCTTGAGAAAACCATAATTCAAAGAGTCATATACCACAATGTTCACTGCAGCTATATTTACAATAGCCAGGACATGGAAGCAACCTAAGTGTCCATTGACAGATGAATGGATAGAGAAGATGTGGCATATATATACAATGGACTATTACTCTGCCATAAAAAGAAACAAAATTGAGTTATTTGTAGTGAGATGGATGGACCTAGAGTCTGTCATACAGAGTGAAGTAAGTCAGAAAGAGAAAAAGAAATACCGTATGCTAACACATGTATATGGAATCTAAAAAAAAAAAAGGTTCTGAAGAACCTAGGGGCAGGACAGGAATAAAGATGCAGATGTAGAAAATGAACTTGAGGACACGGGGAGGGGGAAAGCTAAGCTGGGATGAAGTGAGAGATTGGCATGGACTTATATATACTACCAAATGTAAAATAGATAGCTAGTGGGAAGCAGCTGCATAGCACAGAGAGATCCGTTTGGTGCTTTGTGACCCCCTAGAGGGGTGGGATAGGGAGGGTGAGAGGGAGACACAAGAGGGAGGAGACATGGGGATATATGTATATGTATAGCTGACTCACTTTGTTATAAAGCAGAAACTAACACACTATTGTAAAGCAATTATACTTCAATAAAGATGTTAAGAAACAAATTCTAATTGCTAGTGGCAAAAAAAAAGTCAAGTGACAGATCTAGAGAAAATTTTTGCAACTTATATAAGCTATAACAAAGGATTATTAAAGTGTACAAAGAAGTACAAATTAATAAAGCAAACCCAACAACCTGATAGAAAAATGGGCCAATGATAAGAATAGGTAAGTCACAAAAGAGTAACATACTAACATCCAATTCTACAGTTTTCATAATAAGTTACTACAAACTCGGAGGCTTAAACAACACAAATTATAGTTTTTGAGGTCACAAGTCTGACGTAGTTCTCAATGCACTAAAATCAAGTCAGCAGGCTATTTCTTTTCTAGAGGTTCTGGGAAAATGTTTCCTACACATTCAGGTGGTTGGCAGAATTCAGTTCCTTCAGGTTGCAGTACTGAGGTCCTTGTTATCATGCAAACTGTAAACTGAGAGTCGTTCCCAGATTGAGAGGTTACTTCCTTCCTTGACTTATGGTCCCCTTCCTCCATTTTTAAAGCCAACAATGGTAGACAGACGCCTTCTCACACTGAATTTCTTTGACTCTTCTCTCATTTGTATGCTTTTAAGAGCTCATGTGATTGGGTTGGAAGAACCCAGATATTCCAAGATGATCTCTGAATCTCAAAGTCTTTATTTTACCTGCAAATTATACTCCTCTTTTTTTTTTTTAAGCCTGGAAGCATAATATGTAAAATAATAAAATAATAACAGGTTTTTACTGTGGGAAGTGGGATACAGGGCTGGTTTTAAACTGCATATGTATCTATCTATCTATCATCTATCTATCTATCTATGTTCTATGTATATATTTGGATTGCTTTTTACTTGTAAGATAAGTATATGTTAAAACAAGAGGTAAGAGATTTATTTAGACTATATAAACATACTCATCAAAGTATCTTCTAGTAATTGTTTAAATCAGGGGTCAGCAAACTTGAGCTTTCTGGCCTAATCTTGGCTGATGCCTGCTTAATTAAATAATGTATATTAGAAAACAGAGATTATTAGCATATTGTCTATGGCTCCTTTCCTGATATAATGGCAGAGTTGGGTCATTGCAACAGAGATGACATGGCCCAAATATCCAAAATATTTACTATTTGGCTTTTTAAAAATCCTTTTTGCCTAGAAGAGACGCCTCATTAAAGCTGGCTGGGGACTGTGTAAGACTAGAATCCATTGCCTAAATGTGGGTAGATGAGTTGCAGAATTATTTAGCGTCAAGTATATCATGTAGTTCCTTAAAAACAGAGATGATACAGGGTCTGGTTAAGAATAAGTGGTAATGGAATTATTAAATGTATAGATCACATCTTTCTACTCAGCCACAGACTGTTCTAGTTAAAGGTATGCACCAAAAGGCAGAATCTTGTTTGGTTCCTGATTGTGGACAGCTAGTCAATCAAATAATTATTTCCCACTATGTTTTTTTTCTAACATCTTTATTGGAGTATAATTGCTTTACAATGGTGTGTTAGTTTCTGCTTTATAACAAAGTGAATCAGTTTTGCATATACATATGTCCCCATATCTCTTCCCTCTTGCATCTCCCTCCCTCCCACCTTCCCTATCCCACCCCTCTCACTATGTTTTTATAGAACTTTCTATCCAAATAGTATCTCATTTAACCCTTTTAGTCTATATTCCAATGATAGGATTAGTATCCTCATTTTACAGCAGAAAAAATTAGTTTCTGTGAAATTATTTGCTTAGTACATGACATAGAGAATTAGATCTTTGCTTCTTGTTAGTGTGCATTTATGTAAATATAAATATACATATATATTATATAATTTTTTTCTCTCTTGAATGGGGCCATAAGAAAGATGACTATTTGATGGGTGTGGACTGCTGAGTGTGGACTGTTGTTTTTTTGAAAGACAAAGAGCTCTATTTAAGGATATGGCTTTGTTCCAAAAATAAAGAAATGGGAAATCATGTACATACTCTTTGTAAACCCAATTTCTCCAGCACTCCCTAACCCATGGGTGCAATTTAGGTCATCTTTGCATTACTACTGCAGTCTCACTAGCTTTGAGCTCCTAATTCTTCACACAAAAGTTCTAATCCCAGTCACAATTCACCACTAGGGTTGCTGATATTCTCCACATTGACTGGGAACCAGTCTAAACTTCTATTCACCATGGTCTTCTAGACAGAAAATCTCTCCCTGGTCCTTTGGGCACCAGTGCAGGCTTTCCTTGCTCTCCTGTCCTCCTCTATTCGGAGTCCTGCCAATGCTGCCAGCTTCCACTTTCCCCTTCCAATTCCAACACTGCATGGCAGTCTCTTGAGAAGAGGAAATGCTATATCTGGATTTTTTTGTTCTTGTTTTTTTGATGTTCTTGCAGTAGGGTTTCTAGGGCACCAAAATAAAAGCTCTTTCTATTCACTCACTCAGTCACTCAGTTATTTTTCTCCTCACATGCACATGCCATCAGATGGTCAGATTGCAAAAGATTAATGTGCCTGCACTCTACTGTATATGAACAAACCAGTCTCTTCGAAAAGCCTGGACCTTCTAGGTAAGATAGTTGAAGAATTGCAAAAAGCTTGACTCAAAGGGACAGAGAGTAGAAAATGAAAGCTTTTGGATTTCCAAACTTCTGTAAGCAGGAAGCAGCTAGAGACATACATTTCCTTTTGTGAAAAAAATGATAACAGTGCAGAACCAAGATACCAGAGTGTGGAGGCCAGAACTATGGTAAGTCATATGCAAGCAGGAGTTGAACTGAGTCCTAATCAAGGAACTTTCAACATGTGTCTGGATGGATTTCAGAACTGCTGTGGGTCAGTATGTGTACCTCCTGTCTTCCCTTTTGGAATAAAAGTTCCTGTAGCAGTTCTCCTGTGCCTGTCCCAACAGTGATGTATGTTGGCTTTTGTTGGGGGAAGGGGGCAGATCACTTGTCTCTTTAGTTAACTGGACACCAGATTGAGAGGATCTGGACTCAAGGAGCTTTCCTTAAGGAAATACACACAAACAGACTGCCCTGCATATGGACCTGATTAGATAAGATTCTGTATATCACACTGAAGGTGGAATGAAGTGAGACTTTGGGGTCCTTGGGAGGAGGGGAGAGTATTTTTCATGTAGGACAGACATGAATTATTGGTGGAAGGGGTAGACTGCCTCCAAAATAGCCCCCATGTCCTGGAATGCACTCTATTGCAACCCCTTCCCATATTGTAACAGAGTTAGGCTCTGTGACTAATTTATTATAAGTAATGGTATTTCATGTCTAACATAGATTACAAAAGATACTATGCCTTTCATCTTGATGTTCCTCTCGCACACTTTCCATCCTTCCCTCAGATCACTTGTTCTGGGGAAAGTCAGCTGTCATGTCATGAGCAGCATAATAGAGAGGCCCATGTGTTAAGGAACTAAGTCCAGTAAGATCAACCACCAGTAAGAAACTGAAGGCTACTATCAACAGCTACATGAATGAACTTGGAAATGGGTCCTCCAGTCTCAGTCAAACTTGCTGCAGACTTCAGCCTAAATCTCAACTATAACATCCCTAGAGAACCTGAATCAGAATCATCCAGTTAAAAAAACTCCCTGATTCCTGACCCTCAGGAACTATGTGATAAAATAAATAATTCTTGTTTTAAGCTGCCAAGTTTGGGGGTAAATTGTTACACAGCAACAAATAACTCATACAATCATCCAAGTGCTTATTGATAACTTATTAGATCTCCTACTTTGTATGAGGAGCTGTCAGAGATAATGATGAAAAATAATATCTAATATCTATATCAGGACTTAATGCTGAACATAGAAATCACTGTAGGAATTGTTGACTGGAAGAGTTTTAATAGAGGGAGTTAGGTGCTTAGAAATATATTGGAAAACTTCAACTTCATGGTCAAGTCAGGGCCTTTAGGAATGTTGACCAAAAACATATAGATTGCCAGTTATTTATCTAGCAAAAATGGGCTTATTCAGGATCAGCAAAGAACTGCAGTTCAGCATCTGCAACCATGGTGAGCTACGTGCAAGACCCCACACAGGGAGGAGAGTAGAATCTTTTAAAGAGGGGAAAAGGAATTGGGAGAGCTAAACTAAACAGAGTTTATTGGAAGAACTAAAAGTTCAAAGTATAGTGGCTTTCCATTGGCTGAATTGTGACAGTATCTCATGAGCTGAACTCTTGTCAGGCAAGAAGAGGAGTCTTTCTTCTCCTGTTGGGCTCTGCCATTATATTAGGGCATGAGAGCTTACCCCATTTGACTCCCGACTGTATTGTTTTTAGAAACATCTTTACTGGAGTATAATTGCTTTACAATGGTGTGTTAGTTTCTCCTTTATAAAAAGTGAATCACCAATACATATACATATATCCCCATATCTCCTCCCTCTTGCGATTCCCTCACACACTCCCTATCCCATTCCTTTGGTGGTCGCAAAGCACCGAGGTGATCTCCCTGTGCTATGTGGCTGCTTCCCACTAGCTATCTATTTTACATTTGGTAGTGTATATAAGTCCATGCCACTCTCTCCCTTCATCCAGCTTACCCTTCCCCCTCCCCATGTCCTCAAATTCATTCTCTACATCTGCGTCTTTATTCCTGTCCTGCCCCTAGGTTCTTCAGAAGCATTTTTTTTTATTCCATATATATGTGTTAGCATACGGTATTTCTTTTTCTCTTTCTGACTTACTTCACTCTGTATGAGACTCTAGGTCCATCCACCTCATTACAAATAGCTAAATTTCGTTTCTTTTTATGGCTGAGTAATATTCCATTGTATATATGTGCCACATCTTCTTTAGCCATTCATCTGTTGATGGACACTTAGGTTGTTTCCATGGCCTGGCTATTGTAAATAGAGCTGCAATGAACATTGTGGTACATGACTCTTCTTTAATTATGGTTCTCTCAGGGTATATGCCCAGTAGTGGGACTGCTGGGTTGTATGGTAGTTCTATTTTTCATTATTTAAGGAACCTCCATACTGTTTTTCATAGTACCTGTATCAATTTACATTCCCACCAACAGTGCAAGAGGGTTCCCTTTTCTCCACACCCTCTCCAGCATTTATTGCTTGTAGATTTTTTGATGATGGCCATTCTGACTGGTTTGAGGTGATACCTCATTGTAGTCTTGTTTTGCATTTCTCCAGTGATTAGTGATGTTGAGCATTCTTTCATGTGTTTGTTAGCAATCTGTACATCTTGTTTGAAGAAATGTCTATTTAGGTCTTCTGCCCATTTTTGGATTGGGTTGTTCGCTTTTTTGATATAGAGCTGCATGAGCTGCTTGTAAATTTTGGAGATTAATCCTTTGTCAGTTGCTTCATTTGCAAATATTTTCTACCATTCTGAGGGTTGTCTTTTCATCTTGTTTATGGTTTACTTTGCTGTGCAAAAGATTTTAAGTTTCACTAGGTCCCATTTGTTTATTTTTGTTTTTATTTCCATTTCTCTAGGACATGGGTCAAAAAGGATCTTGCTGTGATTTATGTCATAGTGTTCTGCCTATGTTTTCCTCTAAGACTTTTGTAGTGTGTGGCCTTACATTTAGGTCTTTAATCCATCTTGAGTTTATTTTTGTGTATGGTGTTAGGGAGTGTTCTAAATTCATTCTTTTACATGTAGCTGTCCAGTTTTCCCAGCACCACTTATTGAAGAGGTTGTCTTTTCTCCTTTTTATATTCTTGCTTCTTTTATCAAAAATAAGGTGACCGTATATGCGTGGGTTTATCTCTGGGCTTTCTATCCTGTTCCATCGATCTATGTTTGTGTTTTTGTGCCAGTACTATACTGTCTTGATTACTGTAGATTTGTAGTATAGTCTGAAGTCCAGGAGCCTGATTCCTCCAGCTCCGTTTGTCTTTCTCAAGATTGCTTTGGCTATTCGGGGTCTTTTGTGTTTCCATACTAATTGTGAAATTTGTGTTCTAGTTCTGTGAAAAATGCCATTGGTAGTTTGAGAGGGATTGCACTGAATCTGTAGATTGCTTTGGGGAGTAGAGTCATTTTCACAATGTTGATTCTTCCAATCCAAGAACATGGTATATCTCTCCATCTGTTTGTATCATCTTTAATTACTTTCATCAGTTTCTTATAGTTTTCTGCATACAGATCTTTTGTCTCCTTAGGTAGGTTTTTTCCTAGGTATTTTATTCTTTTTGTTGCAATGGTGAATGGGAGTTTTTCCTTAACTTCTCTTTCACATTTTTCATCATTAGTGTATAGGAATGCAAGAGATTTCTGTGCATTCATTTTGTAAACTGCTACTTTACCAAATTCATTGATTAGCTGTAGTAGTTTTCTGGTAGCATCTTTCTCGATGTATAGTATCATGTCATCTGAAAATACTGACAGCTTTACTTCTTCATTTCCAATTTGGGTTCCTTTTGTCTCTTTTTCTTCTCTGATTGCTGTGGCTAAAACTTCCAAAACAATGTTGAATAATAGCGATGAGAGTGGACAACCTTGTCTTGTTCCTGATCTTCGAGGAAATGGTTTCAGTTTTTCAACATTGAAAACAATGTTGGCTGTGGGTTTGTGATATATGACCTTTATTATGCTGAGATAAGTTCCCTCTATGCCTACTTTCTCGAGGGTTTATCATAAATGGGTGTTGAATTTTGTTGAAAAGTTTTTCTGCATCTATTGAGATGATCATATGTTTTTTCTCCCTCAATTTGTTAATATGGTTTATCACATTGATTGATTTGCATACACTGAAGAATCCTTGCATTCCTGGGATAAACCCCACTTGATCATGGTGTATGATCCTTTTAATGTGCTGTTGGATTCTGTTTGCTGAATCAGCTTTTGTTGAGGATTTTTGCATCTATGTTCATCAGTAATATTGGCCTGTACTCTTCTTTCTCTGTGACATCTTTGTCTGGTTTTGGTATCTGGGTGATGTTGGCCTCATTGAATCAGTTTGGGAGTGCTCCTCCCTCTGCTATATTTTGGAAGTGTTTGAGAAGGATAGGTGTTAGCCCTTCTCTAAATGTTTGATAGAATTCTCCTGTGAAGCCATCTGGTCCTGGGGTTTTGTTTGTTGGAAGTTTAATCACAGTCTCAATTTCAGTGCTTGTGACTGGTCTGTTTATATTTTCTATTTCTTCCTGGTTCAGTCTCGGAAGGTTGTGTTTTTCTAAGAATTTGTCCATGTCTTCCAGGTTGTCCATCTTATTGGTGTATAGTTGTTTGTAGGAATCTCTCATGATCTTTTGTATTTCATTCAGATTCGATGGAGAAATTAATAACTTTGCAGATAGCAAAAGCTAAGAGAATTCAGCACCACCAAATCAGCTTTACAACAAATGCTAAAGGAACTTCTCTAGGCAAGAAACACAAGAGAAGGAAAAGACCTACAATAACAAACCCCAAACAATTAAGAAAATGGTAACAGGAACATACATATTGATAACTACCTTAAGTGTAAATGGATTAAATGCTCCAACCAAAAGACACAGACTGGTTGAATGGATACAATAACAATACCCATATATATGCTGTCTACAAGAAACCCACTTCAGACCTAGGGACACATACAGACTGAAAGTGAGGGGATGGAAAAAGATATTCCATACAAATGGAAATCAAAAGAAAGCTGGAGTAGCAATTCTCATATCAGAAAAATAGACTTTAAAATAAAGACTATTACAAGAGACAAAGAAGGACACTACATAATGATCAAGGGATCCATTCAAGAAGGTATAACAATTGTAAATATTTATGCACCCAATGTAGGAACACCTCAATACATAAAGTGAATGCTAACAGCCATAAGAGGGAAAACCAACAGAAACACAATCATAGTAGGGGACTTTAATACCCCACTTTCACCAATGGACAGAACATCTAAAATGAAAATAAATAAGGAAACACAAGCTTTAAATGACACATTAAACAAGGTTGACTTAAATGATATTTATAGGACATTCCATCCAAAAACAACAGAATACACTGTCTTCTCAAATGCTGATGGAACATTCTCCAGGATAGATCATATCTTTGGTCACAAATAAAGCCTTGGTAAATTTAAGAAAACTGAAATCATATAAAGTGTCTTTTCCAACCACAATGCTATGAGATTAGAGATCAATTACAGGAAAAAGTCTGTAAAAAGTACAAACACATGGAGGCTAAACAATACACTACTAAATAACCAAGAGATCACTGAAGAAATCAAAGAGGAAATCAAAAAATACCTAGAAACAAATGACAATGAAGACATGATGACCCACAACCCATGGGATACAGCAAAAGCAGTTCTAAGAGGGAAGTTTATAGCAATACAATCCTACCTCAAGAAACAAGAAACATCTCAAATAAACCATCTAACCTTACATCTAAAACAATTAGAGAAAGAAGAACAAAAAAGAAAACCCCAAAGTTAGCAGAAGGAAAGAAATCATAAATATCAGATTAGAAATAAATGAAAAAGAAATGAAGGAAACAATAGCAAAGATCAATAAAACTAAAAGCTGATTCTTTGCAAAGATAAACGAAATTGAAAAACCATTACCCAGACTCATCAAGGAAAAAAAGGGAAAACACTCAAATCAATAATTTTAGAAATGAAAAAGAAGTAACAACTGACACTCCTGACTGTATTTTAACTGAAGTGTCTGTTGATTTATTTTTACTGGAGCTTCTGATGTGGAGATCATCACTATTGCCAGGATTTCAAAAACACACCCCTATATCTGAATGAGGCAGAAGAGGTGAAAAAGCCATCACCATATTAGCTGCTGTTACTGATGCAAGTGTCTGGTAAGGTAGAGAATGGACACAAGAATGTTACTGCAGAAAAACAGCACATGGCTATAACATTTCTCATTAGCATAACCAAAGATGTGCAAGAGAATAGTTTCTGCCTCACTTTCTACCCTCCAGTTCTTCTCAAAGTAAATCTAATTGGTGGAACCCAATTCTCTTCAGGAATCTTAGTGGCCAGGAAGTCTAGGAATGTTTTTAGCTTTCTAATTTCTTCAACTTGAAAGGAGATAGAATGACAGTTGAGAGAACCAATTCTCAGCCTTCCGCATAGTCTGTGCTCACAGGGGTTTACAAGCGTAATAGAATGACAAGATTAACATAATGTGACAAGATTAGAGATAGGGCATGTGCTAAATGGAGTGTTACAGCTTAAGTGCAATAGAAGATCAGAGAACAAGGGGATTAGAGTGTAATGGAGAATTCAGAGAATGAAACTTCATGGAAGAACTCAGCGTTCAGCTGGGGCTTTAAAAGATGGTAGGAATTAAACAAACATAGAAAAAAAGGTATTTAATGCAGGTGGACAACAAGAGTAAAGGCCTGATTTAAGGTAGATGACAGCAGATAGCTAGTCTGATTCTTGCAAAAAATAAATAATAAAGGGTGGTGATAACAGGACTTTGAAATATAAAGGGCTTTGAAAATTGAAGTAAAAGTTTAAATATATTGCATGTGGGTACACATGTACTGAATGTCCATAACAGACATTTGTATAATTATGTAAAATAATGGATGTTATTGTCATTCAGCAAATTTGTTTCTTTGCCAGATGATGGTGGACCTAGACTGAACTACAGAGATCTCAACATTTCCTCGCCCTCCACCCCCAACCTCAGTCAGATTTGTGCAGTCACTGTGACAGTCTTCAGCCTTGTATTAATTCCCTTATTGTAAAAAGAAGCTTTCCCTGAATTCCCTACATCTTGTTGCTTCCTTCCCTATTGAGGGCCTGTACTAGTCCTCATATCTTCCCAGCTACTGCCTGTGGTCTTGTTTCTCAATGGACAATTTGGGCAGTGTCTTGTGAACCTGTCTGACTTTGAGTAGTACATATACCAGAAATTGCCTGTTACTCTGTCTTCTCATTTAGATCACATCTTCACCCTTTTCGATACATTAATAATAATTATTATTATCACTTATTGAGCATGTGTTATTTTTCAGGAAAAGCACTAGATACTTTCCAAATATCATTTCAAATCCAAATACGTTTTTCTTCCCATTTCATAGATGAAGGAACCAATGAGATTTATTTTTTTAACCCCAGAGCCTGTAGTCTTTCCACTGTATCACAAATATCAAAACAAAAAGTAATTCCTTTGTATCATAGTATCTCAGATCTCACAGCTTACAAAGTGTTGCTGTTGTTCATTATCTCATATGATCCTCAGAATAAGCCTGCAAATGACAAAAGTGGAGAATTACCCTTCCTTTTTTTATAGATTGGAGAAGCAACTAACTTCTAAGTCACCTGCCTTAGCAAGTTGAATGTTTGATAACCGTTATTACATTTTGATAAAGTCTTAGAAAAAGAAAAATTTTATTCCATGTACATTAGATAGATGGATACATTGGTAAATTGATGGGTAAATAGATAAGTTCATTTAAGGATTTGAAGTTTAGAGAATTTAAAGTTTGGAAACTTTCTCATATCACAGGGAATAATTTTTTCTGTTACAGCAAACTGATAAAATATAGTTATGATAAAACTTTTTCTTATATAATTGATTCACCTTGATGGCAGTTATTCATGATCCCCACTTGCACATGAATGTCATATCTCACATTTTAGACAAGGGAAACAAATCAGACATCAAGTCACCGTTCTGGGTCTTTAGCCAGTCTCTGATGTCTTCTGTTAATGAGTGCATTATTTTCAATAGTGTAAGAGTCAAATGAACCTTGTTGGCTTCTTTTTTATCCCCAGTTGGCCCTTTACTGCTAAAGACTCCAGAAAGGTATTCTTCAGCCAACTTATACATATATGTTTATATTATGTTGGAATATGAGTTTTATATTGAAGTTCACTATAAATGTAGATAGTTGTTTTTGAAAGTGCTAATGCAAAAGGTAACTTCAGAAAATAAAGCTTAACCTCAAATTTAAGAAAAAATGGAGTTTTAGTTATTTGTCAAGATGTGGGAAATAAATATAACTTCAGAATGACCTCCAGTTCTCAAATTTCATCTTTCAGCAATTAGACTCCACAACCAGCCTGCCCTTTTCCAATCAAGAAACAAAAAATTATGCCTATGTAGTATCAAAAATTCCTTGGTTATAATCAAGAGGAACATAAAGGTGAACATTTTCATTAGTGCATGTCATGAGCATTGTAGAAAAAAGAATTATAACCTACCCCAGTCCAATCCATCTTCCCCAAGAAGCCATTTAACGAAAAAAAAAAAAAAAGCAAAAAGAAAGAAAAATCTTTAATCTTTAGTTTTTCAGTTACTCCAACTCCTTGAAATAAGTTTTAAAGTTACACAGGAAAGTTCTCAAGAAATAGCACAGGCTTGATCTCAGCTGGAGACATGTAAAAAACTCTAAGTTAGAGACTAATGACTTTACACTAGGAATAATGCATTCAATTCTAAAATGAGTGCTACTGATTGAAATCCAAGAGATAGATGTGAGTCTTAAGACTACATTTTCCCATATATTTAACTAATCATGGTCATTACAGGATGAAGAATTAAAGATAATGCATCAATAGTGTACGCCTTTTGAAGACTTTATAACTACATGAAGCATATGAAAAGTAAAATATTTTGCTTTCAAGTCACATGGAAAGAATTTTGTAGCTTAACCTTAAATTAAAAGTTGTCAAGAAATACTCAGTTTTTGGCTGAATAATATATTATTACTTCTGTAAAAACCACAGAATCATCTTTTAGACTAATAGATTTATTAATAGATATGCAAGTGTTATTGATACTGTATCTTTCTCAAAGGAGTAAATTTTCAAGTTGTCAACTCCAAAACTAAGTGTGTTGAAGAAAACTAGATTTTCTTAACTTTTTGTGGATTAAACTAATATAAATTTCATGTTACATAGTGCATGGCATTCCAGATTATTACAGTTAACCCTTGAATAATGAGGGAGTTAGGGACACCAACCCTTGCAGTCAAAAATCCTTGTATAACTTACAGTAGGCTCTCCGTATGCATTTCCTCCATATCACAGTTCTGCATTCATGGATTCAACCAGTAGTGGACTGCATAGTACTGTAGTATTTACTATTAAAAAAAATCCACATGTAAGTGGACCTGCAGAGTTCAAACCTATGTTGTTCAAGGATAAATTATATTTGCTTATGCATTTTGATATCTTTAATTTTCACTATACTGTTGACCCTTCACATTACATTATCTCATTTATTTCTCACAATCACACAAATGATCTTCTTTGTTAAGCATAACCTTCCCTGCTTTTACAGTTGAAAAAACTGAGCTCAACATCACGTAGCTGGAATTTGGCTGGGCTGCTAGTTACACCCAACTTTGCCTAGTTCCTAGTCTTTGATAGATTGCATATTTGACTTAACGTCTTCATATCTCCCTAAATCCATCCTCTTTATGGTGTCTCCTACTATTGTTTGGTGAACTGAGTTTATCCATGGGACTTGATTTGACCAATGGAATTTCAGCAGGCATGATACAAGCAAAGGCTTGAATTGAGTTTACACAATGGGACTTGATCTTTTGTGCCTCTATCATTGTCATGAGAAGAATATTCTCAGTCAATCTCCTGGTTCCAGGAAGGAGATGAAAGACATGAAGAGCATAACCTCTCTAGTTAAGCTACCCAAGGTAAGCAGTAAAGAGAAGAACTCTCCTAGACTAGCAAATTGCACATGAATAAATCCAGTCAACCCAGCTAAGTTTAGCCTAGACCAACTGTGTCTGAGGTGTTTACAGATGTGTGAGCTGAAAGGATAAACAGTTTTTGTTTGCAGTGGAGGGGTGGTTTGTTATGCTGCAATAGATAACATACAAAATTGTATGCTCTTTCCATAGCATATTGCAGATAATGAAATGAAACACAATGCTTGTTAGAAACTTACAGAAGTGTTGAAGTATCTTTATTATCCTTGGGTAAGGAAAGTTTAACACTAAGGTTAAGAAGCAGGAGGAAAGGGACCAAGATAGTGACTTAAGAGTCTCCTGAACTTTCCTTTTCTGTGGACATACTGAATGTACACATGAAAGTTTCCTCTGGAAGAAATCCACAAGCTAGCTGAGTGGCTCCTACACATCAGGGGAATGAGAAAATACTCACTTTGAAATGAATACAAAAGGCTGAGACATACTCTCACCATAAACCCCACTTCTGGCACAGTGCCATACAATCAGGAGGAATTGTCCAACTCCCAGATTCCCCCTGAAGAGTAAAGGGTTTGGACTGTGTGTCTAGTACATCACATTTTTAGACTTTCACCCAAGGGATGGGCCCTGAAAACATCTAGCTCTGGAAGCTGAAGAGAGTTGTGTCCACAAGACTCACAGGACTATAGTAAACAAAGAGGCAGTTCTGGTAAGTCTCCAGCAGATATTTCAGAAGCTGAAATGAAAGGATGGTAATTACTAACATGAAAACATGTAAAAGTATAAAACTCACTGGTAAAGGTAAACATGTAGTTAAATTCAAAATATCCTAAAAAAAAGCATCCCACTACAGAAAATTATCAAATCACAAAGGAAGAGAGCAAGAGAAGAAGAAAGAGGCAGGGACTTACAGAACAGTTAGAAAGCAATTAACAAAATGGCAATAGTAAATCCAAACCTATCAACAATTATTTTAAATGTAAATGGTAAATAATTCTTCAATTAAAAGACACAGAGTGGCTGAAAGGATTAAAAAAAAAAAAACAACACCCAACTATAGGTTGCAAATAAGACACTCACTTCAGCTTTAAAGACACATATAGATTGAAAGTGAAGGCATGGAAATGGATAATCCATACAAATGGAAACAAAAGAAAGCAGGGGTAGCTATACTTATATCAGACAAAACAGATTTTAGGCCACAAACTAACAAGAGATGAAGAATTAATTATATAACAATAAAGGGGTCAATTCATCAAGAGGCTATAACAATTTTAATTACTTATGTCCCCAACATAGGAACACATAAATACATAAAGTATATATTAACAAATTTGAAGGGAGAAATTCACAACAATACAATAATAGTAGGGGACCTCAATATCCCACTTTGAACAATGGGTAGATAATCCAGATAGAAAATCAATAAGAAAACGTTGGACTTAAACTACACATTATACCACATGGCCCTAACAGACATATATAAAATATTTCATCCAACAGCAACAAAATATACACTCTTCTCAAGTACATATGGAACATTCCCTAGAATAGATCCTGTGTTAGGCAAAAAAATGTCTTAATAAATTTAAGAAGATTGAAGTCTCACCAAACATCTTATCTGAACACTATGGATGGAATGAAACTAGAAATTAATTATAAGAAGAAAACTGAAAAATTACAAATATGTGGAGATTAAACAACATACTCCTGAACAACCAGTGGATCAAATAAGAAATCAACAGAGGGGGGAAGGCAGGAAGATGGCGGAAGAGTAAGACGCGGAGATCACCTTCCTCCCCACAGATACATCAGAAATTCATCTACACGTGGAACAACTCCTACAGAACACCTACTGAACGCTGACAGAAGACCTCAGACCCCCCAAAAGGCAAGAAACGCCCCACATACCTGGGTAGGGCAAAAGAGAAAAGAATAAACAGAGACAAAAGGATAGGGACGGGACCTGCACCAGTGGGAGGGAGCCGTGAAGGAGGAAAGGTTTCCACACACTACAAGCCCCTTCACGGGCGGAGACTGTGGGCGGCGGAGGGGGAAAGCCTCACAGTAGCGGAGGAGAGCACAGCAACAGGGGTGTGGAGGGCAAAGCAGAGAGATTCCCGCACAGAGGATCAGTGCCCTCAGGCACACACCAGCCCGAGAGGCTTGTCTGCTTGGCCGCCGGGGCGGGCGGGGCTGGGAGCTGAGGCTCGGGCTTCTGTCAGAGCGCAGGGAGAGGACTGGGGTTGGCGGCGGGAACACAGCCTGAAGGGTCTAGTGCGCCACGGCTGGCCCGGAGGGAGTCCGGGGAAAAAGTCTGGAGCTGCCGAAGAGGCAAGAGACTTTTTCTTCCCTTTTGTTTCCTGGTGCGCGAGGAGAGGGCATTAAGAGCACTGCTTAAAGGAGCTCCAGAGACCGGCGCGAGCCGCGGCTAAAGGTGTGGACCCCAGAGACGGGCGTGGGACGCTGGGGCTGCTGCTGCCGCCGCCACAAGGACTGTGTGCAAGCGCAGGTCACTGTCCACCCCCCATTCCAGGGAGCCTGTGCAGCCCGCCACTGCCATGGTCCTGGGTCCCCAGGGACGGCTTCCCTGGGAAAGCGCACGGAGCCGGAGCGCCTCAGGCTGGTCCAACGTCACGCCGGCCTCTGCCGCCGCAGGCCTGCCCCGCACTGCGTGCCCCTCCCTCCCCTCTGCCTGAGTGAGCCAGAGCCCCCGAATCAGCGGCTCCTTTAAACCCGTCCTGTCTGAGCGAAGAACGGACGCCCTCCGGTGACCTACGTGCAGAGGCGGGGCCCGGTCCAAGGCTGAGACCCGGGAGCTGTGAGAGCAGAGAAGAGACAGTGCAGCCTTGGAGGCAGCGGATTAAAGCTCCACGGTCCGCTTGATGTGCCCTGCGTCTGTGGAGTGCATGAATGGACAGCGAATGATCCCAAATTGAGGAGGTGGACTTTGAGGACAAGATTTAAGATTTTTTCCCTTTTCCTCTTTTTACAACGAATTATCCCAAATTAAGGAGGTGGACTTTGAAAGCAAGATTTTCGATTTTTCCCCCTGTTCTCTTTTTGTGAATGTGTGTGTGTATGCTTCTGTGTGAGATTTTCTCTGTATAGCTTTGCTTCCACCATAGGTCCCAGGGTTCTATCAGTCCGTTTTTTTTGGTTTGTTTTTTTTTTCAATAATTACTTTCTTATTTTTAATAATGCTGCTATATTTTATACTTTATTCTATTTTACTTTATCTTCTCTCTTTCTATTTTTCCTACCTTCCCTTCCTCCCTCCCTCCGCCCCTTTCTCTCCTTCTTTCATTCTTTCCTTCCTTCCTCCCTCCCTCCATTCTTCCTTTCACTTTCTTTTTCTTTCCTTCCTCCCTCCCTCCCTCCCGTCTTTCTTTCTTTCCTTCCTCCCTCCGTCCCCCTTCTTCCTTTCACTCTTTCTTTTTCTTTCCGTCCTCCCTCCTTGCTTTCTTTCCATCCTTCCTCCCTCCCTCCCTCCTTCCATACTGTCTTTCTTTCCTTCCTCCCTCCC
Source organism: Mesoplodon bidens (assembly GCF_964165515.1). NCBI lineage: Eukaryota > Metazoa > Chordata > Mammalia > Artiodactyla > Ziphiidae > Mesoplodon > Mesoplodon bidens. The sequence goes on from NC_138161.1 coordinate 31,742,481, forward strand.
TCCCTTCTTCCTTTCACTTTCTTTTTCTTTCCTTCCTCCCTCCCTCCCTCCTGTCTTTCTTTCTTTCTTTCCTTCCTCCCTCCCTCCCTTCTTCCTTTCACTCTTTTTCTTTCCTCCCTCGCTCCCACCCTCCCTCCTGTCTGTCTTTCTTTCCTTCCTCCCTCCCTCCCTCGCTTCTTCCTTTCACTCTTTCTTTTTCTTTCCTTCCTCCCTCCCTCCCTCCTTTCTTTCTTTCCGTCCTTCCTCCCTCCCTCCCTCATTTCTTTCTTTCTTTCTTCCTTCCTTCTTCCTTCCTTTCCTTCTTCCTTTCTTTCTCTCTCCCTTTCTTTCTTCTACTAATTCTTTCTTTCAACTTTTTCTCCCTTTAATTCTGAGCCGGGTAGATGAAAGGCTCTTGGTGCTGCAGACAGGAGTCAGTGCTGTGCCTCTGAAGTGGGAGAGCCAACTTCAGGACACGGACACACAAGAGACCTACCAGCTCCACATAATATAAAGTGGTGAAAATCTCCCAGAGATTTCCATCTCAACACCAGCATCCAGCTGCAGTCAATGACCAGCAAGCTACAGTGTGGGTCACCCTATGCCAAGCAACTAGTAAGACAGGAACACAACCCCACCCATTAGCAGAGAGGCTGCCTAAAAACATAATAAGGCCATAGGCACCCCAAAACACACCACCAGACGTGGACCTGTCCTCCACAAAGACAAGATCGAGCCTCAACCACCAGAACACAGGCACTAGTCCACCCACCAGGAAGCCTACACAACCTATTGAAACAACCTTAGCCACTGGGGACAGACACCAAAAACAACGGGAACTACGAATCTGCAGCCTGCAAAAAGGAGACCCCAAACACAGTAACATAAGCAAAATGAGAAGACAGAAAAACACACAGCAGGTGAAGGTGCAAGATAAAAACCCACCAGACCTAACAAATGAAGAGGTAATAGGCAGTCTACCTGAAAAAGAATTCAGAATAATGATAGTAAAGATGATCCAAGATTCTATTTCCAAGATCCAAAATCTTGGAAATAGAATAGACAAAATATAAGAAACAGTTAACAAGGAACTAGAAGAACTAAAGATGAATCAAGCATCGATTAAAAACACAATAAATGAAATGAAAAATACTCTAGATGGGATCAATAGCAGAATAACTGAGGCAGAAGAACGGATAAGTGAGGTGGAAGATAAAATAGTGGGAATAACGGATGCAGAGCAAAATAAAGAAAAAAGAATGAAAAGAACAGAGGACAGTCTCAGAGACCTCTGGGACAACATTAAACGCAACAACATTCTAATTATAGGGGTCCCAGAAGAAGAGAAAAAGAAAGGGACTGAGAAACTATTTGAAGAGATTATAGTTGAAAACTTCCCTAATATGGGAAAGGAAATAGTTAATCAAGTCCAGGAGGTACAGAGAGTCCCATACAGAATAAATCCAAGGAGAAATACACCAAGATATATATTAATCAAACTGTCAAAAATTAAACACAAAGAAATCATATTAAAAGCAGCAAGGGAATAACAACAAATAACACAAAAGGGAATCCCCATCAGGTTAACAGCTGATCTCTCAGCAGAAACTCTACAAGCCAGAAGGGAGGGGCAGGACATAATTAAAGTGATGAAGGAGAGAAACCTACAACCAAGATTACTCTACCCAGCAAGGATCTCATTCAGATTTGATGGAGAAATTAAAATCTTTACAGACAAGCAAAAGCTGAGAGAGTTCAGCACCACCAAACCAGCTTTACAACAAATGCTAAAGGAACTTCTCTAGGCAAGAAACACAACAGAAGGAAAAGGCCTAAAATAACGAACCCAAAACAATTAAGGAAATGGGAATAGGAACATACATATCAATAATTACCTTAAATGTAAATGGACTAAATGTTCCCACCAAAAGACACAGATTGGCTGAATGGATACAAAAACAAGACCCATATATATGCTGTCTACAAGAGACCCACTTCAGACCTAGAGACACATACAGATTGAACGTAAGGGGATGGAAAAAGATATTCCATGCAAATGGAAATCAAAAGAAAGCTGGAGTAGCAATTCTTATATCGGGCAAAATAGACTTTAAAATAAAGACTATTAGAAGACACAAAGAAGGACACTACATAATGATAAAGGGATCGACCCAAGAATAAGATATAACAATTGTAAATATTTATGCACCCAACATAGGAGCACCTCAATACATACGGCAAATACTAACAGCCATAAAAGGGGAAATCGACAGTAACACAATCATAGTAGGGGACTTTAACACCCCAGTTTCACCAATGGAGAGATCATCCAAAATGAAAATAAATAAGGAAACACAAGCTTTAAATGATACATTAAACAAGATGGACTTAATTGATATTTATAGGACATTCCATCCAAAAACAACAGAATACACATTTTTCTCAAGTGCTCATGGAACATTCTCCAGGATAGATCATATCTTGGGTCACAAATCAAGCCTTGGTAAATTTAAGAAAATTGAAATTGTATCAAGTATCTTTTCCGACCACAATGCTGTAAGACTAGACATCAGTTACAGGAAAAGATCTGTAAAAAATACAAACACATTGAGGCTAAACAATACACTACTCAATAACGAAGTGATCACTGAAGAAATCAAAGAGGAAATAAAAAAAAATACCTATAAACAAATGACAATGGAGACACGACGACCCAAAACCTATGGGATGCAGCAAAAGCAGTTCTAAGGGGGAAGTTTATAGCAATACAATCCCACCTTAAGAAACAGGAAACATCTTGAGTAAACAACCTCACCCTGCACCTAAAGCAATTAGAGAAAGAAGAACAAAAACCCCCCAAAGTTAGCAGAAGGAAAGAAATCATCATAAAGATCAGATCAGAAATAAATGAAAAAGAAATGAAGGAAACGATAGCAAAGATCAATAAAACTAAAAGCTGGTTCTTTGAGAAGATAAACAAAATTGATAAACCATTAGCCAGAATCATCAAGAAAAAAGGGAGAAGACTCAAATCTATAGAATTAGAAATGAAAAAGGAGAAGTAACAACTGACACTGCAGACATACAAAAGATCATGAGAGATTACTACAAGAAACTCTATGCCAATAAAATGGACAACCGGGAAGAAATGGACAAATTCTTAGAAAATCACAACCTTCCGAGACTGAATCAGGAAGAAATAGAAAATATGAATAGACCAATCACAAGCACTGAAATTGAAACTGTGTTTAAAAATCTTCCAACAAACAAAAGCCCAGGACCAGATGGCTTCACAGGTGAATTCTATCAAACATTTAGAGAAGAGCTAACACCTATCCTTCTCAAACTCTTCCAAAATACAGCAGAGGGGGGAACACTCCCAAACTCATTCTATGAGGCCACCATCACCTTGATACCAAAAGCAGGCAAGGATGTCACAAAGAAAGAAAACTACAGGCCAATATCACTGATGAATATAGATGAAAAAATCCTCAACAAAATACTAGCAAACAGAATCCAACAGCACATTAAAAGGATCATACACCATGATCAAGTGGGGTTTATTCCAGGAATGCAAGGAGTCTTCAATATGTGAAATCAATTAATGTGATACACCACATTAACAAGTTGAAGGAGAAAAAACATATAATCATCTCAATAGATGCAGAGAAAGCTTTTGACAAAATTCAACACCCATTTATGATAAAAACCCTGCAGAAAGTAGGCATAGAGGGAACTTTCCTCAACATAATAAAGGCCATATATGACAAACCCACAGCCAACATCGTCCTCAATGGTGAAAAACTGAAACCATTTCCACTAAGATCAGGAACAAGACAAGGCTGCCCACTCTCACCACTCTTATTCAACTTAGTTTTGGAAGTTTTAGCCACAGCAATCTGAGAAGAAAAGGAAATAAAAGTACTCCAAATTGGAAAAGAAGAAGTAAAGCTGTCACTGTTTGCAGATGACATGACACTATACATAGAGAATCCTAAAGATGCTACCAGAAAACTACTATAGCTAATCAATGAATTTGGTAAAGTAGCAGGATACAAAATGAATGCACAGAAATCTCTGGCATTCCTGTACACTAATGATGAAATATCTGAAAGTGAAATCAAGAAAACACTCCCATTTACCATTGCAACAAAAAGAATAAAATATCTAGGAATAAACCTACCTAAGGAGACAAAAGACCTGTATGCAGAAAATTATAAGACACTGATGAAAGAAATTAAAGATGATACAAATAGATGGAGAGATATACCATGCTCCTGGATTGGAAGAATCAATATTGTGAAAATGACTGTACTACCCAAAGCAATCTACAGATTCAATGCAATCCCTATCAAACTGCCACTGGCATTTTTCACAGAACTAGAACTAAAAATTTCAAAATTTGTTTGGAAAAACAAAAGACCCCGAATAGCCAAAGCAATCTTGAAAACGAAAAACGGAGCTGGAGGAATCAGGCTCCCTGACTTCAGACTATACTACAAAGCTACAGTAATAAAGACAGTGTGGTACTGTCACAAAAACAGAAAGATAGATCAATGGAACGGGATAGAAAGCCCAGAGATTAACCCACGCACATATGGTCAACTTATCTTTGATAAAGGAGGCAGGAATGTACAGTGGAGAAAGGACAGCCTCTTCAATAAGTGGTGCTGGGAAAACTGGACTGGGACATGTAAAAGTATGAGATTAGATCATTCCCTAACACCATACACAAAAATAAGTTCAAAATGGATTAAAGACCTAAAGGTAAGGCCAGAAACTATCAAACTCTTAGAGGAAAACATAGGCAGAACACTCTATGACATAAATCACAGCAAGATCCTTTTGGACCCACCTCCTAGAGAAATGGAAATAAAAACAAAGATAAACAAATGGGACCTAATGAAACTCCAAAGCTTTTTCATAGCAAAGGAAACCATAAACAAGACCAAAAGACAACCCTCAGAATGGGGAAAATATTTGCAAGTGAAGCAACTGAGAAAGGATTAATCTTCAAAATTTATAAGCAGCTCATGCAGCTCAATAGCAAAAAAACAAACAACCCAATCCAAAAATGGGCAGAAGACTTAAATAGGCATTTCTCCAAAGAATATATACAGACTGCCAACAAACACATGAAAGAATGCTCAACATCATTAATCATTAGAGAAATGCAAATCAAAACTACAATTCTCACACCAGTCATAATGGTCATCATCAGGAAATCTAGAAACAATAAATGCTGGAGAGCATGTGGAAAAAAGGGAACACTCTTGCACTGCTGGTGGGAATGTGAATTGGTACAGCCACTATGGAGAACAGTATGGAGGTTCCTTAAAAAACTACAAATAGAACTACCATATGACCCAGCAATCCCACTACTGGGCATATACCCTGAGAAAACCATAATTCCAAAAGAGACATGTACCAAAATGTTCATTGCAGCTCTATTCACAATAGCCCGGAGCTGGAAACAACCTAAGTGTCCATCATCGTATGAATGGATAAAGAAGATGTGGCACATATATACAATGGAATATTACTCAGCCATAAAAAGAAACGAAACTGAGCTATTTGTAATGAGGTGGATAGACCTAGAGTCTGTCATACAGAGTGAAGTTAGTCAGAAAGAGAAAGACAAATACCGTATGCTAACACATATATACGGAATTTAAAAAAAAAAATGTCATGAAGAACCTAGGGGCAAAACGAGAATAAAGACACAGACCTACTTGAGAATGGACTTGAGGATATGGGGAGGGGGAAGGGTAAGCTGTGACAAAGCGAAAGAGAGGCATGGACATATATACACTACCAAACGTAAGGTAGATAGATAGTGGGAAGCAGCCGCAGAGCACAGGGAGATCAGCTCGGTGCTTTGTGACCGCCTGGAGGGGTGGGTTGGGGAGGGTGGGAGGGAGGGAGATGCATGAGGGAAGGGATGTGGGAACAGATGTATATGTATGACTGATTCACTTTGTTATAAAGCAGAAACTAATTAAAAAAAAAAAAAAAGAGAAATCTAGAAACAATAAATGCTGGAGAGGGTGTGGAGAAAAGGGAACACTCTTGCACTGCTGGTGGGAATGTGAATTGGTACAGCCACTATGGAGAACGGTATGGAGGTTCCTTAAAAAACTACAAATAGAACTACCATATGACCCAGCAATCCCACTACTGGGCATATACCCTGAGAAAACCATAATTCAAAAAGAGACATGTACCAAAATGTTCATTGCAGCTCTATTCACAATAGCCCGGAGCTGGAAACAACCTAAGTGTCCATCATCGGATGAATGGATAAAGAAGATGTGGCACATATATACAATGGAATATTACTCAGCCATAAAAAGAAACGAAACTGAGCTATTTGTAATGAGGTGGATAGACCTAGAGTCTGTCATACAGAGTGAAGTTAGTCAGAAAGAGAAAGACAAATACCGTATGCTAACACATATATACGGAATTAAAAAAAAAAATGTCATGAAGAACCTAGGGGCAAAACGGGAATGAAGACGCAGACCTACTTGAGAATGGACTTGAGGATATGGGGAGGGGGAAGGGTGGGCTGTGACAAGGCGAAAGAGAGGCATGGACGTGTATACACTACCAAACGTAAGGTAGATAGATAGTGGGAAGCAGCCGCAGAGCACAGGGAGATCAGCTCGGTGCTTTGTGACCGCCTGGAGGGGTGGGATGGGGAGGGTGGGAGGGAGGGAGATGCATGAGGGAAGGGATGTGGGAACAGATGTATATGTATGACTGATTCACTTTGTTATAAAGCAGAAACTAATTAAAAAAATAAATAAATAAACTTAAAAAAAAAAAAAAAAAAAAAAAAACTACAATTCTCACACCAGTCATAATGGCCATCATCAGGAAATCTAGAAACAATAAATGCTGGAGAGCATGTGGAAAAAAGGGAACACTCTTGCACTGCTGGTGGGAATGTGAATTGGTACAGCCACTATGGAGAACAGTATGGAGGTTCCTTAAAAAACTAAAAATAGAACTACCATATGACCCAGCAATCCCACTACTAGGCATATACCCTGAGAAAACCATAATTCAAGAAGAGACATGTACCAAAATGTTCATTGCAGCTCTATTCAAAATAGCCCGGAGATGGAAACAACCTAAGTGTCCATCATCGGATGAATGGATAAAGAAGATGTGGCACATATATACAATGGAATATTACTCAGCCATAAAAATAAACGAAACTGAGCTATTTGTAATGAGGTGGATAGGCCTAGAGTCTGCCATACAGAGTGAAGTATGTCAGAAAGAGAAAGACAAACACCGTACGCTAACACATATATATGGAATTTAAGAAAAAAAAAGTCATGAAGAACCTAGGGGTAAAACGGGAATAAAGACACAGACCTACTTGAGAATGGACTTGAGGATATGGGAAGGGGGAAGGGTAAGCTGTGACAAAGCGAAAGAGAGGCATGGACATATATACAGTACCAAATGTAAGGTAGATAGATAGTGGGAAGCAGCCGCATAGCACAGGGAGATCGGCTCGGTGCTTTGTGACCACCTGTAGGAGTGGGATGGGGAGGGTGGGAGGTAGGGAGACGCAGGAGGGAAGGGATGTGGGAACAGATGTATGACTGATTCACTTTGTTATAAAGCAGAAACTAAAAAAAAAAAAAAAGAAATCAACAGAAAAATCAAAAAAATATCTGCAGACAAAATGAAAATGAAAATATCACATACCAAAATTTATGAAATGATACAAAAGCAGTTCTAAGAGGGAAGTTTATAGTGACAAATGCTTTCATTAAGAAAAATAAAGATAGATATAGATATAGATATAAAACTGAATCACTTTGCTCTACACCTGAAATTAGCACAATATTGTAAATCAATTATACTTCAATAAAAAGTTGTTTGTTTTGAAAAGAAAAAGAAAAGAGAAAGATTGAAATAAACAACCTAACTTTACATCTCAAGGAACTAGAAAAAAACAAACGAAACCCAAAGTTAGTAGAAGGAAGGAAATAAGCAAGTTCAGAACAGAAATAAATTAAATAGATACTATAAAGACAATAGAAAAGGTCAGTACAATTAAGAGCTAGATTTAAAAAAAATTTTAGACGTTTTTTATTTATTTTTTTTATTTTTTGACCATGCCTCATGGCATGTGGGATCTTAGTTTCCTGATCAGGGATTGAACCCACGCCACTGGCATTGGCAGCACAGTCTTAACCACTGGATTGCCAGGAAGTCCCCAGTACTAGTTTTTTGAAAGGATAAATAAAATTGACAAACTCTTAGCTAGATTAACTAAAAAAAAAAAAAAAAAAAAGTGAGAAGACTCAAATAAGTAAAATCAGAAAACAAAGAGGAGACATTACCAGTGACAACACAGATATATTAAGGATAAGAGACAACTATGAACAATAATACACCCACAAATTGAACAATTTAGAAAAAATGGATAAACTCCTAGAAACATACAACCTACCAAGACTGGATCATGAAGAAATAGAAAATCTAAATAGACTAATTACTAGTAAAGAGATTGAATCAGTAATCAAAACCTCCTAGAAAAGAAAGATCCAGGACCAGATGGCTTCACTGGTAAATTTTACCAAACATTAAAAAAAAAAACAAAAAAAACACAATTCTTCTCAAACTCTTTCAAAAAATATAAGAGGAGGGAACACTTAAATATCATTCTTTAGGCCAGCAGTACCCGGATAACAAAGCCAGACAAGGATGCTGCAAGAAAAGAAAAGGACTAGTCAACATCTCAGATTAGACACAAAAGTCCTCAATAAAATATTAGCAAACCAAATTCAACGTTACATTACAAAAGTATACAGTATAATCAAATGAGCTTTATCCCTGGGACACAAGGATGATTCAATATACAAAAATTTATCAATGTGATACACCCTATTAACAAAATAAAGGATATAAATCACATGATCATCTCAATAGATATAGAAAAAGCATTTGACAAAATTCAATTGAGTTTCATGGTTAAAAACTCTCAAAACCTGTGTACAGAAAGAATGTTTCTCGTCATAATAAAGACCATATATAACATACCTACAGCTAATGCCATACTTAATAGTGAAAAGCGAAGGGCTCTTTCTCTATTATCAGGAACAAGACAAGCGTACTCACTCTTGCCATTTCTATTCAACATAGTACTGGAAGTCCTAGTCAGAGCAATCAGGCAAGAAAAAGAAACAAAAGACATCCAAATCAGAATGGAAGAAGTAAAAACAAACAAACAAAAAACCAACAAAACAAAAAACAAACAAAAAAAACCCCTGTATTTGCAGATGACATTATAGTCAACCCTAAAGACTCCATCAAAAAAACTGTTAGAACCAATAAATAAATTCAGTAAAATTATAGGATACAAAATCAGTTGCATTACTATGTATTAATAATGAACAATCAGAAAGAGAAATTAAGAGAACAACCCCGTGTACAATGACATCAAAAAGAATAAAATACCTAGGAATAAATTTAACCAAGGAGGTGGAAGATTTATACACTGAAGGCTATAAGACATTGATGAAAGAAATTGAATAAGACATAAATAAATATAAAGCTATTCCGTGTTAATGGAATGGAAAAATTAATATTGTTAAAATGTCCATACAACCCAAAGTGATCTGAAGATTTTAATGCAATCCCTAAAAAAATTCCAATGATATTATTTACAGAAATAGAAAAAAAGGTCCTAAAATTTGTATGGAACCACAAAAGACCCCCAACTAGCCAAAGCAATCTTGAAAAAGAGAAAGCTGGAAGCATCACAATTTCTGATTTCAAACTATATTACAAGCTATAGCAATCCAAATAGTATGTATTGATAAAACAACAGACACATAGATTGATGGAACAGAAAAGAGAGTCTAGAAATAAACCCATGCATATATGGTCAATTAATTTATGACGAAGTCAAGAATATACAATGGGGAAAGGATAGTCTCTTCAATAAGTGGTGTTGGGAAACTGGATTGTCACATGTAAAAGAATGAAACTGGATCCCTATCTTAAACCATAAACAGAAATCAACTCAAAATTAAAGACTTGGAATATAAAACCTGCAACCATAGAACTCATAGAAGAAAACATAGGAGTAAGCTCTTTGACATTAGTTTTGGTAATTATTTTTTGCATATGACACCAAAAGCAAAGAAAACAAAAGCAATCAATAAACAAGCTGGATTACATCAAACTAAAAGTTTCTGTACAGTAAAGGAAACCTTCATCAAAATGAAAAAGCAACCTATGGAATGGGAGAAAATATTTTCAAACCACATATCTGATAAGCAGTTAATATACAAAATATACAAGGAACTCATACAACTCAATAGCAAAAAACAAATAACCAATTGAAAAATGGGCCCGACTAGACACTTTTTCAAAGAAGACATACTAGTGGCCAACATGTACATGAAAAGTTGTTCAACATCCCCAATAACTAGGGAAACAAATATCAAAACCAAAATGAGATATCATCTCATGCCTGTTAGGATGGTTATTATCCAAAAGACAAGAGATAACAAATGCTGGCAAGGATGTGGAGACAGGGAACCTTTGTACACTGTTGATGGGAATGTAAAGTGGTGCAGCCACCATGGAAAACAGTATGCAGATTCTTCAAGAAATTAAAAATACAACTACCATATGATCCAGCAATTCCACTTCCGGATATATTTCCCAAAAAACCCCACAAAATCACTAACTTGAAAAAAATATCTGCAGCCCCACGTTCATAGCAGCATTATTTACAATAGCCAAGACATTGAAACAACCTAAGTGTCCATTGATGGATGAATGAATAAAGAAATTATTGAACCTTACAAAAGAAGCAAAACCTGACATTTGCAACACATGGATGAACCTGGAGAACATTATGCCAAATGAAATAAGCCAGACAGAAAAAGAAAAACACTGCATGGTATCACTTATATGTGGAATACAAAAAGAAAGAAAAGTTGAACTCATGTAAGTAGAGGGTAGAATAGTGGTTGCCATGGGGCTTGGGGTGGGGAAAATAGGGAAAGGCTGGTGAAAAGGTACATACTTTTAGTTATAAGATGAATAAATTCTGAGTACCTAATGTACAACATGGTGACTATAGTTGATAATACTGCATTGTATAGTAGAAATTTGCTAAGAGAATAGAACTTAAATGTTCTCACTACCACCATCAACAAAAAAGGTAATATGTGAGGTGATGCATATGATAATTAAGTTGGTGGGAATCCTTTCACAATGTATACTTATAACAAATCATCATAGTGCACACTTTAAATATCTTACAATTTTATTTGTCAATTATACCTGAATAAAGATTAAAAAAAAAAAGAGGCAGAAAGGACTGGGTTTAGGAGACATGTTAATTTTTCCATCTGAAACAGTTTGGTTTGGTGACCGCTTTTACTCTAGGGCAAAAGATGAGAACAAAAAGGAAGGAAAGTTACTATCCCAAATATAATGTAGTGACTTTGCAGTACACTCCTGAGTGGACACGTATCAAGAGGAGGTATTCCTGACTGGCTCTTCCTCTCGCTTTGTAAACAGTGCTCAAAGAGGTATCATTATTGGCCAAACCCACATCTGTACTTCAGGTAAGCATGGGGAGTTGGGATGTTCCATCAGGGATTGGCAAATTATAGCCCATGGTCTAAACCAGCTCACTGCTTGTTTTTATAAGTAAAGTTTTATTAGAACATGGACCTTCATTCATTATATATTTTCTGTTGTTGCTTTTGCTCTACAATGGCAGAGCTGAGTAGTTGAGACCGACATTAGAGCCTGCAAACCTGAAAATATTTATGATCTCTTGCCTGATTCAGGAAAAGTTTGCTTACTCTTGCTTTAAAATGCTATAGGAGGTCATGGCTGGAAGATATAGGATCAGAGTAGAAAAGTACAGTTGAGATTGTCTAGAAAGGGCAGTTTGTAGGTGTGCCAGTTTGTAGTTTGTAGGTGAGGTTGTAGTCATTGTAGTTAACAAAATGGGAAAGGAGATGTGATTTCAGGAAATTCTCACTGGCATCCACTGTGAGATTTGAGGCCAATTCTGTGTCATTTGCTTGTTGCAGAAAATTATTTACTGGTTTATCTGCTTTAAAAGAAATCTTACTTTGATGAGGCATATTTACAATATTGGTGCCATCTGAAAAATTTTGTTTTCTAGGTGGAAATTTGAGCCAAGAGCTAGGTGACACTCTTAAAAGATAGGGAGGTCCAGATATATTTTCTTTAAAATATCTTGTGTGTGTGTGTGAGGGTATATTTTTTTAAGCTATTTCTCAGACACTGTCCCAATAACATACACATTTCCGTTTGGATATAGGTTAAAGTGTATACATTATTACAAGGTGTATGCTGTCTGACCATATTTGGGGGCACACTGAATTATTTACGTATTATGTGCATCCTTTAGCCCTGACAAATCCTGAAGGACAAAATACTGCCCTTTTGTGCACTTCAAAGTTCCTCTGAGTTCTTTCAAATTACAGTGGTGGCTAAATTTCCCCTTTCCATTTGTCTGTCCTTTGTCTGTTTCCACAGTCCTCCTGGCTGTGTAATCACTCATTCTCTCATTTATCACAGCCTTTCCTGGTCCTGACTACACTATCTCCCCATTTTTGTCATGGTGCTCTGGTACATTACAAATACAATTAAACCTCTTACAATACTGTGGCTTTTGGCCAAGACATCCCAGCTTCAAGGTTGAAAGATTTCTGATATTACCTTTGATATCACTTCTTTCCCATTTATCGGCAGTGTCCGGACTAATGCAGTAGTGTTGCATTAATTAAAGGAAGCATCTAGTAATACTACTGTTTTTGCCAGTTCGACACTGAATCGGGTGCCTGATGCCTGCTCATGTTTTAAGAACCATTTATCACCCATGTCATCCAAAGCAGCCAGCTGCCTGAGCCAAGCCTCATTTGCATTTCATCAACCACAGACTCTCTTTCCCCATCTCACTCTCAAGTCTTTGTATAGCAGCTCTAATTTTTTTTAAGTACATTTTTCAAAGAATGAGCTTAGCTAAAATTAGTATGCTACGTAGAAAGATGATTTAAATACCAGACACAAGTCTCTATATTGATTGTGGCCAAAATAAGTAACAGAGACTGTGCATTGAATTTGCTTTCTCTTGGTGATGGGGAGAGTTGTAACCATTACTCTACTCCCCAATGTTGCTATATGAATTTCATCGATATTTGTACTCAATAATAAGCATAAAGATTCAATTTCAATTCTGATTATGAAAACAATTTTTACGATAATAAATTAAATGTATTTGATTCAATTTCATCCTTCATTTTGTACTTGGATTACTGTTCTACCCACTTTCTCCAATCCCACATTATATAACCTTCTTCTCTACTCACTAAAGCTTTGAAAGGCAGAACTTGATTCAAAATTTCCTAAACCACAGGAAAATCAACTTATGAACTTGTGCAATTTGAAACTATTTTGTAATAAGTTTTGCACTTGTCTTCATAATTTTAAAACCTGTGTAATTAATACACGCAGTTTTTCTTTTTTCATATGTAAGGCTTTGATATATCATCTTTTTCTATTGATCCAAACCTTAATTCCCCTTGAGAAAATTTAGTCTTTTCCTTTCCAAAGCATAGGGGTAATTCCCCATTTCCCTGAAGCATCTTCTCAATAAATACCTTTTAGTGAAGCTTATGCAGAGTGTGTGTGTTGTCCGGGGGTGGGGAGAGAAAGAGAGAGAGAATGAGAGAGAGAGAGAGAGGGATTATGTTAAGCCATTGTGCATGAATTTGTCTACTGTCAATGTTTTGCCTAAACCAAATCTCTGGAGATCATTTTTAGGGGCAATCATATCCTTTTATGTTCTTGCTTCTTAACCCAGATGGTCAACAACAGTGGACAACTGTCTCTCACTGAGACCATATGATAAAGGTCATTTGACAGCGTTTCCTGATAATGCCTTTTAGTTCCTGTGGGTTTGGTTTCAGATTCCATGCAGTGACCTAGAAACTTGAAAGCTCTGTATCCATAGCTGACCCCTTGGGATTTCTAGTCCTCAGTAGATAATTATTTCAACAAGTTTCTCTCTGAAAAGAAAGTGGTCTTTTGGAATTTCTATTAAATTAAATAGGAAAATAAGAACTTTGTAGGCATTAGATTTAGTTTACATCTAAAGCATATTTTAAGATTAATATGATTTAAATTTTAGTTGGCCACAAACCAGTTAGAGCAAATGAACAAAATACTTTTAAATAAACTCTGCAAAAAATAAGTTTTAATTTGATTTTTAGGATAAGTGTTTTTGATTTATTAGTATGTATTTTATAATCTTCTTAATCTGTTCTCCAAACACCTTGCAGTTTTAAAGCAGCAAAATGTGTTTCATAGGGAAAGGTATGTTCTAGAATCCCTTTTAATTCAACCAGGATACTATAAATTATTGCATAAACAACATGAGTTTATTTTCTATTGACTTGAAAATTCCATGTTGATACTTCTGAACTCACATTCACCCTTCAAACAGTAAACTGGTTTTCTGTAGCTTGTGTGTCACCATATACTGACAGAGATTCATGAAAGAGACATTTATTCTTTTACATTTTTTCATATCTTCTTCTAATGCCTTTATTTTCTACCTATTTCCCTTCAGATTTATGAACTAAGACCTTAATGCTGGAAGTTGAAACTTTTCCCCTTAGCTTTTGTACATGTAAATCTCTTTTTACATTACAACTCTTCCTGCCATATCCAAGGTTATTAAAATATGTTCACATCTGTGTAGAATGATTGTTTCATTAATAACATTTTTGTAAACAATTTTCCCTTGACTGCTGTAATTTGCTTTCATATTTTTCCATGATCCATTCAATATCATGGATTTTGAGAGAAGGATAAGGGCTTCTGACATTATGAAGAATGGATTTAATGAAACCAGCTTTTTTTTTTTTTTTTTTGGTTTCTTTCTGGGGAGATTATTATTATGTCCCTCTTTAAACAAAAGCATAATAAAATTGTAATGGAAGATGACTGTTGGTAGTAGGATGGATTGTTTTAAACACTGATTGGGTATGCATATGAAGTCATTGTATCTGATACATTTTAATTCTTTTTAAAATTTTATTAATTTTATTTATTTTTGGCTGCGCTGGGTCTCCATTGCTGCATGTGGGTTTTCTCTAGTTGCGGCGAGGGGGGCTACTCTTCATTGCCATGCACAGGCTTCTCATTGCGGTGGCTTCTCTCCTTGTGGAGCACCGGCTTCAGCAGTTGTGGCACGAGGGCTCAGTAGCTGTGGCACACGGGCTTAGTTGCTCTGTGGCATGTGGCATCTTCCCAGATGAGGGCTCGAACCCGTGTCCCCTGCACTGGCAGGCAGACTCTTAACCACTGCACCACCAGTGAAGCCCCTCTGATACGTTTTTATTTTAGAATTGTTTTAGATTTACAGAAAAGTTGTGAGTATGACACAGAGAATTCCCATACACCCCACACACAGTTTCCTCTCCTGTTAACTTCTGACATTCATAGTGTACCTTTGTCACAGCTAAGGAACCAATATTGATAGGTTGACTAAAGTTCAAACTTCATTCAAACAGATTTTCTTAGTTTTTACTGAATGTCATGAAACCATTCTGATACAAAAAATATTTGTGGTGTAATCTCCAGGATGACAACGTGCAAATAAAAAGTAGGTGGTGGTTGGGGGTTTCCCTGGTGGTGCAGGGAATCCGCCTGATGATGCAGGGGACACAGGTTCGAGCCCTGGTCTGGGAAGATCCCACATTCCGCGGAGCAACTGGGCCCGTGAGCCACAACTACTGAGCCGGTGCGTCTGGAGCCTGTGTTCCGCAACAAGAGAGGCCATGATAGTGAGAGGCCCGTGCACCGCGATTAAGAGTGGCCCCCGCTTTCCGCAACTGGAGAAAGCCCTCGCACAGAAACGAAGACCCAACACAGACATAAATAAATAAATAAATAAATAATTTTTAAAAATAGTAGGTGGTGGTGTATGTGGTGGGCAAGGGGTCTTGCAGGGGAGGAAGGACCCTTCTGTCTCAGCTGTAACTTTGAAATTCACAGCTTTAAACCATCATGTTTTCCTAAATTCATTAGCTATGTGAACATACTCAAGTTACTTTGCCTCTCCAAGTCTTAATCCCTTTACGTAAATGTGAGCATAACAATGACACCTCCCAGAGAGCGGGGGTGAGCATTCAATTAAATGTTGCAGATAAAGTTTTTAATGTAACATCTGGAACACAGTAAGTTCTCAACAAATGTACTCAATAAATGTTGGCTATTTTTCACTATTATTACTAAATTTGAAGCCTGGGGAGGAAGTAGCCTGAGCATGTTCAGAATGACAGAATGTTACTATTGCTTCAGGTTGATGGGTATGTTCACACAACCAATAATTACCTCATTTTCAGGTATAGTTCTCCAGTGCAGATACCTGATCTACCAAACAGCACATCAGGTATCCAGCAGTGAAAACTAAATAGAAAGAGAAAATCCTATTCTATCTGGTTTGCCTATAATTGTGGCTGAATTCTTCATGTGTAGTAAAATAATAGTGATGTTTTGATTTTCGAAGTTTTACCATTTCCAAAACATCTGGGGAATGTTGTGGAATAAAACTTAAAATTCTGATAAAATATAGAAAGAATTCTTTTTTTTCCCCATTAAACAGTTTGTGCTGGTGACTACTTTGCATTGTGCATGGATGAAAATGTGTTCCAGGCATTCCCAAAATTTAACATAAATTAAAAAGTCTTTAAAGCTCCTACTGTCCTCATATTTGCATCATAAAGACTCAGACAAAAGATTTGCTATTTTGAAAAACTATATTTCTTTGAGGAAATGTAAGAAGAAAAAGGAAATAAAAAGAAACCAAAACAAGAGTTTTGGAGGGTAGAGTTTTGACAGTGGTATCAGACTGAATGATGCAAACGTGGATTAGTTTCAGTCAAAAATTAAGGAACAGCTACAGCTGTAACAATGAACCAAAGAATTGGTGTGCACATTGGGGAGAAGGAATCAGACAAGGATTTGATAGCCATTCAGACATTTTTCCAACAGCAAGACTTTACAAATTGTGCATTGGAAATAAAGATTTATAAATTAAGAAACCCAATATGCAGTCCACCCTAGGATAACTGCAGCTCTGTGCGCGTAGATGACTGTTTGAGCATGGCTTGTGCTTTGTCAATCATAACAATGGGTGATGGAAACAGTAAGTGTATATGAGACACTGTGCTAATGATAATGTTACTGGGGTAAAAGCAAAAGGAAGGCCATTGCTTTTAAGCAATATCTAATGTAATGTTAATCAAACATTGGAGGGGCTTATTCATATTTAGATTTTATAACTATACATTTATGGCTATAAAAGAAAAGTCTATACTATTAAAATTTCTGTAGTTAAAAAAACTCATTTGTTATTGCAAATCTGAATTTTTCTAACCTGTTAAATTGACTTCATATAAGTTAATTTTTTTGATAAAACAAAGTAGATTTTTTTTTGTAAACAGGAATGAGGGTGCTCAAATTAAATTATAGTATGAAACCCATCCTTTCTTTATATGTATATCCTTTTTCTGTCCTTCCTCAGAATACTGTCTTTCACAAATTAGCACAAATCTCTTCCAACAACTTCTCGGAATACTGCATATTCAATCAATGTCCACAAACCTTGGATACAGAATGTTGAATTACTACTATTATTGAAAACCAGTATGAGTTATTATTCAATGTTAGAAGGAAATTCAGGAGCAGTGAGCACCACATGGACCAAATTATTCTATGTAAAGGTACTAAAAATTGTCAGAATTTTATCTAATTTGTGAATTCATGAATATTTTGTTAATAGATATGAACAACTTTGATTTATACGTCCTTGGGAAAACAAAAGATTAAATGATATAGTAGTAATACGCTCACAAGCACTTTTCATTCATGCTTTATAATTTTCAGAGTGCTTATCTGTTCATTATTTCAGGTGAGTATGTGGTTAGTTAGGTGGTCAGAACTGCAGATGTCACATAGAAAGAAGACTCCTTTCTATGCTGCATTCCACTCTTAACTTCTCATTTTCCCTTCCCCTTCCCTCACTCCTTAAAAATCTCAATCCTGGGTTCTAAATCACACATAGTTTTATTCATGTGTAGTTGTACCTGAAAAAGAATTATACTACATAAATCCAGCTATTAAAGGTGTGGAAGGATAGACAGAACCATTCACGTTGATTACCTTAGTGTAGGTGGGATTGGAGGAGGAAGAAGATGAGGAAAAAGAGATTATTTTTCTCTTTATACAATTTTGCATTATTTGTGCTGTTAAAAGGCTCATGTATTACTTGTAATTAAACACCAAAAAGTACATGTGTTTCATGTACTGTAAAGGAAGTATAAAATCACAAATGGAAAAATTGACTTTATCCCTCAGATTATTGATCCTGAAAAAAATCAAACCATTCTGAACTTGCATGGAGGTATTGAAACAAAATACTATAGAGAAAGGGAAAATAATGAATGCATTTTTCTTCATTACTTACTCATCATTAGTAGATTGAAAGCATCTAATTTATAGGTCCTGAATTAAATCTGATCTTTTCTAGGAGAGTAGTGAGGAGTGCTGAGGGTGGACAGGGAGCAAAGTGTGTTTTGAAAGATATAAAATTTAGAGAAACTTAATTTAAAAGCTTCTTGTGTGTCAAATAGCTATTAAACATAATTTTCATTATTTTAATATAAGCGAATCTGAACTAGCATATGGACTAAATTTCTTTTAAGTTACACATGGATTTAAAATGTAGGGGGAAAAGATCACTTGGCAAACATGTTTTTGGTTTTGAAAAACTTCCAAATGTTTAAAAACTAGTTTTCAAATCAACCATATCCATATGCATCCAGGTTTTCTCATCCTCACTATTGAAGGATGAAAAGAACTAGAATGGGGGCAAAATGGTTGGAGATGTGATACATATGCCGTAAAATTAAAAATGAGTTGATACTCCAAGGAACTGGTTAAAAAATAAATTTAGTCCTTATGGCAACTTTACCAAAAGAATCTAACACTTTTATTCTTAGAGATTTAGGATCATAGATGATATTAATCTGTCATAAAATGGTCCTATGACCATTTCCAGAAATGGAAAAATGCAGAAATAGAAAATGGGTATAATATTGCTATTTTATTTTTTTCCAGGTCCTGTTACTATCTGTGGAAAGCAGTGTTCCAAGGGAAGGAACACTTAGATGAATTATGACATGAACTATCATTTGCGATGACTTATGCAGAGATAAATTGATAATAACTGAACATTTTTGGCATATAGCTTCCAGATATGGTAAAGTTTCCCTCATAACATCTAAAAACTAAATATATGTGTATGCACACTTTTTAAAAAAATATAAAGACATTGTTTCTTCAAACAGTTATTTTGAAATGATTTTTAAAACTACATTCTTAATTAAAAATTTTAAAATAAGAAGCTGAATTTAGGCAAATAGTTACCAACTGTTTTTCCAAACAGCAGGTAAATATGTTTTGTTTTTATTTTTGTTCTAGATGAATTTGAATATATAGATGCAAAACAAATCAAACAGTGCTACAAACAGAATATAAGTAGTGTCAGTAATTCCTAAACATTGAATAATACACAATGAACTTCTACACATGCACTTGGTGGTCCACTATTAGATTAAGAAATAAATACACAATTTTCTTACCTTTTTAGTCTTTGTTAGTTTCTTTCATTTTTCACTATGTAGACTAAGTAACTAGATAAGTATGACCGAATACATTTGCTTTGTTCCCAATTCTTTTCAGCAAATTTCTTCTTTTGTCATTTTAATTATGTAAAATTTTTAGAGGCTAATGAATATAGATCCTATAGCAATACTCATTTGTATATTTGGGAAATATAAAATTATTGTCTTTTACTCATCAAACAACAAATATACTGTCAGGTAAGTTTGATGAAGAAGGCAATATTTTAGCCTATGAATGAGAAGTCTATAAGAAAATATGGTATTTTATAATATCAGGTATGTAGCCCTTCTATACAATCATATATTGGTTATTGTTATATCTTTTTTGCCCTTTCCTCTGGGGAGAGTGTGAATAAAGGATTCTTCTTTACATTCATTTATCATATCTTCTCCTACATAACCACCTACAAATAAATTTCCTGGAATATATTAAATGGAAACAAAAACAAAGAAACACACAAAAACAAAATGCAGGAGGCTGGAAGGTGAGACATTAAATGTAGTACAGGTTAAACTTTATACTGTACAAGTAGCCCAAAGTAGTGTTTTAGATAATTTCACTTTGGATAGAGACATGGTCAAGTGATGTATTTCCTTTATCCTTGTTTAAACCAATGCATGGATCTGTATCTTTGGAAGAGAGGCATGGATTGCAGTAGACTGATTACCTTAGATTTCTGTTGGGCTGCGGTGAAGGTGAATTGAGCCAAATGGAAGTATAACTTTCCTAAAAGATATCCAGGCTTCTGTCACATTGATTTATTCTTTAAAAATTTATTTATTCTGCAAATAGATATTGAACATCCATTATGTACCAGATAGTGTTCTAAGAAATTGGATATATGTGAATTAACACAACAGATCAAATCTGCTCCATGGAGATGTGACATTATCACTCAAACCTAATTTTTCTTTTGCATCCTCTTGGCTCTGGCTTAAGATCCCATTATGTTTTTCTCAGATTCTTGGGTCTCCTAAATACTGAGTCTACTTTCAGTGTTGTCTTCTCCAGTTGAACCCAAATACTAACAACACTTTCACTGTTCTAAAGCATGACTCTCCACTTAATAAAATTTCAATAGTTTACATTCACATCTAAACATTTTTATAAATACTTATATTAGAGGCCCCTGCATTCTCAATATAATCACTAATAAACTTACTTTTCTCAACTCATGTTCTACAACATCCCACTATTTTCCACAATTACACCCCATTTCCAGCTGCACTGCATGATGCCTGTAAACTTCATGAACACAAGACTTAAATTTGTCAGTTTCTCCCCTACCTACGGTGAGCCTGGTGCAATCTTGGTATATAGGTAGTTGTTCTCTTATCTATTGATCTTGCAACATATTACCCCAAATCTCAGTGGCTTAAAACAAAAATAATATATTATTTTACTAATGAATCTGCTTTATTAGCATAGTAAGAATTGGTGGGATTGGGCACCTCTGACGAAGCTGGTTCAGTTTGACTGGGGCTGGAGAATACATGTCAAAGATGGCTCACTCATGTCTTATAAGTGGGTGTCGGCCATCAGCTTGGAGCTCAGCTGGAGTTGTTGTGTGACTCCTCTCCACATGGATTGCTTCACATTACTGCTTGGGCTTCCTTACAGCATGGGAGCTACGTTCCAAGAGCAAATATTCCAAGAGACAGAAGTAGAGGCTGCCAGTCTCTTAAGGCTTAGGTCCAGAAACTAGCACAATATAAATTCTGCTATATTATACTATATAAAATATAATATTAAAGAAGAGCCCTCCTAGATTCAAGGGAAGGAGTGGCAAAGATTTTGTACCCATCTTTATGCTGTGACAGAGGTGCTTGAAAATAATTAAGTGAATGGTTATTTAATGTCTCCAAATACTTCTTACATTTCTGTATTGTGGTGCCTCGGCTCCTCTAGTCGTTGTTCAAAGGATGACTTTATATCTCTCTTAATTCTTCTAGAAATGCCTTTCTACCAATTCTACATGCCAATGTCTTATGTATTACCCCTATGAAATTGGTCATGTTCCCTTTCCCTTATTTTCTTATTGTTTTTTCATGTTTAATTACCTTATAATCACTAATCAATCACAATCTGTTTTGCTAAATTATTGAGTATGTGCCTGCCTCTCTCATTAGATTTTGGGCTTCTTGTGATTAATAACTGTGTTTATTCTGCAGGTATGGTTAAACCAATGGAAAGATGGGGTTTCTCCAAACATAATATAGAGCAACAGGTTGAGTCTGTACACAACATGCTTGGACTTCTACTATCTATTTAAAAGAGGTAACCTGGCCAGGCAAATTAGGAAGACTCTTCTAGCCTCTGTGACTAAAAAATGAATTGCCAGTAAGTTTATGAAATGTGAGATAAGAATAAGCTTTTTAAAAGATTATTAAATGGTCTTGAATACTTTCAACCAAAATCTTATTGTTTTCCAATTCTCATGGAATAGAGCTAAGTAGGAAGACTTTGAAGAATATCTCATGCTTTCCTTTTCTCCATTGTTTTAATGTTTAAAAAATTATCTCTGGAAATGGACTATCCCAATTCATGTACTCACATGTTTTCCTAGAACAGTTGATCAAATCCCATTTTTCTCAGGTGAAGGAAGATCCATCACACAGTAAATGGCCAAGGTGACTCTTTAACCTGTAAGGCAGCAATTTTCAAGCATTATGTGGCACAATCAACCATTTATAGACAGTCATTCCCTCATTTTTATTATACAAGTTACTGGAATAGGAGAATCTAAATCTTGTAACTGAAAGGGATTGGGGTACCAGGTGGAGATTAGGTTAGATCTTGGTGAGCACAGGGATGGGAACCAAAGAAAAACACAGAAACAATTATTCTCTTCCTATCTTAAATTTGAATTAAGGTGTTTGAATTATAGATTGAGGTGGGTTTCTCACAGAAAATGAAATATCTTAGTTACAGGTGAAATGCATCAAGAAAAAATAATTGAAAATTAGCAGCCATCACCTTCAATCACATCTATCTATCATCTACCTATCTCTCTACCTACCCATCAATCATCTATCTATGTGTATATTTACCTTAAAAATAGAAAAGAAAAAGAAACTAAGAACACTGTCATTCATTTCTTAAAATCTGCTGATTTAGTGGAGATACTGCAACGAATGGTCTATGAAATGATAGCCCTTGCACAAGCCAGTGAGCTTAATAGACTGTGACGTTGATAGTCTATCCTGCAGTTATGCACTTTACTATGTGAGGATTCTTTGTTTCACAATAACAAGAAAAATCTAATTGTGTTATTTCTAATTTTTTAGTCCCTATTTTAGAGAAAGTGTGTGCTGCCTCAAGTGCATTAATCTAGGATTTGAAAAATTGTCCCTGACTTTCCTCTGGATGTTTTGGATGCAGTACAAATAATGTTTTGAAATACATGGACTCACACATAGCAAATGAAACCATGAGGTAATTGGTTAATTGCAGGTGAAATTGGCCACTCACCTCTTTTATTGAAAGATCAAGTGACTAATTGCATTTGTGAATGCTCTAGGAGAACAAATTGTTACCTAATTATGGAGTAATGTGGGTTTGGTGGGCATGAAGAGGCTCATGTGGGAAATAAGCCATGATATACAAACATGTATTCCCTAGGTCTGTCCACTGAGAGGACCTGGAAATAGTAATAATTCAAAAGAAATGATGGAAATGTGGAAATGATACCAGGGCAAGGAAGGGAAAGTATAAAATAAACCTGAAAAGTGCTATTATGCCAGAAAGCAATGACATACTCAAAAATGATGGAAACATCAAAGTAACACAAAAGCCAACTTGAAGGGCTCCCACTGGACAAGTAAAGAACACATTGAGTATCAAACTAAATAATATCAGTAATAAATTATGCCAAATGAATACATTAGAAAACCATAAATCCATATTAATAGATTAAATGAATGAACTGAAACTTTGATGAGAAATCTGATTAAGGTATTTTATAGTTTCAGAGTACCTACCCTACTCCTGTCCCAAATTCTTACCAGTAAGAAAGGGAAGATGTGTAATTTTACAATGGAGAAGCTGGCAGATACCCCCTTAAACAAGTGATCAAATTTATCAACAACAATAGGACAAATCAAAATCATGTAACACTTGTTGGAATGCAATGAGAAGAAAATAGCATCACTTCTATGCTATTCCTGCTGAAGATGCATAACCTGATTTTAATCACGAAGAAACATTTGACAAACTCAAAAGAGAGACATTCTATGAAATGACTGGTTTGTATACTTCAAAGGTATCAAGGTCAAGAAACCAATGAAAAATGGAGGAGTTGTTCCAAACTGAAGAAACTAGGCATGGCAAGTAAATTAAATTCCTGATTTTAAAATGGATCTTCTTGCTATAAAGACATTTTAGGGCCATGGATTAAGCAAAATATTGTTCATTCTACTGTACTTTCAATTCTTCTATAAATTTGAGCTTATATAATTTTCTCTTCTCACCTGATAGTTGTCATTTCTTTCACAACTTCTTGGCATCTAAAATGGGTCAGTGGATTTTAAGGTATTATAACCTAAACACATTAAATATTTTAAGATATAGTAAAACAACTAAATAGTTTCTACTTTGTCCTATTTTATTAGAGAAAATGAAAATATAATTTCAGAAGATGCAGTATTCTTTTGGGAAAAATCCTCACAATTTAGGTTTTCAGTTTTGGAAATAACTTTAAGATTTAAAAAATACTCGTTTCAATTTTGGTCAAGAAATTAAGTTTGTTGTTTCACTATGACTTTGTCTATGTGTCTCAAAGCTGAAAATTCATTCTTTCATTCATTCAAGAAATATTGATTGACTCCTTATTTTGTCCTAGGCTCTGGGGATAGAGCAGTAAATAAAATTGATATGAATCTCCGACCTCATGAAGTTCACATTCTAGTGGGGCAGATAACAAACAAACAAGTAAATTATGTTAACAAACAAACAAGTAAATTATATGTTTCAGATATTTGCAGTGAAGGAATTAAGAAAGGGAGGAAGAGAAGGAATTGTGAGGGTCTGTGCCACTGTGAATGAAGCAGTCAGGGAGGACACTGCTGAAAGGGAAACACTGAAGCAAAGAGCTGAAGAAGGGGAAGAACTATGCCACACATGTGCTTGGGGCATAAGTGCAAGTGTAAGGAATGTACTGTTTTAGTTAACATCATGTGGTTTAACATGTTTCTGGTTTAGGTGAATTTTGAAATGTTGACAAGAGACTGCTGATTGAATTTCTCCATATGTATAACAAGCAAACAAATCTCTGCTTATGGGAATGAATGCCATTTTGAAACAAAACAAAACAAAACACTTGGACAAAGTCTTGATTTGAGCATAATATATATAAAGAACCATGCATAGGACATAAACACATGTAAAATCAAAGGAAAAGCTGAGGGGCTTGGTACCATAAAAAATGAAATGTGTGAGAGGAGCAAAAGGAATAAATGAAGAAAGAAAGAAAAAAGTGACACAGAGAGAAAGAGGGCAGGGAGAGGGAAAGTAAAGATAAAAAAGGTAGGAAAG
Organism: Mesoplodon bidens; assembly: GCF_964165515.1. Taxonomy (NCBI): domain Eukaryota; kingdom Metazoa; phylum Chordata; class Mammalia; order Artiodactyla; family Ziphiidae; genus Mesoplodon; species Mesoplodon bidens. Next base: position 31,767,771 of record NC_138161.1, read on the forward strand.
GGAAGGACAATAGATAATTAATCAAAGGGAAGAAAAAACCTAGGGTAGGGGTAGAAAGGTTTTTTCTCTAAAGAGCCAGATGGTAAATATTTCAGGCTTTACGAGCCAAAAGGGAGCTCCGTCACAACTACTCAATGCTGCCTTTACAGTGTGAAAGCAGCCTCGGGAAATGCATAAAATAAAGAGTGTGGCTATGCTGCAATAAAACTTTATTTATAAACATTAATGTTTAAGTTTTGTATGTTTCAAGACATGTCACAAAATGTTTTTCCTCTTGTTGTTTCTTTTCAAACTTTTAAAAATGAAGAGAAAGATTCTCATTATGAACTCTACAAAAACAGAGGGCAGGGCTTGGTCCCCAGGCCATGGTTTGCTGACTCCTGACTTAGAGTCACAGTACTAGTCATGTGAGTCAATATGGTGCATTGGGCAGTGGAGAGGAATCGGATCAAACTCCTGGGTTCTTATCCAGGCTTGATAATTTGTTAGCTCTTTGACTCTGAACAAGATTCTGCCTCTCAATGATTTACTGTTTTAACCAATGAAATGAGAGTGTTGAAATAAATGAAAATCAAATTCTCTTCTTTCAATAAATTCTATTTTATTACCTATCAGAACTAAGAATAGATATCCACAAAGGAAAGAGCATTTGATTTCAGTTAAAGCTTATTTTTTCAGTTCCATTCTTTGCAAAAATCTCTTCTTAAGACAACAATGTTTTTCACCCCTTGGGTATAGAATTTAGTCCTTAAGGTCCTTTAGAAAATTGGTGTCACCATGATTTCAATGCTAGAAAATACCTGAAGTGACCACTCTCAAATGCTCAAGGCCACACTATGGCCCCACAAGAGGTTAGTAGTTTGTTTCTAAATAAAAGCCATTCTTAAGTGGGGTGAAAATTCTCATCCATAACAATTTACATCATTCTTTCCAGTCTAGACTTCTTTGAGAGGCCAGGTGCATTGAGGTTTGGTTTCATAACGGTGGACATGTGCTTCTTGTTGAAACAGCTCTCACCACACTGCTTCAGGGCAAAGAGGGTATGGCTTCTGATTTCTTGTTTAACTATTTTTTGATAATGATTTCAAATTTATATATGTAACGAGCAGTTATTTCAAGATCTATCTCATCTCTCTTTCAGAGACAATGTCTGTGTCTAATATAATTTTAAATGTTATTCTATAAAACAGCCATCCCCAACATTTTTGGCACCAGGGACTGGTTTTCGTGGAAGACAAATTTTCCATGGACAGGGAGGGGGCGTGGTGCAGGCAGTAATGTGAGTGATGGGAAGTGATGGGGAGCGGCAGATGAAGTTTTGCTTGCTGGCCCGCTGCTCACCTCCTGCTGTGCAGCCCAGTTCCTAACAGGCCACAGACTGGTACTGGTCCACGGCCCGGGGGTTGGGGACCCCTGCTACAAAATATACGGTCTTTTTGAATATCAAAACAAAATATATTCAACTGATTTATATTGTGTTTCTAAAGAGGGCCACAGTAGTAGCTCCCATTCTACTCCCACGTCAAACTTTAGAATCTATTTTCCCCTCCCCTTGAGTCTAGATGACTAGCGAACTGGTTTTGATCAATGGAATTTGGTGGAAGTGACACTGTAACCTGTGAGGCCAACCCTGATCTTCAACTTCCTATTCCTCTCTTGGAGCCTTTGGCTGCCAGGCAAAAATGTCCAGCTACTGGAAAGATGACATAGAAAGAGAAAGAGATATACACCCAGGCAGTCCCCAGCTCTTCCAGCCATTCAAACTGAGACACCACACAGGTGAATGAATACATCTTGGGCATTCCAGCTCTCACTAGCCCCCACTGAACCCAATTTCTAGCTAATAACCCAGTTGAATGCAGGCAAATGAGTAATCCCAGGAAATGGCATAAAAAAGAGAAAAAAAAATGTCCAGTCAAGCACACCCACCTCCTGAATTCCTGACCCACAGAATCTTGAGCAAATAAAAATGGTACTGATGTTAAGCTACTATATATAAGGGTAGTTTGTTGAACAACAGAAGATAACAAAAACACACTTTACTTGAATTAAATTTCAAAATGATCAATTATACTGCCACCTACACTTTAGGGGACTATACACAGCTTATCATCGACTAGCTGCTCTGGGGTAAATCATGCTGAAATCTGTAATATTCAGGCTATATGTCTTCCTTATTGTAAACAGTCATTGTTCTTTAGGCAATATTTCTTACTGGTTAGCATCATTAGTTAAAAATGAAATATAACTAATAATGAAGTAGAATATATAAAATTTAAAATTATCTGCAATAAAGTTAACATGAATTAATTCTGATTTATCCTTATTAGAATTAGCCATTTGATCCCAATACCAATAAAAATGCAATTACATTGTTCTGTGGAATGTTGTGTTCATTCTCCAAATAAATATATTTTTTAAATAACTGTTAAATCAGGGAAAGATGGAGATTTATTCAATTCATATGTTATTGAAATTAAAATAATTTTTCTTAACATGGGGGTAAAGTTGCACTATATAAAACTACTTATTAAAATGGCATTATACATCTGATTTTCATTTTAATCATAGCATATTTGAGGTTGGTCTAATGTTTTCTTGATGCTCCCTCTTCATGACAAAAAACATGAGACTACTTAAATGCTGACACAAATTGATGTTAATAAATTAGTACATTCATACAAGGACTCCTAATTTTACTGCTAAAAGCAGGCCATTATATGAAGCATTATGTAGTTTAAAAGGCACACTGATAGGTGCCTGTATTCAAATCCATTTCTGTGCCCTTTGTGTTCTTATCTTCCCTGGGCCAGCAGACAATCCCGCTTTTCACTAACCTTTGGCACTCCACCATCAGCAATAAACTGTTTGCTCCTTCCAAGTCCCTGGGCTTCCTTAATTAGCATCACCTGTGGTAGGTTCTATTCCGAGCAGCCCCATGAGCAGCACACACCTGCTTTGGTGCCTGCAGGTAGAACAAGGCTCAGTGTCTCAGCGCTCTGGGGAGCCCATCTGCGTGCCCTAAAGCAATAACTAAATATCATCTTCTGAAAGCTTAGTGTAGCCTCTAATCCTCCTAATTGTGCCTCAATGAGGTAGAAGTAAAATGATAAACAAGAACCTGAACAGATCCACACATCCACACTATAGCATTCCAACAAATTCAGTAAAACATTTGTCCTCTGTTTTCAAAGTGAAAAATATGTGTTTTTACCCAAGAAATTAAAACATTTTCTACCCTTTTCAAGAAGAAATGTGTTTATTTTTACACTTGGATTTGCTCTAAGCTTTCCTTCATAAGCCCCAGAAGTTGCAAACGTGTACATTTTAATTTTGTCATAATACATTGTAAAGCACAAATTTTGAAGTACAGCTTCAAAAACATTCAAGGTCATGTTTTCCCTTAAAATATTTGAATGGCATAAAGCATTTCACGTGTATGTTAGAAGGGTAAAATTGACACACTTAAAACATTGAAAATAAAAAATCACCTAGCAAAGAATCATGAAAAATGTAATGAATGAGTTTTACTGAACAATGGATGAAACATAGGTTGTTAAACCAAAGGAATTTTAAAAGGCTTAATTTGTGTTCTTCTCATGAATCTACAGTTTTGTTTTTTCAAACCTTTTTTCTTCACCAAGAAGAAATGGCTGTGACACTTAATGGGTATATTTCGTTGAAGCTAAGTTCTTTTAATGTCAGGCTATTATACCTTCTATATACAGAAGAGAAATGGTGCCAAGATTTCTAACAAGTAGGTGCACATTCTTCTTGAAACAGAAAGGCACTAAAAAGCTTTGAGTTGGTAGATCAGCGAGCTGAAAGATATGCAATTCAATTCTGAGTCTATTAGACTAAAGACTATTTTTGAGAAAAGAGCCTATAGATTAATACTCATGCCAATAAGTCTCTGATCTTACCCAATTTATAATAAACAACACACATTTTTATCTATAATAATTTGACTACAAAACTAGGGCAGGAAAGTTGCCTTAATTGTACAAGGTTTTAATAAACTGAGTATCAAAGTCTATTTCTGTTTATATATTTTAAGTAAAAGTTAAAAAAAGAAATACATTTTTAGTCTTCAATGACTTCTAGTTGCAATGGCTCATATGTGTAAGAAAGAATGAGCCATTGTAATTTAATTACTTATGAAGTTTTGATTTCCCATTCCATGTTCAGAATGAAAGATTCAAATATATGAATCATATACTCTTCATCTTACATATGAGAGACTGAGATCCTGAAAGTGACTTGCCCAGGGTTATACTGTTATTAGTGATTAAACTCTGGTCCCTTGATTCTCAGTTTAGTTCTGTTTCCACTACAATATGCCACCTTCCTCCACTGACTTTGAATCTCTGGATATCAAATGAAAAGGAGGAGGTGAATTTTAATAATTATCAGTTTACATTAAAGCTCAAAGCTGCATATACTTTTACAATTTGTAATGGGCTGCATCTCTCTTATAAAGAGGGCAGGAAATGACCCAGAATTCTAGATTACAAAGCATAGTCCTCACAGTCGTAGTTATGAGTTAGTTCCTTCAAGGTATGTCACATTAGTCACAAATGGTCATCAACCTATCTAGAAGTTTTTCAGAAAAAGAAATAGACTGCATAGACCAGGTTCTAGCTCTATAAAATAGCAGAATGAAAAGAAAATATAACACACAAATGGAGAGTCTGCACATCGTAGCACTGCATTGTATCAGAAGGCTGACAGTAATGATTAAAATATAAGATCAAAGATCACTGGTTGTACTTATGAATGCAACATTAAAGTAGCATTTTTCAAAATATGCTTTGCATAATGTAAGTTTCTCAGGATATTAGTAGGTTTTAATTGAAAACAAAAGTTTTCAAATTCATGTATACTTGAGAAAAACTGCATACAATATCCCTTTTTTGATATTTTCAATGCATATGAACATATGAAAGGCTCTGCAAAGGTGTACAATAAAGATACATATTTAGCTTTGTTTTATCAAGTGTTTCCCAAATTTATTGGATCACAAGACCCTTATTTTTTTTTTTACAAATAATAGCATTTTCTAGTACTTGATAGGAAATTCTGTATAGTTTATGCTCCGAGAAGCTGAAGCAAAGAGTTCTATTATCCATTCTCAAGTGAAAGAGTTGTTTCAAATCTCTTTCCTGAGAATAAAAGATATACAAAATATCATTTTATGATTAACGTTTCTCCTTTAGTTTCATTTTTTTTCTGAGCAAAAAAAAGTTAAAAACCCACAAAAGTTTAAAAGCAAAACATCAAATGTGGCTATCTCAATAAGTAAAAGATGAAATCCACATCCTGGTTTCATTTGCTTATAAAGGTCACTGCATCTGTCATGAGGGCCAATCATTTTACGTAAGATTATGGATTATCTCCCATCCCTAACACATGCTCACACACACACACACAGTCTGTTTTATGGCTTATGAATTAAATGTGGCAGCACTGCATGGAGCTGAGTGCCTGAAATTCTGGTAGGCTACGTCTTATGAGTTTCCCGCTAGTATGGAAGTAGAAGAGCAGGTTACTTTGCATACAAGTTAAAAACAAACATACAAACCCCCAAACAGAGCCTCCTGTAGAACAGAGGTTTTCAAATGAAAAAGATAAAGAAGAACTTGGCAAAAGCGATCTGCAAATTGTTTATAAGAGCTGGCCAAGAAGTTTTTCTCGCTAGTTGCTAGTAACTTGGAGAAATTGCTAACAACCCTTGCTGATAAGAGCTCTTAGCTCTTAAAGTCTTACCAGGATATAAACATTTAGCCTTATTCTGTACAGAGTAGATTTCTATTAGATTATGTGAGAATGTGCAAAGTATGGTTAGTTACAATTTTTCTTTCATGTGCAAGCTGCACAGACAAGGATGGAAGTGAACACGTCTGCCGGTATGGTATGGAAATTCAAGGCTCCTTTTGTTAATTTGCTAGGTATTGTTTCACATCCTGAGTAGTTAAAATTTAGTATTGACTTATACAGAGAAATACAAACATCATATGATATCACATATATGTGAAATCTAAAAAACGATACAAATGAACTTATTTATACAACAGACTCATGGTTACCAAAGGGGAAAGGCTGTGTGTGGGGGGGATAAATTAGGAGTTTGGGATTAGCAGATACAAACTACTATATACCAAATAGATAAACAACAAGGTTCTACCATATAGCACAGGGAACTATATTCAATATCTTGTAATAAACTATAATGGAAAAAAATCTGAAAATTTATATATATATATATATATATATATATATATATATATATATATATATATCCGAATCATTTTGCTGTACACCAGAAACTAACAGAACAAACACAACATTGTAAATCAACTATACTTCAATAAAAAAAATCAGCATTGAATTATAAAGAGATAGGGGAATGATTCTAAAAATGTGATTTAATCAGGTATTACCAAGCAGTTTAGCATTACTTTAGCACTGAATTATAAGCTTCAGAGTTAACCAAATATCAATGATAAAACCCTAAGCTGTTTACCCCATCCTCAAATATATATATTTACATTCTTAACAACTCATTGAGCATAGAGCTGGAGCTTTGTTTAATGCAAAATCTGGCCATGTGAAAAACACAGGCACTGAAGTGGAAAATATTTTTGCATTTTTTCATGTCAGTGTTGCCCTTTTCTGTCAAGTTGCACATGCACGTGTCCACAATGGGAGCAATATTTACAAGCTGTATTTTACATAATTCCAGGGAATGACTATCTACTCTTCCACTGAAGAGAATTCCCTTGGCACTTCTGCTTGCCATTCCATCCGGCTGGTTCGTTTGTTCTATTGTACAGCCTGCGGAATGATACATTGTAGCATCCTTGCCGGTTGTAGCTGAAGTGGAGTCATCCATCATTCCAGTCACTGGAACTGAGGACCTTATGGACTGGGAGTAAATTATGAAGCTATGAGGAAGGTGATCATTTTTGCAGAAACAGCTATTTTATGTTCCTGTTCTCTATACCATCCTTCCTTTCTTGTTTGGGATAATGAAAGAGGAAAAGTCACAGGACCAGTTTTTGTCCTTTGTATTCATGCTGAAGGAAGTTAATACAATCAATAAAAATGCACTTAATAAGCCTAAGATTGACTGGTCTTTTTCTTGTTTATTTTGAATTTCAGATGTGATTTTCAGTTGAACTGCTGTTAATGCCGTGTAGCTGCGAATTTCCCAGATTTAAGTGTGCAATAAATGGATAAACTTCACCATGTGGGATGATTTAAACGAACTGATTTGAGAACCAGTCTGGGCACTACAAAAAGAAAGTTGTCAATTATCTTAGTGAATTTCAGTCATGTAGAGTCAAACTAGTTAATTTATTCCTCTCCTACCCTCTCATCCCTCCTCTTCTGCAAGTGTAAGCATCAATTAATGGCTGAACACTTGCCATTTTGCTTCATGTAATTTACATAAGTTTGTATTTTATCCTAGTGAATTTAGAATCAGTTTAACATTCAGAATCTGGGAGAAATATGCCTAGGTAATTTCAAGAAAAGGTGACTTGTTTCCCAAATATTATTAAGGAAAATTGAAATTGAAGATTATTAAACTTTAAAATGGAAATATATAGTTCTAATACATGACTAATTTGACTAAATATTTGTTCTTCCTCCTTACTCTATAGTTATACGGTGTGACCTTGTAAAACCTACCAGCACTGATCTGTTTTAGTTTATCTTTATTGGTTTATCTTTATTATATACATATTGACTATTTTCCAATAGAAGAGTGCTATATAATAGAAGAGTGCTATCATGGACACTTACTAATTCTTTAGAAAACTTTTAAATCTAAGAAGTGATTATTTTGTTTATTAGAGAGAGCTAAATAGCCTCACTTTGAAGACATTTTTCTTTCTTGTAAACAATGTGATGACACTTCAATATAGTTGCTTTGAAATGGCTCAATAGTAAAACTTTTGCATGTAAATCTACAATACAGTAAATGTAATCTAAATTAATGTTTTAAATTTGGAAGATGCATTGTCTTTTATGCACAATAGGACATCAAAGGAAGCATTCTAATTAAAAATTAAACTAACCCTGGGTTACATTTGGTTGCTGTACATGGGAGATAGATATTTAACACAAATTAAACTACTATTTTGAAACAAATATTCACTTTTTATATAGGATGACCACACACATATGTTTTTGTATTACAGATACTGAATGTTTATGCAAAATACCAACAGACACAGTAGTAATAAAGTCTAATGGAAATAAAAGTTGGAAAAGACATTAAACTTCCTTTGTACAGGGAAAAAGTGTTTTTTATCTGAAACATACGAAAGGAAGCTAATCTTACCATGTTTAAATGCAAATTTTATTGAGATAAATCAAAGGCAGTGAAAGGTAGGCCTAGTAGTTTCATTCTATTTAACTACTTTTTTGGCCTCAGCTGCTGTCTTTGAATGATGTCAGTTTCTCATACTCTGTTGACTGTAGCCTATGCCCAATCTTCCACCCCAGAAGAGAAGGTTCCCCAAAACCTGAAGAACATTTCCATCACCTTTTCTCACCAAGTGAGTAAAATAATGAAAGAGACACATTATGTAAAAACATATATATGTAGTTGTATATTTTTAGTTTAAACATTGGAAACTCTGAGTGTTTTACAGGAATTACAGGAGCACTAACTAAACGTAGACTGTTCCAGAAGCACTCTTAAATGCTGCACCCACAATTTTCAGTTGGTGGACAAGGCTGTTCATCCAAGGGTAGTTTGGAAGGGGTGCTTTTAAAAGTTCCACAGTGAGCCAACCTCAGGCTCCAGAGGGACACGGTTCTAGAATTTCACTTGTCTTTGTAATAAAATATTGAAACTCTTATTTCAAACAAAGATTTATAGCTTGTATGTAACTAGGTTGCTCACATTTCACATGAATATCCAAAACCAGATTCAGTTCATATGGTTTTCTGTATGGGATGAAAACCAGCTTTGGTTGTACTACCTTCTTGTGTCTGCTTTTACTAAAAGCTAAATCACATAATCCATAGTTAGTGGCCTCTGATGCTTAGGAAGTGTCTTTACAGCTCTTTGTAGACCATTTCCAGTCTATTGTATAATTTAAAAGAATTTATGTCATTGACAGAGCAAGAGATTCCCATGTCATATCTTAGACAATCATTTGGCTGATAAGTACTCTAACATGACTAAACTCTTCCAGTGGTGCATTAATTCACTACATAAATAATTAATAAAAGCCATTGTTGAACTAGGTGGAGCAAGGGAGGTAAGTTAGTCTAATTGCTGGCATGCATAAATTTCAAATATATATGCGATTACAAAGTACTGCACCTCAATCAGATAATGTAATATATTAAATATTACTAGTTCTGAGCCCTATCATTCACTTCAAAAGTAATATCTACATGTAAACTAAAATAGCTAATTTGAAATATGCTAATATTTATAGAAATATAGACAGAAAATATATGCTATGTTCATATCAGAAGCAAACAAAAATCTGCTATTGCTCAGCATTGTCTGACTTACCATTTTACTTTCTATTTACTATCAAAATTCAGAAGTTTCACTTAGTAGGTTTCTATGCTCAATATCTTTATACTGTAACACAATTATTTTGATATAAATCACAGAAGCATACATGTATCTTCCTTCATCAACCCATTTGAAAATGTCTTCACGAGAGTAGCCTTTAAATGTTACAAAACTTGATTTTATATTCCCAAGAGGAACCCCATTTTCCATCAGAGGAACATCAGGATTATTATTTCATAGGAAGGCAATCATGATGGTGCCTTTAGCACCTGTGACTGATTTTCTCTGTTTACATGTTCCTACATATTGTTAATCCTTCCCTTGTGTACTGAAAAGGCATGTGGCATTAGTCAGTAGTGAATTAAAGATCTTCTGTTTGCTTCAAAGATAACTTTAAGGCCCTATATTCATGATGTAGAAAATGCATGATTATTCATTTTTAAAGCCCATTGTGTAATTTTCCTTGGGTATCTTTCAAAATTAAAACATTAAAATACATAAAACATAAGCTAGGAAATAAAATTAACTCATATAGCTGCACAGTAACAAAAGATTTCTACCGTCTATTCATGCATTTTATTAGACACACACTTTATCCAGCCCATTTTTGCCTTTGATATAATCACCAAAAAATAGAACTAAGTATTGCATTTGTACTGGGATCCCAGACAACAATATTGTAGGAAAACAATGTCAGAAGCCTAGGAATAGCTTTAGGACATCTATGGATGATGAAAAGTTTTCCAAATACCCTATGTCCAACAGCATAGAAAAGAGTCCATGGTAACTCACAGGGCTTAGAATTCCAAGCTCAAATTTCCTCTGGACATATCTTGATATTTTCATGTGGTCCTCTACCTCTAGTACTTTTTCTCTGCACCAACTCTGATGAGACATAGAGTAAATCTGCCTCATGTATGAGGAAAATGGCTACTCAGAACTTCTTTGGTTTGCATTTCTGTGCAGTAATTTTTGCAACTCATGGAGCTGCAGCCAATCAAGATTTGTTCAGCTGTTCTCATTTGTCTGTAGCAAAGAAGGTCAGAAGGCATAGTGAGGATAGCCAAAGAATACACTAAATTTAAGAGTTCTGGTAAGAAAATCAAATCAGCAACCATGAAGAAATCAAGAACCCAGAAATCTTGTCATGAGTCTAGATATTGGTGGAGCATCTCTATGAATGCAGGGGTTTTTGTCTGTTGTTTTCACTGCTGTAACCAGAGTAGAACATATTAGGCACCCAATGGACATTTGCTTAATGAATGGATGAATCAATATATACAACACGAGAGCAAACAAAAGACAGAGCAGATAGCAATATAGAGGGTGAGGTAAAAGAAGAAAGGCAGAAACTACAAAGCAAGCTAATCAGTGAAATATAAATCAAGTAGGCATACAGACAGGAATAAGAAAATCCCAAGATATGAAAGCAAGGAAGGCAATAATGAACTTTCTAATAAAGCTGACTTTTTGTTTTTGAGCATTTACTATGTTCCAGGTATTGTTCTAAGTGTTTCACATATATTACCTTTCTTTGTCTCTCACATTATCCTATTATCATTATGTTACAGACAGGAAAATAAGTCACAAGAGGTTTTCATCTTGTTCAAGGTCTTGATTTCACACCAGAATCCAGAATTTCTGCTCTTCAACACTTTGCTCTATTGCATCCCTTTGGATCCCCTGGAGACAATAAGAAATGGGGCCTTGCAAATCAAGCACAACTATGGATGCACAAAACTAGGAAGAGAACTTGATTTGGAGCCAAACAGTTAGACCAGCCAGGAAAATTAATGTCAGATTGATGTTTGAGCAGACACCAACCCTGAAGCTTAGCTGACCCAGGAAGTCATGTTAGAGTGACATGTTGGAAGCACATGGCAAGATATGGGCAGATTAGGAAAGCAAGTTGTTTTTGCCTTTATGTCATGCCTCATCCATTTTAATTTTCCTAGTCGAATAATCCAATGTAGTTTTTAACATTAAATCATTTTAAAGATTACCAAAGATTAGAATTTATATTTTTAGTACCTGATCTAGTGATTGGTGAAGTAAATGAATAAATTAAGAAATATATAAACATGCCTAAAAATAGAGTAATATTTCCTATGCACTTGCATTTTAAACTTTATAAGAGCATCTGCATAACTTAAAAAATGGAAAGCCATACATTTAAGACATATTCTTTACTTAATTAATAGACATGTTCTTGTGAATTTGGATTATTGAACTTTTGGATGAAATCTGATGGCCACAGAAATTTAATCTAACGAGTAGATTCTAAGCTACATTAGGGTCACTATTATTTATTAAGTTTTTATTTGTTATTTCCTTGTATTAATTAGAGCAGTTATTCTCAGCTGATATTTTTGTTATGGGGGACTGCATTGTAGGATGTTTAGCAGCATCCCTGGCCTCTATTTTTTTTTTTTTTCAGTACACGGGCCTCTCACTGCTGTGGCCTCTCCCATTACAGAGCACAGGCTCCAGACGCGCAGGCTCAGCGTCCATGGCTCACGGGCCCAGCCACTCTGCGGCATGTGGGATCCTCCCGGACTGGGGCACGAACCGGCGTGCCCTGCATCGGCAGGTGGATTCCCAACCACTGTGCCACCAGGGAAGCCCCCTGGCCTCTATTTACTAGATGCCAGTAGCAGCCCCCTTTAAGAGTGAGTTGCGTAGGGTACAGAATATAATGCCCTCTCAGGTCATTTGTCACCTTACTCTGGTCCCAGCTCTGGCAGATATTGTCAAATACCCCCACTGGGGGGGGCATGATAGTGGAAAAATTTTACTCAGTGAAACACTGAGAGGAATACTAACAGCTTTAACAAGTACATTACAAAATGTATAAATGGGCTCAATAATCTAGAAGTTTCTTTCTCATTCAAATAATAACTCAAATATATATCACTTGCCCTGAGGGTGCCACATGACCATTCAGGGAATGTTGTTGGAGGTTATTGAGAGGACATGACTGCCAGTTGATCCAAGAGCAATCAGAGAGGCTCCCCACCCCTCCCCTGTCCTTGGAATGTATATTCTACCCACCATTCCCACACTAGGAGCCATTTCAAGGATACAGATTTGAGAGAAGAATGTGTTGTTGAGACCATCTGGACTAATACATGACTAAACCCCATTAGGGCCTACTTTTAAGATTCTGGCAGGGGGTGGAGTGTGGTAGGGAGATCTGCTCATCTTGCATCTGCCCAGGACAAGCCTCCTATGTCAGTTTTCTTGCTTATTAAACCTGCCATCGGGCTTCCCTGGTGGCGCAGTGGTTGAGAGTCCGCCTGCTGATGCATGGGACACGGGTTCATGCCCCGGTCCGGGAAGGTCCCACATGCCGTGGAGCGGCTGGGCCCATGAGCCATGGCCGCTGAGCCTGCACGTCCGGAGCCTGTGCTCCGCAATGGGAGAGGCCACAACAGTGAGAGGCCCGCGTACCACAAAAACAAAAAAACAAAATTAAAAAAACCTGCCATCTACCAATCTGGAGTGGTCTGCCTCTTTCTTTGGTCTCTCCTTGCCCTCTGTGTACAGAGGCCAGTTTCAAATTTCACCCCTGGAACTCCTGAGGTTGTGACACAATGGGGACCCAAGATCTTTCCCTATTGAGCCTCCTCATCTTCTAAAGCCTCCTATTTTCTGTGACCAGTTGGTGGAGGGGACATGGAAAGAGAAAACACACTTCTTGAAAGCTGTATCCCAGGTATAAAACATTGTCTCACATTCCACTGACCAGAACATACCTGTGTCAAGGAAAGCTGAGAAATGTAGTCTAGCTGTGTACCCAATTTAAAGAGGAAACATAGACTTAATGAACAGTTTGTACATAGACCCTAGAGAATACAGAAGTAAAGTTTGTGAGGATAAAAAAGAGAAAGACACACCCTTTTAAAACTTGAAAATATTCAAAATCACTTTGACAAAAAAATAAACAAAGTGGGGTATATTCATACAATTAGACACAATGCAGCAGTAAAAAGAAATGAACTACAGTAAACATGACAATAGGAATACATCTCTGGAAATATATCAGGGCAAGATAGTACATCTTGGAAGATGACTTACATTATTATATAAAACTATAGAACTTAAACAAAGCCCAACAATGCAATCACATGACAAAAGTAGAAAATCTAGGAAGTGGGAAATACAACATGTAGAATAGTGGTTATCTCGAAGGAAGGTGTGATAGAAGAATGGCACAAAGGTAGTGGAAGTTATAGGAAATGGTCCAGTTTGGAGGGTTGGGTGGTGAGTTCAATGTAATTCTTCATATTATTATTCTTTATATCTTACAGATATCATTTATGTATTAAATAATATACTACAATGTAAAAGATTAAAGCAAAAAGATCAAAATAGAACAAGCACATTAATATTTGTTTATTATTGAATATTATATATTTGCTAAGCACTGGCTTGTGGTAAATTTAACCAGATTGTTAAAGCTTTAGGACTTGCACTGCTACTTATTTTAGAAAACTTCTTAAGGCAGGACAAAGCAACTAATTATACTGCTATGAATTTCTGATATTATATTTCACATTTGCTTTAATTACGGTTATTTTGTGATTTATTTTGATTACAACACATTAGTTTTAATATTGAGATTTGTTAGTACACTATTTTGAATAACTTGGAGGAAATTGTTTTCCACTCTATTATGCATTTGAAAATGTAATTTTATTATTTCAAGGAAGAGTTATTTTTTCAATATTTAAAATTTTTAATGTGATCCAAGAGCAAGTAAGATGAAAATACAGAAATACGTTTTATATTAAACTCTATTAGTATAATATATTTCATTAGATAAGGAATGTTAAAAGGGAAATAAAAAACCTCTTAGGAGTATGTTGTTAAAAATAGCCTATCTGTGCACCAGAGAGTCAATTCATTTGGAATTAAAAACTTAGAAATAATCTTTTGGGGAGACCTTCAAGATGGGGGAAGAGTAAGATGCGGAGATCGCCTTCCTCCCCACAAATACATCAGAAATACATCTACATGTGGAACAACCCCTACAGAACCCCTACTGAACGCCGGCAGAAGACCTCAGACCTCCCAAGAGGCAAGAAACTCCCAACGTACCTGGGTAGGACAAAAGAAAAAAGAAAAAACACAGACAAAAGAATAGGGATGGGACCTGCACCAGTGGGAGGGAGCTGTGAAGGAGGAAAGGTTTCCACACACTAGAAGCCCCTCCGCGGGCGGAGACTGAGGGTGGTGGAGAGGGGGAGCTTCGGGGCTGCAGAGGAGAGCACAGCAACAGGGGTGCGGAGGGCAAAGCGGAGCGATTCCCGCACAGAGGATTGGTGCAGACCAGCACTCAACAGCCCGAGAGGCTTGTTTGCTCCCCTGCCAGGGCGGGCGGGGCTGGGAGCTGAGGCTCGGGCTTCGGTCAGAGCACAGGGAGAGGACTGGGGCTGGCGGCGTGAACACAGCCTGAAGGGGGATAGTGCACCATGGCTAGCCGGGAGGGAGTCTGGGAAAAACTCTGGACCTGCCTAAGAGACCACTGTTTCAGGGTGCTCAAGGAGAGGAGATATAGCGCACCATGTAAACAAGCTTCAGAGTTGGGCATAAGCCGTGGCTATCAGAGTGGACCCTAGAGACGGGCATGAGACACTAAGGCTGCTGCTGCCGCCAGCAAGAAGCCTGTGTGCAAGCACAGGTCACTCGCCACACCTCCCCTCCTGGGAGCCTGTGCAGCCCGCCACTGCCAGGGCCCCCTGATCCAGGGACAACTTCCCTGGGAGAACGCACGGCACGCTTCAGGCTGGTGCAACGTCACGGCGGCAGAGCTCGCCCCTCATCCGCACCCCTCCCTCCCCCCCGGCCTGAGTGAGCCAGAGCCCCCGAATCAGCTGCTCATTTAACCCCGTCCTGTCTGAGCAAAGAACAAACACCCTCTGGCGACCTACACGCAGAGACGAGGCCAAATCCAGAGCTGAACCCCAGGAGCTGCGCGAACAAAGAAGAGAAAGGGAAATCTCTCCCAGAAGCCTCAGGAGCAGCGGAATAAATCTCCAAAATCAAACTGATGTACCCTGCATCTGTGGAATACCTGAATAGACAACGACTCATCCCAAAATTGAGGCGGTGGACTTTGGGAACAATATATTTTTCTTTATCCTTTTTTCTCTTTTTGTGAGTGTGTATGTGTAGGCTTCTTTGTGTGATTTTGTCTGTATAGCTTTGCTTTTACCATTTGTCCTAGGGTTCTCTCTGTCTTTTTTTAATTATTAGTATAGTTTTTAGCACTTGTTATCACTGGTAGATTTGTTTTTTTGGTTTGGTTGCTCTCTTCTTTCTTTCTTTCTTTTTTAAAATTAGTTTTTAAGTTTTTTTTAATAAAAAAAAATATTTATTTATTTATTTATTTATTTATTTTTGGCAGTATGCAGGCCTCTCACTGTTGTGGCCTCTCCATTGCGGAGCACAGGCTCCAGACTCACAGGCTCAGTGGCCATGGCTCATGGGCCTAGCCGCTCCGCAGCATGTGGGATCCTTCAGGACCAGGGCACGAACCCGTGTCCTCTGCATTGGCAGGTGGACTCTCAACCACTGAGACACCAGGGAAGCCCCAGTTTTTTTAAATTTTTAATAATTATTTTTTATTTTAATAACATTATTTTATTCCATTTTTTTCTTTCTTTCTTTCTTTTATTCTCCCTTTTCTTCTGAGCCATGTGGCTGACAGGGTCTTTGTGCTCCAGCTCGGTGTCAGGCCTGTGACTCTGAGGTGAGAGAGCCGAGTCCAGCACATTGGTCCACCAGAGACCTCATGGCTCCATGTAATACCAAATGGTGAAAGCTTTCCCAGCATCTCCATCTCAATGCTAAGACCCACCTCCACTCAACGACCAGCAAGCTACAGTGCTGGACACCCTATGCCAAACAGCTAGCAAGACAGGAACACAACCCCACCCATTGGCAGAGAGGATGCCTCAAATCATAATAAGGGCATAGACACCCCAAAACACACCACCAGACACGGTCCTGCCCATGAGAAAGAAGAGATCCAGCCTCATCCACCAGAACACAGGCAGTAGTCCCCTACACCAGGAAGCCTACACAACACACTAAACCAACCTTAGCCACTGGGGGCAGACAACAAAAACAATGGGAACTAGGAGCATGCAGCCTGTGAAAAGGAGACCCCGAACCCAGTAAGCTAAAATGAGACCAGAAAAATATGCAGCAGATGAAGGAGCAAGGTAAAAACCCACCAGACTAAACAAAGGAAGTGGAAATAGGCAGTCTACCTGAAAAAGAATTCAGAGTAATGACAGTAAAGATGATCCAAATTCTTGGAAATAGAATGGAGAAAATACAAGAAACATTTAACAAGGACCTAGAAGAACTAAAGAGCAAACAAACAATGATGAACAACACAATAAATGAAATGAAAAATTCTCGAGAAGGAATCAATAGCAGAATAACTGAGGCAGAAGAATGGATAAGTGACCTGGAAGATAATATAGGGGAAATAACTACCACAGAGCAGAATAAAGAAAAAAGAATGAAAAGAATTGAGGAGAGTCTCAGAGAACACTGGGACAACATTAAATGCACCAACATTTGAATTATAGGGGTCCCAGAAAAAGAAAGGCACTGAGAAAATATTTGAAGAGATTATAGATGAAAACTTCCCTAATATGGGAAAGGAAATAGTTAATCAAGTACAGGAAGCGCAGAGAGTCCCATATAGGATAAATCCAAGGAGAAACATGCCAAGACACATATTAATAAAACTATCAAAAATTAAATACAAAGAAAACATATTAAAAGCAGCAAGGGAAAAGCAACAAAAACATACAAGGGAATCACCATAAGGTTAACAGCTGATCTTTCATCAGAAACTCTGCCAGCCAGAAGGAGTGGCAGGACATATTTAAAGTGATGAAAAGAAAAATCTACAACCAAGATTACTCTACCTAGCAAGGATTTCATTCAAATTCGACGGAGAAATTAAAGCCTCTACAGACAAGCAAAAGTTAAGAAGATTCAACACGACCAAACCAGCTTTACAACAAATGCTAAAGGAACTTCTCTAGGCAAGAAACACAAGAGAAGGAAAAGATCTACAATAACAAACCCAAAACAATTAAAAAAATGGAAATAGAAACATGCATACTGATAATTACCTTAAATGTAAATGGATTAAATGCCACAACCAAAAGACATAGACTGGTTGAATGGATACAATAACAATACCTGTATATATGGTGTCTACAAGAGACCCACTTTAGACCTAGGGACACATACAGACTGAAAGTGAGGGGATGGAAAAAGATACTCCATACAAATGGAAATCAAGAGAAAGCTAGAGTAACAATTCTTATATCAGACAAAATAGACTTTAAAATAAAGACTATTACAAGAGACAAAGAAGGACACTACATAATGATCAAGGGATCAATCCAAGAAGAAGATATAACAATTGTAAATATTTATGCACCCAAAGTAGGAACACCTCAACCCATAAGGCAAATGCTAACAGCGATAAAAGGGGAAATCGACAGTAACACAATCATAGTAGGGGACTTTAACACCCCATTTTCACCAATGGACAGATCATCCAAAATGAAAATAAATAAGGAAACACGAGCTTTAAATTCTACATTAAACAAGATGGATTTAATTGATATTTATAGGACATTCCATCCAAAAACAACAGAATAATTTTCTTCTCAAGTGTTCATAGAACATTCTCCAGGATAGTTCATATCTTGGGTCACAAATAAAGCTTTGGTAAATTTAAGAAAATTGAAATCATATTAAGTATGTTTTCTGGCCACAATGCTATGAGACTAGATATAAATTACAGGAAAAAATCTGTGAAAAGTACAAACACCTGGAGGCTAAACAATGCACTACCTAACAACCAAGAGATCACTGAAGAATTTAAAGAGAAAATCAAAAAATACCTAGAAACAATTGACAATGAATACACAATGACCCAAAACCTATGGGATGCAGCAAAAACAGTTCTAAGAGGGAAGTTTATAGCAATACAATCCTACCTCAAGAAACAAGAAACATCTCAAATAAACAACCTAACCTTACACCTAAAGCAGTTAGAGAAAGAAGAACGAAAAAGCCCCAAAGTTAGCAGAAGGAAAGAAATCATAAAGATTAGATTAGAAATAAATGAAAAAGAAATGAAGGAAACAATAGCAAAGATCAATAAAAGTAAAAGCTGGTTCTTTGAGAAGATAAACAAAATTGATAACCCATTAGCCAGATTCATCAAGAAAAAAAGGGAGAAGACTCAAATGAACAGAATTAGAAATGAAAAAGGAGGAGTAACAATTGACACTGCAGAAATACAAAGGCTCATGAGAGATTACTACAAGCAACTCTATGCCAATAAAATGGACAACCTGGAAGAAATGGACAAATTCTTAGAAAAGCACAACCTTGCGAGACTGAACCAGTAAGAAATAGAAAATATAAACAGACCAATCACAAGCACTGAAATTGAGACTGTGATTAAAAATCTTCCAGCAAACCAAAGCCCAGGACCAGATGGCTTCACAGGCGAATTCTATCAAACATTTAGAGAAGAGCTAACACCTATCCTTCTCAAGCTCTTCCAAAATATAGCAGAAGGAAGAACACTCCCAAACTCATTCCCTGAGTTCACCCTCACCCTGATACCAAACCAGTCAAAAATATCAGAAAAAAAAGAAAACTACAGGCCAATATCACTGGTGTGCATAGATGCAAAAATCCTCAACAAAATACTATCAAACAGAATCAAACAGCACATTAAAAGGATCATCCACCAGGATCAAGTGGAGTTTGTTCCACGAATGCAAGGATTCTTCAATATATGCAAATCAATCAATGTGATACACCATATTAACAAATTGAAGCAGAAAAACTATATTATCATCTCAATAGATGCAGAAAACGCTTTTGACAAAATCCAACACCTATTTATGATAAAAGCCCTCCAGAAAGTAGGCACAGAGGGAACTTGCCCCAACATAATAAAGGCCATATATGACAAACCCACAGCCAACATCCTTCTAATGACGAAAAATCTGTATGCAGAAAACTATAAGGAACTGAGGAAAGAAATTAAAGATGATACAAAACACTTGGAGAGATATACCATGTCCTTGGATTGGAAGAATCAACATTGTGAAAACGACTCTACTACCCAAAGCAATCTACAGATTCAATGCAATCCCTCTCAAACTACCAATGGCATTTTCCACAGAACTAGAACAAGAAATTCACAATTTGTATGGAAACACAAAAGACCCCCAATAGCCAAAGCAATCTTGCGAAAGCAAAACGGAGCTGGGGGAATCAGGCTCCCTGACTTCAGACTATACTACAAAGCTACAGTAATCAAGACAGTATGGTATTGGCACAAAAAACAGAAATATAGATTAATGGAACAGGATAGAAACCCCAGAGATAAACCCACACACATATGATCACCTAATTTTTGATATAGACTTCAGACTTTACTACAAAACTACAGTAATCAAGACACTATGGTACTGGCACAAAAACAGAACTATAGATCAATGGAACAGGATAGAAAGCCCAGAGATAAACTGACACACATATGGTCACCTTATTTTTGATAAAGGAGGCAAGAATATACAATGGAGAAAAGACAGCCTCCTCAATAAGTGGTGATGGGAAAACTGGACAGCTACATGTAAAAGAATGAAATTAGAACACTCCCTAACATCATACACAAAAATAAATGCAAAATGGATTCAAGACCTAAATGTAAGACCAGACACTATAAAACTCTTAGAGGAAAACATAGACAGAACACTATATGACATAAATCACAGCAAGATCCTTTTTGACCCACCTCCTAGAGAAATGGAAATAAAAACAAAAATCAAAAAATGGGACCTAATGAAACATAAAAGCTTTTGTACAGCAAAGGAAACCATAAAGAAGAGGAAAAGACAACCCTCTGAATGGGAGAAAATATTTGCAAATGAAGCAACTGACAAAGGATTAATCTCCAAAGCTCACAAGCAGCTCATGTAGCTCAATGTCAAAAAAACAAACAACCCAATCCAAAAATGGGCAGAAGAACTAAATAGACATTTCTCCAGAGAAGATATACAGCTTGCCAACAAACACATGAAAGGATGCTCAACATCACTAATCATTAGAGAAATACAAATCAAAACTACAATGCGGTATCACCTCACACCAGTAAGAATGGCCATCCTCAAAAAATCTACAAGCAATAAATGCTGGAGAGGGTGTGGAGAAAAGGGAACCCTCTTGCACTGTTGGTGGGAATGTAAATTGATACAGCCACTATGAAGAACAGTATAGAAGTTCCTTAAGAAACTAGAAATAGAACTACCATATGACCCAGCAATCTCACTACTGGGCATATACACTGAGAAAACCATAATTCAAAAGAGTCATGTACCACAATATTCATTGCAGCACTATTTACAATAGCCAGGACATGGAAGCAACCTAAGTGTCCATCGACAGATGAGTGGATGAAGAAGATGTGGCACATATATATAGTGGGGTACTACTCAGCCATAAAAGGAAACAAAATTGAGTTATTTGTCGTGAGGTGGATGGACCTAGAGTCTGTCATACAGAATAAAGTAAGTCAGAAAGAGAAAAACAAATACTGTATGCTAACAAATATATATGGAAATTTTTAAAAAAATTGTTCTGAAGAACCTAGGAGCAGGATAGGAATATAGATGCAGATGTAGAGAATGGACTTGAGGACACAGGGAGGGAGAAGGGTAAGCTGGGACGAAGTGAGAGAGTGGCATGGACATATATACACTACCAAATGTAAAATAGATAGCTAGTGGGAAGCTGCTTCATAGCACAGGGGGATCAGCTCAGTGCTTTGTGACCACCTAGAGGGGTGGGATAGGAAGGGTGGGAGGGAGACGCAAGAGAAAGGAGATATTGGGATATATGTATATGTATAGCTGATTCACTTTGTTGTAAAGCAGAAACTAACACACCATTTTAAAGCAATTATACTCCAATAAAGATGTTAAAAAAAAAAGACCTAAGGAAAAAAAAAAAAAGAAAGAATCTTTGGGAGCATAGATATGGAGAAATAGAAACAATTTACCAAAAATAATGTTGCCTGGTCTCTGGGCCAATTAGTTGACAGATCTTTATTATATTCAAATACTGTCATGTGTTTTCAACTCAGAGTCAGAAAAATTAGAAGGTAGACTTGGAAGATGTCTAAATTTAGGACTCCTGTTAGCACCTCAGATCCCTGCACTATGTATTTTTTAACCTTCAATCTGGGACTATCTAGATGCTAATCATGACACTGATACTATGCTGGGTCCTGACAAGAAGGAAGGAAAGACATAAGAAATTCACTCAATCTGTCTTTTCCCTTTTCTCTTTAAATATCATAGGAATGCTTCTAGGTATCCATTTAAAGTACAGAATCAGAGAAATATCTCATAATCTTATTAGCAATGGGTGATTGATGAAAACATATTAAGGAATTAATGCCTATGAAAAGCATTGTTTAAAAGATTTGACATAAAGCCAAAAATGCTCACTTATATTTCCTTTTATATTTAGTTGTCATTTGGGTTTGAGAATTCATAGATCTGCATATTGTTTAAATATCTTATTTTGGCAGAGGTACGTACAAAATCTGAAGCAAATATCTTTGCCTAGGGATGGCTGTGATATTTTGACAAGTTTAGGATGGATAAATATAAAACTGATGAAGAAACTGTGATGCTTGACAGACTTTGGTGTTTGCTTCATTATTGTCATGGAAATTTTGTATAAAAATAAATTTGACAAGCTTTGTTATGTTTGGTGCAATTGAAAAAGTTGTTTGTGTAATTCCTTTGATGATTAACTGACTGGAGTTTTAATGATGCCATTGAAGAGAAAAACAATGAAGCATCATTCCTAGCAACTGGTACCCAGCAGCATAGAAAATGATTCACATTTGGCAAATTTACCTTGAATACAGCTGTGGGATGAACATAAAATTTGAATAGTTGGAAGAAACATGAGATATGGAGCCTGGCATTTATAATGAATTATCAAATGTGAGTAATTGTACTCAACTGAACCAAAACATTGAACTTTTGGAAGCTGACTCATCACTTTAATAATTTCCTTTTAAAACTTATTTTATGCCTAATAAATCCACATACCACCAGAGAGCTATAAAAACATAGCCAGTGCTATTTCTTTCATTACATGAAGAAGGAGGGAGCTTTAAAGTAAAAGTTTTTCTCCTGAAAAAAATCTATTTCTCAATGATACAGTGATTACCAACTCTTGATTCTGTCTGTCTGGGTTCTTGATCTGGCTAGATTTGCTACCGGATTGCTACCGGGGGTAGAAACTGTGTAACAATAACGTAGTTATTTGAGCAAAATTTGGTTTCTGGAACCAAGAAATTTGCCACAGAGAAAGAGCATGAGAACATCTGCAGGATGAGGGGTGGACAGAGAAGGAAAAGCTTGTTTTCTTTTACCTTTGCTAATATGCTGGTTGCTTAGGGCCAGTTATCCAGAGCCCATGATCTCTGAACTTAAACCTAATTGGCATAGATCTCACCATCAAGAATAATCATGGTAATATCTAGAGGGGAAAATATCCTCAATACTTACAATCATCTCAGAGAATTAATGGCATTTGCAAAATTACTGCCTTTTTCCAGAATTTACAATAAGACAAAGGAGCCTTGTTTAATGTGACTTCTTAATTTTTATTTCCCCCTTATGCATAGTGTTTATTGAAACAACTATGTTCCATTAAGTGGCAAGAGGGATTTTTACTTATTGCGCCATAAATAAAAGTACAGTACCCTTTTACCTTGTTTTTCTGGCTGGGACCATGAAGAAATAGATAAGATCTGGCATTTAGGAACACAAATAACACACAGAAATTGCAACTGCATTAGGTGAATTTAAGATTAAGGCATCAGTAAACCAGACTGAGAGGCATGTTGACTTTTCAGGGTCACATTAGGAATTTGTGGCTGGTGTTAGGAGACAGACTATTCACTGGTAGGCAAAGATCCAAGAAAATGCAAGTCTTTTGAAACATGTAAAATCTGTTTATCATTCTCCTGTATTTTTAAAGTTTTACTGTTTCTATACTTAATATTTTGTTTGCTTTTGCATGTTTTCATGTATATTTTGCATGTTTTATAAAGTATATTTGTCATACTATAAATATTCTTCAGAAGCACATTCTTTAAATTAACTGTTCCTGAGATTTAGCCATGTTGTTCCTTTTAACTGTTATCCACCAATTCTCTCTGCTGCACACTATTCCATTACCTGGATATACCACAATTTACTTACCATTCTTCTGATTATAGACATTTGAATGTATCTGATTTTTTTTTTCTAATGGGAACAGTGCTATTTGAACATTCTTATACCTCTCTCCTGGGTATATAAAGGAGTTTTTCTACGACAGTGGCTTTTGATATGTTTGGCCATGACACAGGATAAGAACTTTGTTTTTCATGGTGACCAAGTAAACAAAATTTTCTCAAAAAAAAAAAATCATTCTCATTTGAGGCAGTCTCAAGTTTTCTATACGTTTGTATTAGATTCGTCATCTATCCTATGTTATTTTAGTTAGTAAACCTTATGGTCACCTTCTAAGGGCTACAACCAGGAGGTCATGAAAATTAAAGCTCAAGTTCATCCAATTTGGCAGATGAACTCAGTTGAAGGCTGGTTTACTATTACCCTAATCTCTTTGAGTTTCCTCTTTTACTGAGTGTTGGGTCTTAGGGGACTATCAAATTTGTCCATATCATAGTCAGTATCACAGAATCTCTCTTCCCTGCCTTGCCACCTTTAAGCAGAGTGAATTCTTCTCTCTTTCCTCTCCCAATGTGATAAATATCCTGGGATCTATCCTCCCCTACAGTGAGTGGAGAGATGGGGAAGAGGCTGCTGCTCTGAAATGTTAACTGTAACTAGGTAGGCAAATTCAAATAAGAGTGGAAAGTAGCATATTCCTGCTGTAAACTCCAATCTAGTTTTACCAGTAATGCACACTTAGATTCTCATTTGGCTTTTCGTGTTTGCTTTCAGTTGAGTGGATTTAAAAGGACTGAAAATTTCTTGACAATCTTTCCATTGAGAGGTGGGGTCATTATCCCCTCCCCTAGAAACTGAGTGGGAATCAATGTTAATTTGACTTCCAAGACTCGGTCATAGAAATGCCACGTGGCTTCTACTTTGTTCTCTTTGAACACTCACTCTCCAGATACTTCTTCTTGAGTATCTCAGAACCTAGTAGCCAGTTGCCGTGCCCAGAAAAGTTCAAACCATCTAGTGAGGCCATGTGAGACTATCCAGTTGACAGTCCAGCTGAGCCCAGGGTTATGCACTCCTACCCCGGACACCAGATACATGAGTGAAGGAGGCTCCATGATAGTCTAGCCCCAATGTTTTTGAGTCATCTCCATCCATTTGCTCCAGAATCCTGGAGCAGAAATCAGCTTTTTTTTTTTTTTTTTTTGGACTCTATCTGAATTGCTGACCCACAGATTAATGAGCAGAGAAGATGGCGGTGGTTTTAGGCCACTAAGTTATTAGTGGTGGTTTGTTATGCAGCAGTAATGGTTGGAATAACTGTGAAAAAGAAAGTGTGGATGAGGGGAAACCAGAAAGCTTTCCCCTAACCTCCAAAATATGTCCAGGGAACAGACGAGTCATACAAAGGAAAAAGGTAATTCTTGGGAAAAAGATAATTCTTGGGAAATAGAACACTCAGAAATGTGTATCATTCTTAGGAGTTCTTCAAGGCTTATCTGGATCTAACCAGCTAGGATAGATTCCTCCTAAGGAAGCACCTAGTATTCAAAACCAGTTATTACAGGGAGTCAGAAATGGCATTAGGATTGTGAGTTGGGGATGATTGAGGCCAGCTGGTAATAATTAGACACAAATATCACCTACCTGGCCAGCTCTGTGTTCTGGAATGCAAATATATATATATAAGACTATAATTATAGAAAATTTATATATATGTATATATTTCACTTCCTTAGAGAAAAAGGCAAATGACAAGAAAGTAGATTTATATCAGGGTTTAGGTTTAGTAACACATATTCATCTTCAGGTATTTAAACATATATCCTGGATTTGTTGCAAACCTTGTACCATCTCTTATATTGCCTGCGTTTATATCTACATTTCTGAACAATGAGAATTAGTATTTATGTGAATTGAAGATCCTGAGAAAATTAAATATTTATTTTCTTGACTATACATCAGCAAGTAAGTATATTAAGACCTAAAAAGTTCAATAAACAAGGATGAAACAAAAAAGCATGAGCTGAGTGGCTGAGGTCACAAGAACCATATTATTCCTGGAATGTAATAATCAAAGGTTTTCCCCCCTCTCTTAGGACTGCAAAATGGTTGCAAAATTTATTTTGGAATTTATATATATAATCTATGCCATTTTAGTGCCTGATTTACATCCTTGGGAAGAAAATTTTCTCTTTGTACTGGTTATTAAAATTCTTAGTTTCAAAAACAGATACTCATAGGTGCTAGCTTAACAATGTGGGGTTTAATGATTTAAAACTATCTCGTAGAAGTGAAAGAGTAGGTATAAATTTCCTTCTTAGGAAACATCTGGGGATAGCAAGGGGAAGGTGTTATGCTTCTCTTTGTGTCTGCTTCAATTTTCTCCCTCTCAGAGATAAGCTTACTCTTAGTTTCCTGACCATAAAATAAAGAAAAACAAACAAACAAACAGAAAACCCAACCAACAGCAAATGCAACAAAGCAAAAGAAAGCATCAGCCTGACTGCTGATGAATCCTCAGCTGACATGTTGCACTCCACAGTGGACTTTTCTTTCTCAGTCCCAATTTTAAATTCTGAGGGATTGAGCCAGGAGTAGCTTGGGCTAAGTGATCATCTTTGGGGAATGGAATCTGATGGTCCCACCTGGCCTAGTAAGAAGCAAGGTATGTTGTTCAAAATAGCTGCCCAGACTAACCCCTGCCATCCTGCTGTAAAATAGGGAAAGCAGTCCCCATATAAGTGTGGCATGGAGAGACAGGGCCAAGTGACTTCCCCTGAGGAATTCATTATGAATATAAATAGTGTATTTTGACACTCCAAAATGATTTACTTAGAGAAGCCAGTGAATTAAAAAAGAGTCTTGCTGTGCCCCTAACACGCATTCAGCACTGGAATGCTGCACAACGCATCTACCATTTACACTGATTCCTTCAAGAAGCCTCAGAATAACAGCCACCTCTGTATTGATCTTGTCACATTCTGTTCCCTTTCTGTTGGCTACACAGCTGATGAACAAGGGATCACTGCCGGGCAGTCTCTGTGGTGACCAAGGGGAGAGCCCCTTGTATGAGGGATGCACTACCCTGGATTGTGGTGACCAAATCATCAAGGTGTTTCTTTCTCAGTGAGTTTGAATTGAAATCACTGACCCTGACTTTAGAGTCAGTTCAGGTGTAGCGGGCTCAGCAGAAGCAGCTGGGTATTGAAGAGGCAGAAATATTTCCCCAGAGCCCAGGCAATACCTGTTTCTGCAGAAATGACCAGTAGAGATGCTTCCGAATCAGTACAGCTATTGCCAGTCCAACAGAGCCACGGGTTACGAGGAACAGTAAGAAATGGTATTTTAGGTCTGGAGTGGCTTCTAGGATCACTTCCTATTTTCCCAAACTTTTCTGTATATTGTAAAAATAAGCCTAGATCATCTGAGGATAACTGAGTGTGATTCTCTGCCGTGGAAATTAAAAGAGCCCAGCTGACACACTTCTCAAGATACAGAGGCACTGACAGTGAGTGACAAGGCGAAGATTAACAGTAAATAATTTTGAAGGGGGGTAGTAGCGATGATGAAAAAAAAAGTGGTAGTAATAACAAAGACAATAATACTAGCTACTTTTCATTGAGTGCTATGTTCCTATGGAAAGCACTTCACAGATATTATCTTAATTTAAACAACACAATAGTCCTATGTGGTAGGTTTAACTGTTATCCTTCTCTTTACAAATGATGAATCTGAGGCTCACAGAGGTTAAGTTTCCCAAGATCCCATTGCCAGAAAACGATAAAGCAAAATATGTGACTACAGAATCTGGGCTCTTAACCGTTTGGCTGAACTGCCTCTGCTAAGAGATTTAAAATATATATATAGTATTGAGAACAGATTGTAATTTCATTTTGAGAAACCAAGTAAAGTGCAACATAAAGACACATAGAGGACTCCCAGTAGCAAATATGCGGTTACCTTTCCACATAGTTTTTGAAATATTTGTCCTTAGATACTAATCCCAAAGTATTTCAACATCTGGTTCAAATTATGCATTTTGCTTTATCTATAAAACTGCAAAACGTTATGTCATTAGCACCAAGCAAACATGTGTTCTTCATTATGTTTTATTCTATTCATATTGAAATAGTTATTAAAATAACATAACACAGTTTCTCTATTCTCTTTACTTGTACTATTTTAGGAGCAAATAAAATGTTTTATTGTTAGCATGAAGAGGCATATTGGAAATTGGAGGAATCTTATTCTCTTATTTTGTTTTTGCAAATTATCAACTGTGATAAAATATTAAAATGTTGTAACCCAGAGTTTATTAAAAATATCTCCCACTCTAATGAAACTGTACTTCCAAGTGCAATCAGTTATTGTTTAAGAGAAGTTGGAAAGCTTTTTAAAAATTATCTTGTCTCTATTCACCATTTTAGGAACCTTAACCCTGTGGATTGCCTCCTCTTTTCTAAATAAAAATTTCCTTTTTTGACGTAGTTGATGTTTTATTCTGGTCCATCCACCACTCTGACTGCTCCTCTAGGTCACTGTACCTTAACACAGTTGTCTTTCAAAGCACAGTGTGTTTTTACTAGAATTTTTGATATTTTATATTCATCCAGGAAAACAAGTGTTGTTAACTATGGTTTCAAAAACTGTATGTAATTCCAAGGAGCATGTGTCCTGGACTCTCACTTTGAGTATTCACATCTCTCTCCAGTTACTATGCCATGACCTTGAGTGGGAAATCGAGTATCTTCCTACTTCAGTTTCTTTATCTGTAAAATTTGGAAAATCATAATACCTTCCCATAGGGATATAGAGAGGATTAAAATGAGATAATATGAGATAATAAATACATGGCACATCATAAGTGCTTAATCAACATGGGCTCTTTATTTCAGCTTTGACCTCACCATACTCCAGTTCTGTATTCCTCCCACTCTCCAGACACAATATTTTGTAGTTAAGAATAAAGACCCAGGGGCTTCCCTGGTGGCGCAGTCATTGAGAATCTGTCTGCCAATGCAGGGGACACGGATTCGAGCCCTAGTCTGGGAAGATCCCACATGCCGCAGAGCAACTAGGCCAGTGAGCCATAGTCTGGAGCCTGTGGTCCGCAACAAGAGAGGCCGCGACAGTGAAAGGCCTGCGCACCGTGATGAAGAGTGGACCCCACTCGCTGCAACTAGAGAAAGCCCTCGCACAGAAACGAAGACCCAACACAGCCAAAAATAAATAAATAAATTTATTTTTAAAAAAAAAGAATAAAGACCCAGTGATTAGGAGTAAATATATTTTAAGAAGAGTAGTGAAATTCTAAGAAATTTAGGGTCTGGAGGCAAGACTGCCCGATAGATGGCTGCTGTAGCTATTCAGGCATGGGATGCTGGAGGGTCTGTTCTAAGAAATGGTAGTAGGTATGGCTAGAATGATCTTTTGGAAATGGAACATACATGACTTTAAGACTGACTGCAAGAAAAAGAAAGGGGAGGATAAATAAGAATAAATAAGAGGGTTTATTTCCACTGATTGAAATACTGAATAAATTGTTTGACAATCTCTTGATACTGAGAATAGAGAATATTGAGAGTGGCAATGAGGGTGACAGTGAAAGGGGGTGTTAAGTTCAGTTTTGGACATCCTAAGGGTGACCTTTCTGTTAGACATTCAGTTAAAGCTGCTCAATGTATGTGTGTGTGTATGTGTGTATGGCTAGTGTATATGTATATATATAGTATATATATGTACATATGTGTACATGTATATATGTACACATACACACAGACACACCAGCTTAAAACTCTTTCAATTATGAGGAATAGTATACCTTTATTGGTTATCAGCTCATGAATATGCATAAGATCACTTAAGGAGAACTTGAAGACTGAGAAGAAAATTGAATCAAGAAAAAAAAATGCAAAGCAATATCAACTATAAATAATATGTGAAAGAAACAGAGCTCAGAAATGTAATTGAGAAAGACTGTCCAGAAATACAAAAGAAAAATCTTGAGATACAGTTTCATGAGACACTAGTTCACGGAAGCTGGGGATGAATGCATTTAAGAGTTGGAATGTGAAGCAATCTAACAGCACTATATGCTGTCAAGAAGAGAAGATCCCAACTTGAAATTGTGCCTGAGATTTGGCAACTTGGTGACACTTGAAATTTTCTGAGAATATTTTCCACTTGACTAGTTGAATTGGAAGCCATATGTACATCAGTGAGTCGAAAAACAAATGGGA